>NW_025765370.1:1589794-1934262 GCF_003918875.1 Haliotis rubra | reverse complement strand
GCGTCTTTAGGTCATCGTTTCACAACCATGACGTCATCAGGTGATCGTTTCACAACCATAGCATCATCAGATCATCGTTTCACAATCATAGCGTCATCAGATCATCGTTTGACAACCATGGCGTCATCAGATCATCGTTTCACAATCATTGCGTCATCGGATCATCGTTTCACAATCATTGCGTCATGGGATCATCGTTTCACAATCATAGCGTCAATCAGATCATCGTTTCACAGCCATATGATCATCGTCTCACAACCATAGCGTCATCAGATCATCGTTTCACAACCATAGCGTCATCAGATCATCGTTTCACAACCATAGCGCATTAGATCATCGTTTCACAATCATAGCGTCATCGGAGCATCGTTTCACAATCATTGCGTCATCGGATCATCGTTTCACAACCATAGCGTCATCAGATCATAGTTTCACAACCATAGCGCATTCGATCATCGTTTCACAACCATAGCGTCATCAGATCATCGTTTCACAACCATAGCGTCATCAGATCATCGTTTCACAATCATTGCGTCATCGGAACATCGTTTCACAATCATTGCGTCATCGGATCATCGTTTCACAACCATAGGATCATCGTTTCACAACCATAGTGTCATCGGATCATCGTTTCACAACCATAGCGTCATCAGATCATCGTTTCACAACCATAACGCATTAGATCATCGTTTCACAACCATAGCGTCATCAGATCATCGTTTCACAATCATAGCGTCATCAGATCACCGTTTCACAACCATAGCGTCATCAGATCATCGTTTCGCAATCATTCCGTATTCGGATCATCGTTTCACAATCATTCCGTCATCGGATCATCGTTTCACAACCATAGCGTCATCGGATCATCGTTTCACAATCATAGCGCATTAGATCTTCGTTTCACAATCATAGCGTCATCGGATCATCGTTTCACAATCATTGCGTCATCGGATCATCGTTTCACAACCATAGCGTCATCAGATCATAGTTTCACAACCATAGCGCTTTAGATCATCGTTTCACAATCATAGGGTCATCAGATCATCGTTTCACAACCATGGCGTCATCAGATTATCGTTTCACAATCATAGCGTGATCACATCATCGTTTCACAATCATAGCGTGATCAGATAATCGTTTCACAACCACATCGTAATCAGATCATCGTTTCACAATCATTGCGTCTTTAGATCATCGTTTCACAACCATTGCGTCGTCAGATCATCGTTTCACAACCATAGCGGCATCATATCATCGTTTCACAATCATTGCGTCATGGGAACATCGTTTCACAATCATTGCGTCATCGGATCATCGTTTCACAACCATAGTGTCATCGTTTCACAACCATAGCGTCATCAGATCATCGTTTCACAACCATAGCGTCATCAGATCATCGTTTCACAACCATGGCGTCATCAGATTATCGTTTCACAACCTTCGCGTCATTAGGTCATCGTTTCACAACCATAGCGTCATCAGATCATCGTTTCACAACCATGGCGTCATCAGATCATCGTTTCACAACCATAGCGTCTTCGTTTCACAACCATAGCGTCATCAGATCATCGTTTCACAACCTTGGCGTCTTTAGGTCATCGTTCCACAACCATGACATCATCAGGTCATCGTTTCACAACCATAGCATCATCAGATCATCGTTTCACAATCATAGCGTCATCAGATCATCGTTTGACAACCATGGCGTCATCAGATCATCGTTTCGCAATCATTGCGTCATCGGATCATCGTTTCACAATCATATCGTCATCAGATCATCGTTTCACAATCATAGCGTCATCAGATCATCGTTTCACAACCTTAGCGTCATCAGATCATCGTTTCACAACCATAGCGTCATCAGATCATCGTTTCGCAATTATTGCGTCATCGGATCATCGTTTCACAATCATTCCGTCATCGGATCATCGTTTCACAACCATGACGTGATCACATCATCGTTTCACAACCATAGGATCATCGTTTCACAACCATGGCGTCATCAGATCATAGTTTCACAACCATAACGCGTTAGATCATCGTTTCACAACCATAGGGTCATCAGATCATCGTTTCACAACCATAGCGTCATCAGATCATCGCTTCACAACCATAGCGTCATCAGATTATCGTTTCACAACCATAGCGTCATCAGATCATCGTTTCACAACCATAGCGTCATCAGATAATCGTTTCACAACCATGGCGTCATTAGGCCACGAGATACTGTACAAGTAACGTCGAAGAGATGCCTACAGAAACTAAGACAGTCAGTCAAACACCGGTGAGTGGAACTTTTATTTGATATGTGGAACTTACTGTTTTTTCAAAGTAAAGGATTGGTCTTTGCGTTTTCTTAATTTAGTAATCATTTTCGGTTGTGTCGAACGTCGGACAACTTAAAGAATTTGCGCAGTCCCCTGCAGGTTGGTCTTAACGGTGTTTGACTGTGTGAAGGTTATTACACTTACTTACATACCTGCTTTTGTACACCAGAACCCTCCTGTGTTTGCGATATGTGTCCCGATATATCTATCTAATATACTGGGCGATCTCTTCCTCAAACTACATCCCTACCCACAGCCGGCGTTCTTGGAAGTCGACCTGTTGAGAGAAACTGGCGGTAAGGGGAAATGTGTCGTGACCATGTAACGCTGAGTGCAACTCGCTCGTGTATTGTATCATCGGTCAGTTGAATTGTTTTATCTTGCAGATCACGTGAACGTATGTTTTGTTAGTACGTAGAAAGAATGGTAATGCCATATATTTCTTTTTGCAAACTTTTCGATTTTCCTCCCGATAGTGCCAGTTAACTGTGAAACTACTTTCCAATTTGTCACTATCAATATGTGGAGTTTATGTTTGTTTGTAGTCACGTCAGATTGATGACGCTGGTAGAGTGTGCACTGAAGCCTTGTCATGCCTGAAGTCAGAAGTGGTTATCGATAACATTGAAGCTCACTGTGCTTTACTTTGTTTTTGTGTTTTCAACTTATTGTCAAACAAAATGTTGCATACTAATATTCAAATTCATATTCTGCTTCATGATACAGTTTTGTGCTTCTGTTATTTGCATATTAATTTGAAACTTTGTTTCTTTTATATCACATCATGAAACAGTTATGAACATATTTCTAATGTCCATCCCCTTCCTTTCAATCAGCTGGTCCAAACAGAAATACACTTCCAGTGCTTAAAATATCATACCTATTGTGGAAACTCCACCATTTTGTCTCTGAGGTGCTTATGACCATGTTTACTTGTATTTCTACTGACTCTATGGTATCACACTGCCCTTGTATCTGTACTGACACTCTACCTGTTACTACCATTCTCATACCTGCATGTGTTGTGAAGTGTGTTATTTGTAAACCTAGTTGCAATTGTTTGTTCTTTCAAAACAATCCAACGATCAAAGAAAGAAATGTGATGTAATTAAAATTGTATTCTAAAATTATCAATGCGTACGTGTGTGTATGTGTGTGTGTGTGTGTGTGTGTGTGTATGTATGCATCCATGTATGTTATGTTATGTTACATACGTACTTACGCACGTACTTACGTAAGTAGGTAGGTAGGTAGGTATGTGTGAGTGCGTTTGTGCGTGTGTGTGTCTGTCTGTATGTGTGTGTGTGCGTGTGTGTCTGTCTGTGTTTGTGTCTATGCGTGTCTGTCTGTGTGTATGTGTCTCTGTATGTGTGTCTCTATGCCTCTGTGTGTGTCTGTGTGTGTGTCTCTGCATGTGTGTGCGTGTGTGTCTGTCTGTGTCTGTCTGTCTGTGTGTGTGTGTGTGTGTCTGTCTGTCTGTATGTGTGTGCGTGTGTGTCTGTCTGTGTCTGTGTGTCTGTGTGTGTCTGTCCGTGTGTGTGTGTCTCTGTATGTGTCTCTATGCGTGTGTGTCTGTCTCTGTGTCTGTGTGCGTGTCTGTGCGTTCGTGCGTGTCAAACAGTTGTATGAAACGGTTATTTGAAGAATCATAACACGAGTAATGAACTTATGTAATAAACTAAGGACAATATTGACAATGTAGGGAAACATGCGTTTTGTATTTTCAAATTGTTATATGGCAATGGTACTAAGCCTATTGTGGAAACCCCACCATTTTGGCTCTGAGGTGCTTATGACCATGTTTACTTGTATTTCTACTGACTCTATGGTATCACACTGACCTTGTATCTGTACTGACACTCTACCTGTTACTACCATTCTCATACCTGCATGTGTAGTGAAGTGTGTTATTTGTAAACCTAGTTGCAATTGTTTGTTCTTTCAAAACAATCCAACGATCAAAGAAAGAAATGTGATGTAATTAAAATTGTATTCTAAAATTATCAATGCGTACGTGTGTGTGTGTGTGTGTGTGTGTGTGTGTGTGTGTGTGTGTATGTATGCATCCATGTATGTTATGTTATGTTACATACGTACTTACGCACGTACTTACGTAAGTAGGTAGGTAGGTAGGTATGTGTGAGTGCGTTTGTGCGTGTGTGTGTCTGTCTGTATGTGTGTGCGTGTGTGTCTGTCTGTGTTTGTGTCTATGCGTGTCTGTCTGTGTGTATGTGTATCTGTATGTGTGTGCGTGTGTGTCTGTCTGTGTCTGTGTGTCTGTGTGTGTCTGTCCGTGTGTGTGTGTCTCTGTATGTGTCTCTATGCGTGTGTGTCTGTCTCTGTGTCTGTTTGCGTGTCTGTTTGCGTTCGTGCGTGTCAAACAGTTGTATGAAACGGTTATTTGAAGAATCATAACACGAGTAATGAACTTATGTAATAAACTAAGGACAATATTGACAATGTAGGGAAACATGCGGCATTACCTTAACTTTAACCAACGTATCCGTATGACATCATGAAATGACATCTTAGCCATATCGGACTGAACACAGATCAAACTCATGCGACAGACTTTGTTGGGAGTGAAGATCGAAAATGGCATCACTTTGACGAACGAATTTATTTTAAATACGATTGACTTTGATCACATAAAAATATAATTTCGTAAATTCTGATTTTCTTGACATGTTGGTAGTGCAATTAAGGTAAACATTTCGGTTGTTGAAAACAACAGTCCGAACCAACAACAGTTAGATCTTTGACAGAAAACAACTCCGAGTCAGCAATCTTTGTGAGACTCCAGCGTGTGTTATCCTCGCGCTAGTATCGATTTCCATGGCAACCTCATTCCTGAAGGAGAAGGTCACCGTGGACTGCTTCCGCTTCCAAGGCATGCTGGTACTTGCATGTATTACAGAAGCTGATTAAAATATCTTCTTTCTGGACAGAGGCAGCAACCGTCTCGTGTAACTTTCCTTGAAGAACCATGGGTTTCTACTTGTTCCTATCTGCCATGATTGCGTGTGTATACGGTGAGTACCCCCCAGCGTCCACGTCTGGTAACCCCAGGCTGACAGTGCGTGTTATACCCTCTGTCAAGAAAACGCATCGTTTCCCCATCAACGATTGAGTCAGCTTGTTAAATATATATCAACATAAACTCGTCTAGAAAATGCATCATTTAGATTTTTACATATTGGCTTGCGTTTATTGGCATAAAGAACATTTCTGTAATAAACCGTTTGACAGATTATTGCAAGTTTTAGGTAAACACGTTTTTTATAGTGGCTTCTTTTCTTAGCTGAAGTTACGGGTTCGGGAGAAAGTTATGCAATCACTACAGTGTATATTGATGGCCGCACCAATTCAAAAGGTCAAAGTTGTATTTTTTGACAGTATAAATGCGGACAGTTTGTAATGCTATAAACTGGGTATGTTACTCTTACATATACAAAATTACGCTAAAATGTTGCAGTTTGAGTTTGTTGTGAATGCTGTAGTTGGCACATTGCCTACTCCGATCTGGAATTTTGATGCTGATTATCGAGCTGCATGTTGACTCACACGAAGTGAAGGTTCATGATTCAATGAATCAATGATTGTAACGTCACATCATTGACAACTATGACGATGAAATCTCACTACATGACTCTGAGGGTCACGACTGTTTCCACGATCCCTTGTGGGACGAATTTATTGATTAGTCGATGACGCTTATGCCTGCTCGCCATCTTGGATGGTGATTAACGATCTCTGATATGTACGATGAAGCCAGACCATCCGATGCTGCAGGAGTCAATATGATATGTCCTTGTTGCCGAATTGTCGCCAACGTCCGCGTCGCCATCTACTCCTTTGTTTGACATTTATGTTGAAGCTGTCCCAGAGACGCGGTTATTGCGAGACAACATTGCGTCGGTTGGTAATTGCCTAGTCTTAAATTTCAAAAATCAGACACATCAATGTGTGAAGCCCATTTCTGGTGTCCCCGCCGTGACCTTGCTGTATTGCTAAATAAATCCAAACTCCAGTCAGTTGTTGGTCTAAATTTCATCTGCGTTACCTAGTTTGCTAAATGTCAGTTGTTAGATAATTATCTGCAGTCGTAGTAGGTCGCGCATGAAGTAGTTGTGCAATGTGGGGTAACACTGACAATATATGCTCATACATAATGAGTGGTGACTCATCACCTTACGATCTTTGTAGACCACATGTAGGCTCCGGATCTACATCGACAATGTTCTGGCGCAGAGCGACATTATGCTATTAAGCAAATGCAAACGCTCGAATACAGTGTAATGTGTTATTATCATCAGTTTCTAGTTGTCCAAATTGGCGTCGGATCAAACAGAATCCATGGTAACGTTAACTTTATCGGGTATACAGTTACTGGTTATTCAATTTAATCTGAAAACCACTTCCGGCACGCACAAACACTGGACAAATGAGCAATTGGAGCTTTTGAGCGATACAGTTATATTAAATTTAAATCAGTTTGACTCCACGCACCATTTGGGGGAATATTATGTTGGAGCAGAGTGATACTCATTTCTAACTGACCGAGTTGACAAAACTTTCTTCTCTTGATATATTTGGCTAAAAGTCAAGTTATGATTTAAAGTGCAAAAGTTTAATATAGGCATGGGCGTTCTTTTAGGAAGGAGATAATCCGTTTGTGTATAGTGTTTATGATATAAAACCTTTGGCCTCGACTCCACACTTTCCTGGGGACGGTGTGGTAGCCCAGTGGTTAAGGCGTTCGCTCGCCACGCCGAGACCCGGGATCGATTCCCCACATGAGTACTCTGTGTGAAGGCCATTTCTGGTGTCCCCCGCCTTGATATTGCTGGAATTTGCTAAAAGTGGCGTAAAACTGACTCACCCCATTACCCCCACTTTCCCTATGACAGGTTCGTCACGATATGGCTGAAACATTGCCGATGTGACGTTAAATATGAACTCACTCACTCACCCTATAACAGGTGGCCTCAGTACCGGAACTATCAAACGGGGAAGATCGAGTTTGGCACACAAGCAGGTACTGAGAGAGTCCTTGGCCTGTACCCGCAACTAGAGACGTCTTTTGTAGTAGCACTTCCATAGATTCTACATTTGAACTCATTTTCACATCGTAGAGTATCCTATTGTTGTTCCTGTGAATTAGATAACACCGTACTCTAGCACCCAAGGGGAAACTGATTTCCGTCATGGCGGACTTCATAGCAGCAGCTGCTGCTCATCATAATTCCCCGAAAAATACTGGCACGCTTATAAATCTTAAATGGATATTAGAGTGTTCCCTGAGCATGAAAACATAGCTAAAATACCTACAACCAACAACACCTGGATAGACGTTATCAAAACGGTGTGATTTACTTGCACCCGGCTTACACGAGACAGTTATTTCGCAATGATCAATAGAGTACCATCCACTCACTGCTTCTGTGGCGCCATCAGCCATCTGAGGGAGATCGATATGATTCCATCATCAATGTTGTATTTATTACCCCTTTCTCTGATTAGATTGCTCGCTGCGATAGGATTCAGTTTGACCTGGCAGATCAACAGGTCCCCAACACAGCATACTGAAACCCAGGTCTATGTATTGCATCTCTTGATGCAGGAGCTTTATATACACGTACATTTAGACATCTGGCAGTGGAAGGGGGTAGTTCGGACACAATGGAGTTCTATGGGATACTCTGGAGCGCTATCGGACTCTATGGGACACGATACGACACTATGGGACTCTATAGGACACTGGTACTTTATATGGGGACACTGTGACTCTATGGGGCATTGTGGGACACTGGACTCTATGGGACACTGGGACTCTATGGGACACTGGGACTCTATGGGACACTGTGGGACACTGGGACTCTGTGGGACTCTATGGGACTCTATGGGATACTGTGTGACTCTATGGGATATTGGGACTCTATGGGACACTGGGACTCTATGGGACTCTATGGGACTCTATGGGACACTGGGACTCTATGGGACACTGGGACTCTATGGGACTCTGTGGGACTCTATGGGACTCTGTGGGACTCTATGGGACTCTATGGGACACTGTGGGACACTGTGGGACACTGGGACTCTGTGGGACTCTATGGGACTCTATGGGACACTGTGGGACACTGGGACTCTGTGGGACTCTATGGGACTCTATGGGACACTGGGACTCTATGGGACTCTATGGGACACTGTGGGACACTGGGACTCACTGGGACTCTATGTGACTCTGTGGGACTCTATGGGACTCTATGGGACACTGTGGGACTCTATGGCACACATGTGTGGGACACTGGTACTCTATGGGACACTGGGACTATGGGACACTGTGGGACACTGGGACTCTATGGGACACTGTGGGACACTTGTATTCTATGGGACACTGTGGGAAACTGGGACACTGGGACTCTCTGGGACACTCTGACATTGGTTTATGACAAAATCGGACAAGTATTTCCATTGTTGGTAAAGTCATCACTCTGTATACCGCCTGTGCCGCTGAATAGATCGACCCTGGTAGAGTGAGTTATTCTGTGCTGTATAGACCAACACAACAGGGTCAGATACCAGGCCCGAGTATGCCACTTATTAAATCATGGCGTTTTGTAAGTCGGAAATCAATTCTTATTTAAGAAGCAAGGCTATTCTGGCCATGCTATGAATGGCTGCTCATTATGCTGACTGTCGGTTTTTTCCACCCACTTTACGTCACTCTGGTTGACGAAAACTACTGTACTCAGGTGTCATTCATAGTTCTTGTACCACAGATTGCCAGATAGCTATTTTGCCATATTATATAATTAGCTTATGGCGTTTCTGTGAAGAATGGCTGTAGCACTAACGAGATCACATTCTATTACATCAAAAGGGTGATGTGCACTGAAGGTACCTGCCAGTGACGTGGATGCAGTGTGAGTGTTGTGTGTGTGGCGTGCTAGTATTGTGCGAGTAGTTCGTGAGTGTTGTGTGAGTGTTGTGTGAGTGTTGTGTGAGTGTTGTATGAGTGTTGTGTGAGTGTTGTGTGAGTGTTGCATGAGTGTTGCATGAGTGTTGTGTGAGTGTTGTGCGACTGTTGTTGTGACTGTTGTATGAGTGTTGTGTGAGTGTTGTATGAGTGTTGTGTGAGTGTTGTATGAGTGTTGCGTGAGTGTTGCGTGAGTGTTGTGTGACTGTTGTATGAGTGTTGCACGAGTGTTGCGTGAGTGTTGTGTGAGTGTTGTGTGACTGTTGTATGAGTCTTGCATGAGTGTTGCGTGAGTGTTGTGAGACTGTTGTGTGACTGTTGTCTGTGTTGCATGAGTGTTGTGGGAGTGTTGTGTGAGTGTTGTGTGAGTGTTGTGTGACTGTTGTGTGAGTGTTGTCTGAGTGTTGTGTGAGTGTTGTATGAGTGTTGTATGAGTGTTGTGTGACTGTTGTATGAATGTTGTGTGACTGTTGTGTGAGTGTTGTGTGAGTGTTGCGTGAGTATTGCATGAGTGTTGTGTGAGTGTTGTATGAGTGTAGTGTGAGTATTGTGTGACAGTTGTATAAGTGTTGTGTGACTGTTGTATGAGTGTTGTGTGACTGTTGTATGAGTGTTGTTGGAGTGTTGTATGAGTGTAGTGTGAGTGTTGTGTGACTGTTGTATGAGTGCTGTGTGACTGCTGTATCAGTGCTGTGTGTTTGCTGTATGAGTGCTGTGTGAGTGTTCTGTGAGTGTTGTCTGAGTGTTGTGTAAGTGGTGTATGAGTGTTGTATGAATCTTGTGTGAGTGTTGTGAGAGCGTTGTCTGAGTGTTGTGTAAGCGTTGTATGAGTGCTGTGTTAGTGTTCTGTTAGTGTTGTGTGAGTGTTGCGTAAGTGTTGTGTGAGTGTTGTGTGAGTGTTGTGTGAGTGTTGTGTGAGTGTTGTGTGAGTGTTGTATGAGTGTTGTGTGAGTGTTGTGTGAGTGTTGTATGAGTGTTGTATGAGTGTTGTATGAGTGTTGTGTGAGTGTTGCGTAAGTGTTGCGTGAGTGTTGTATGAGTGTTGTGTGACTGTTGTGTGAGTGTTGTGTGAGTGTTGTATGAGTGTTGTATGAGTGTTGTATGAGTGTTGTGTAAGTGTTGCGTAAGTGTTGTGTGAGTGTTGTGTGAGTGTTGTGTGAGTGTTGTGTGAGTGTTGTGTGAGTGTTGTGTGAGTGTTGTGTGAGTGTTGTGTGAGTGTTGTGTGAGTGTTGTGTGAGTGTTGTGTGAGTGTTGTATGAGTGTTGTATGAGTGTTGTGTGAGTGATGTGTAAGTGTTGTGTAAGTGTTGTATGAGTGCTGTGTTAGTGTTGTGTGAGTGTTGTTTGAGTGTTGTGTGAGTGTTGTGTGAGTGTTGCGTGAGTGTTGTGTGAGTGTTGTATGAGTGTTGTGTGAGTGTTGTGTGAGTGTTGTTGAGTGTTGTTGAGTGTTGTGTGAGTGTTGTATGAGTGTTGTGTGAGTGTTGTGTAAGTGTTGTATGAGTGCTGTGTTAGTGTTGTGTGAGTGTTGTATGAGTGTTGTGTGAGTGTTGTATGAGTGTTGTATGAGTGATGTGTGAGTTATGTGTCAGTGAGTGCTGTGTGATTGATGTGTGGGAATGATTTTGTGAGTAATATCTCATTGTTGTGTTAGTTCTGCATCAGCGATGTTTGAGTACTGTGTGTTATCAGAGGAGTCGTGTTAGTGATGTGTCCACCATGTACCAGTGATTGCATATATCAAGAATATGAATTACGTTATTTGACTTAATTATCAGTTCCACAGTTACCCAATTAGTGTAAATATCACCATCCTATGATTGGGGCGGTTGGTTAGCATCGTGATCAGCATGTCGATGGTCCACGCGGATTCATTCTTGTGACCGCCGCCGATATAGTCGTGGAATGTTGAACGAGGCATAGAGCAATTCATATTTATATGGTCGTGGAATATTGCTAAATGAGGCATAGAGCAAATTGCCAATACATATTCATATGGTCGTGGAATATTGCTAAATGAGGCATAGAGCAATACATATTCATATGGTCGTGGAATATTGCTAAATGAGGCATAGAGCAATACATATTCATATGGTCGTGGAATATTGCTAAATGAGGCATAGAGCAATACATATTCATATGGTCGTGGAATATTGCTAAATGAGGCATAGAGCAATACATATTCATATGGTCGTGGAATATTAGAGTAATACGTATTCATATGCTAAATGAGGCATAGAGCAATACATATTCATATGGTCGTGGAATATTGCTAAATGAGGCATAGAGCAATACATATTCATATGGTCGTGGAATATTGCTAAATGAGGCATAGAGCAATACATATTCATATGGTCGTGGAATATTGCTAAATGAGGCATAGAGCAATACATATTCATATGGTAGTGGAATATTGCTAAATGAGGCATAGAGCAATACATATTCATATGGTAGTGGAATATTGCTAAATGAGGCATAGAGCAATACATATTCATATGGTCGTGGAATATCGCTAAATGAGGCATAGAGCAATACGTATTCATATGGTCGTGGAATAACGCTAAATGAGGCATACAGCAATACGTATTCATATGGTCGTGGAATATTGTTAAATAAGGCACAGAGCAATACATGTTCATATGGTCGTGGAATATTACTAAATGAGGCAATGCATATGCATATGGTCGTTGCATATTGCTAAATGAGGCCTAGAGCAATACATATTTATATGGTCGTGGAATATTACTAAATGAGGCAATGCATATGCATATGGTCGTTGCATATTGCTAAATGAGGACATAGAACAATACATATCATATGGTCGAGGAATATTGCTAAATGAGGTATAGAGCAATACATATTCATATGGTCGTGGAATATTGTTAAATAAGGCATAGAGCAATATGCATTCATATGGTCGTGGAATATTGCTAAATTAGGCATAGAGCAATACATATTCATATGGTCGTGGAATATTGTTAAATAAGGCATAGAGCAATATGTATTCATATAGTCATTGAATATTGCTAAATGAGGCATAGGGCAATATGTATTCATATGGTCGTGGAATATTGCTAAATGAGGCATAGAGCAATACATATTCATATGGTCGTGGAATATTGCTAAATGAGGCATAGAGCAATACATATTCATATGGTCGTGGAATATTGCTAAATGAGGCATAGAGCAATACATATTCATATGGTCGTGGAATATTGCTAAATGAGGCATAGAGCAATACATATTTATATGGTCGTGGAATATTGTTAAATAAGGCATAGAGCAATACATATCATATGGTCGTGGAATATTGCTAAATGAGGCATAGAGCAATACATATTCATATGGTCGTGGAATATTGCTAAATGAGGCATAGAGCAATATGTATTCATATGGTCGTGAAATATTGCTAAATTAGGCATAGAGTAATACGTATTCATATTGTCGTGGAATATTGCTAAACGAGGCATAGGGCAATACATATTCATATGTCATGGAATATTACTAAATTAGGCATAGTGGAATACATATTTATATGGTCGTGGAATATCGCTAAATGAGGCATAGTGCAATACATATTCATATGGTTATCATAATTCTTATGGTCATTTTAGCCGGTCTGGCCGACGCGGGCAAGTGTCCGGCTAATCACACCAAGATGTTGAAGAAATGCACAGAGAAGATACAGGTGAACATCCAGTTGGCTGAGGGACACAAGTTCATCACGGATCCTGAATACACCAAGAAGTTGTGCGAGTAAGTTGGGAAATATAATTGTCCTGAGGTTTTACGACTGAAACTATTCAAACATGGCTTAAAAGAATCGTCTGGATTCCAAACATTTTTTTCACGGACAGTACACCAAGTGTTACATTCTGAATACTCACGTGTCGTAGGTATTAGATAAAATAGGTCGCTACATTCACCGAAAGCCAATTATATCAGTTGCATGTATATATAAATACCAGGGTTAGAATTCGTCTTCATCAACCAAAGCTTGTCGTGAAAGGCTACTAATAGGATCAGGGTCTCGCTGCACATAGCTATCGTAAATCGTAACGCTTTTTCTACAGACGTAGCTTGAAGATGGCTTTGTAGGCACTGGTGGTAAAGGTGCCTGACATTGTTGATGAATGTCATTGTATACGGTTCGTGGAAATTGATGCTCCTGATGTCAGTCACTGAATTGTCTTGTCCAGTTAGTTACGGACCGCCTTTATAAAGTAGGCATGTTGTGAACAGGCATTAAACGATGCTCGCAAAACGACAATCCTATCCTGAGCTATCGATGACACAAACCTCATGTCGACACTACATGTATTGCGTCCTTGTATTACTGTATGTATGTAACATCTCCCTGACTTCCGACAGGGGCGGAGAGGTGGACCAGGCCATCAGCTGCATGGAGACCGTCTACAGCGATTGCTCTGAGGAGGGGATGGAAGACTTTGATTTGCTCGTCAATCCCAAAAGCTGGCGGTCCGCTATGAAGGAGATCTGCAAGAACAAAAAATGTCAGTACCGTTTGAGGTCGCTTCCACGTCATCCCTCTCTTACATATCCCCAAACCCTCTCTTACATATCCCCAAACCCTCTCTTACATATCCCCAAACCATCTCTTACATATCCCCAAACCCTCTCTCCTACATATCCCCAAACCCTCTCTTACATATCCCAAAATCCACTCTCAAAATTCTAATCCTGAAAAGATCCTTTTCCTTATATATTTTAAAATTTGGTATTGAATGTATTTCTGTGAATGAATACATGCGATGAACGCATACTCTCCAGTTATTATCTGTATACATCTGTGTTACATTTTCGTTGGTGTAGTTATTATCTCCCTTTGTTTACCATTAACTTGGCACATGGTTTGTCTTGTCTGTGAACTTGATTTCAACTACTAGTCAAATCAGGCTTTTGATAATAGGACAGAATGAGTTCCATTCAAAACGTGGAGTTGTACGAGCCAGTTCTCCAAAGAGACATGTTGAGTTTCATTCACCTGATGAAGGAATAAGAACATCTGTGTAAACTTGTCGAAGCGACTCCCCCTCCTGTATCGTCTGCCTCTTATTGCCTGTCCTCTTCCAAGCTTTCCCCCACTTCTTCCTCCCGCTCCACCTTGTCTCCCTTATCCAGCTTGCCCTCTTCCCAGCTTCCCCCCACTTCTTCCTCCCGCTCCACCTTGTCTTCCTTATCCAGCTTGCCCTCTTGCCAGCTTCCCCCACTTCTTCCTCCTGCTCCACCTTGTCTTCCTTATCCAGCTTGCCCTCTTCCCAGCTACCCCCACTTCTTCCTCCTGCTCCACCTTGTCTTCCTTATCCAGCTTGCCCTCTTGCCAGCCTCCCCCCTACTTCTTCCTCCTGCTCCACCTGTCTTCCTTGCCCTATCCAGCTTGCCCTCATCCCAGCTTCCCCCACTTCTTCCTCCCAGCTCCACCTTGTCTTCCTTATCCAGCTTGCCCTCTTCCCAGCTCCCCACTTCTTCCTTCCCCTCTGCCAGCTGCTTCCACCTTGTCTTTGTTATCCCTCTTCCCCAGCTCCCCCACCCTGCTCCTCCTTCCTCTTCCCCACTTCTCCCCAGTGCTCCACAGCTACCCCCACTTCTTCCCCCTGTTCTCCACCTTTGTCTTCCTTATCCAGCTTGCTCTTCCCAGTTCCCCCACTCTCTCTTCCCCCTGCTCCACTCTTCCTTCCTTATCCAGCTTGCCCCTCTCCCCCATCTCCCAGTCCATTTCCCCTTCCACAGTCCTTGGTTCTTCATTATCCATTTCACCTTCCTCCACCATGTCTTCCATATATCCAGCTTGCCTCTCCAGCTTCCCCACCTCCCCCCCTGTCTTCCTGATCTCCTCCAGCTTGCTCTTCCTTAAGCTTCCCCCCTTCTCCCCCTGCTCCACCATGTCTTCCTTATCCTTGCCTCTTCCAGCTTCCCACTTCTTCCCCCTTGCTCCACCATGTCTTCCTTATCCAGCTTCTGCCCTCTTGCCAGCTTCCCCTTCTTCCTCCTGCTCCACCATGTCTTCCTTATCCATTTTGCCCCTCTCCAGCTTCCTCCACTGTCTTTCTTCCTTGCTTCCACCATGTCTCCTTTCCTGTGTCTTGTCCATTTTCCTGTGTCTTCCCTGCTCCACTGTATGTCTTCTTTATCCAGCTTGTGCTCCTGCTGGTCCCCCACTTCTTCCCCTGCTCCACCATAATCTTTCCTATCCGGCCTGCCTTGCTGGCTTCCCCACTCCTCCTCCTGCTCCACAATGTCTTGTTTATCCGGCTTGCCCTCTTGCCAGTTTCCCCCACCTCTTCCATGCCCATCATGCTGTCTCCTTATCCAGCTTGTTCTCACAGCTTCTGCCCCACTCTCTTTCCCCCCTTGCTCCACCTTTGTTCTCCTTATCCAGTTTGCTCTTCTTTGTCAGCTTCCCACTTCTTCCCCCCCTGCTCCACCATGTCTCCCTGATTGAACTCTGTCCTCTGTGCTAGCTTCCCCCCTTCTCTCTTCCCTCTGCTCCACCTCATGTTCTCGTCTTATCCAGCTTGCTGTTATATCACCATTTCCCGTCCCACCTTTCACAATGCCACCTGCTATAAGTCACCATTCCTTGTCCCACCTTTCACTATGCCACCTGCTATCGTCAGCATTTCTTGTCCCTGCTTCCACCATGCCATCTAGCTGCGTCAGCACCCTTGGTCCCCACCCCTGCCCATGTTAGCTGCCCCTGCCCCTGCCCCTGCCTCCTGTCGCCTACCCCGTTGTCACTTCTGCTTCCAAGGGTAGTCTGTCCCTGCAGCTTGCTCTCTACAACATGTCCTGGGGAGATGTGTGGCGAACGAGGCGAGTGTGAACCAGAACAGTCTCGCCGCTGAAACTGGGTAAAAATAGAATCAAGATAAAGAAGGCATACAGAGTTCTCTCCCTTTATGTAGCTTTTCTCGCGGACCTGAATAGTAACATTACATATATTGCTAAAAGAACTGATCATTCAACGTCTATGTGTGCCTATGTTTTGTGTGTATAGATACGTGCATAAGTGAAAAAAAAATATTAAAAGAAATAAAAGGGAAAAAGAAATAAAAATACCGGTGTGAAAATATATGTGGTCACATTCAGTGTTGGTTGTCAAAACGACAGCGTTGAAATGACTGGTTAGTTACTGGATTGATGCACATTATCCACAAATACAGATCTTACTCAAAATCATCCAGCTCAGATGTCTCGATCTGCGCTGTTACGGAAGACGACTGACTGTGTGTAGGAGAACCAAGAGGAGGTGAAGGATTCTTGGTCTGAAGGACCCTCTGCGCCTTGCTTTCTACACAGTTCATTACACGCTGATTACATTATCACGCAAGAGAATAAAAATGTCTCAGGATTATAATTATAATGATTATGGAAAGAGTTATGTTGACTTTATAAATGGTGTGGTCATTCGTATGCATCTTGTTTGACGCCGCAGACATCGTGACCGACAAACTAGTGGTTGACATCACGAACAAACACAGTGACACTCAGCTTGCTATACGATACGGCTACACGCATTCACGTCGTTGGCTTCGTCCACAGTGACACTCAGCTTGCTATACGATACGGCTACACGCATTCACGTCGTTGGCTTCGACCACAGTGACACTCAGCTTGCTATACGATACGGCTACAAGCATTCACGTCGTTGGCTTCGTCCACAGTGACACTCAGCTTGCTATACGATACGGCTACACGCATTCACGTCGTTGGCTTCGTCCACAGTGACACTCAGCTTGCTATACGATACGGCTACAAGCATTCACGTCGTTGGCTTCGTCCACAGTGACACTCAGCTTGCTATACGATACGGCTACACGCATTCACGTCGTTGGCTTCGTCCACAGTGACACTCAGCTTGCTATACGATACGGCTACAAGCATTCACGTCGTTGGCTTCGACCACAGTGACACTCAGCTTGCTATACGATACGGCTACACGCATTCACGTCGTTGGCTTCGTCCACAGTGACACTCAGCTTGCTATACGATACGGCTACAAGCATTCACGTCGTTGGCTTCCACCACAGTGAAACAGTGTAGCACTAGAGAGGTTCTGTTGCGTGGTGTCAGTGACAGGGAGGGTCTTTGTGACTGTTTTCTCACGTTAAACTGACATGTAAAAGAAATACTGTTGAACTGTTCAGATGAGGAGGTGATTTTATTATATTTCATCGGCTCTGATAAAAATACCGTGCAAGGGAGATGACATACACTAAGCAGGAAAGATCTGATGTTCGGGGTGAGGGTAAATTGTTTCAGGTCCTGAACTGATTGGAGAAAACATATCCTGCACACACACGCGCACACGCAGCACGCACACAGACACACACAGACTCACCTATTCGAATATTGTTAAACACGGCGTGGAAGTCTTCTTCGCCATTCACAGACTCATGCCTGACCCTTAAAATCACTGAGCCAGCTTTCCCTTGTCACTATCACTGACTTGAATATTGAAGACCTTCCGAGAAACCGATGACATGTTTCGACAAGACCCTCTTGAAGCACTGCCATCTTTCCCTTGTCACTATCACTGACTCTAATATCAATTGCAGACTGTCCGAACAGCTGTTGACATGCTTCGACAAGACCATCTTGAAGCACTGCCCCAAGAAGGTGGAGAAAATCATAGATGACTGCCTGCACAAGTTTCTCCCTCCAATCTGCCATCCCAAAACTAGCTACAAGACCATCAACGACGACAACAGCTCCTCCATTTCCCTCCCTGCGACTGTAACGGTGGTCGTTAGCGTGCTCATGTGCCTTCGATCAATCTTGTAAATGTGACTAGAAACGCCATGTTTTGTATGTTTGTTGGAACAGTGTTAACAGGCATTTTATATCCCACCAACTTGATTAATTTGTAAGATACATTCTGTTAAAAAGTTTGACATCTTTGTGTAATATATCAATATCTTATCATACTTTTGAAATTAATGACGTCGTCTTAAAAGACCTCAGCTCAGTTTTACATAAATCTTGTTACGAGACTGAAAATACTCTCACTCATGGTCTCAACTTGCTTTGGATATTATATATATATATACATGTAAAATATATACAAACTTTTGTACATTCCTTGTCATGACATACTGATGATACGGATGTTTCTAATTATTTCAAGCTAATGTAATGTTTCAAGGCTCCGAGATACCATAGTGTAACCTTGAATCGGACGTGTTCGCGTGAGTAACGGTTGTTGGGAAACCTTATAAGAAGACTCGGTTAAACGCTTCATAAAGTCATCACTCTCCCCATCGCTGTAGTATAACGAGGTCAGCGATACAAAGGAGAATCACACAGTGCATCATCAGCTGTTTCTGAAGTCCTCCAACACTGGATAGCTAGTGTGAAATGCTGTGGAAATTGTTCTGAACCTAAACAGTCTGAGGTTAATAGTGTGGTGATTGGGATAGGTTCAATATGACTTCAGTACCTACAATGCCAATAATTGTTATACATTTTCAGGAACACCAAAGTATCTTGTTTAGAAGTCACCATTAGGGGACATCGATACAAGCCTCAATATGAGTTGGCATATAGCATGCTTCATGGTGTTATCGAACGTAGACGGGTGGCGATTTGTGACACGAATTATGTCTAGGGAGATATACAAGCGGGTTATTTTCAACACGAAGATTTGAGATACTTACAAGTGTACTGTGTTTATGGTGATCTGAACAGTCACTTTAGTCTGGTGGTGTAAGGTCCGGGGCGTGTTCTTGTCAGAGGTCATGCATCAGATGAAGAACACGTTGTGGCGGAGAGTAGGTGGATGGGTGGTGTGTTCTTGTCAGAGCGCACAGGTCACAAATCAGATGAAGAACACGTTGTGGCGGAGAGTAGGCGGATGGGTGGCGTGTTCTTGTCAGAGCGCACAGGTCACAAATCAGATGAAGAACACGTTGTGGCGGAGAGTAGGCGGATGGGTGGCGTGTTCTTGTCAGAGCACACAGGTCACAAATCAGATGAAGAACACGTTGTGGCGGAGAGTAGGCGGATGGGTGGCGTGTTCTTGTCAGAGCACACAGGTCACAAATCAGATGAAGAACACGTTGTGGCGGAGAGTAGGCGGATGGGTGGCGTGTTCTTGTCAGAGGACACAGGTCACAAATCAGACGAAGAACACGTTGTGGCGGAGAGTGGCTGGATGGGTGGCCGTTTTCTGCAGGTCTTCTGTCCAACAGTACATTGAAGCACATGTAACCATCGTGGTGCCACCTTTGGTGGAATTGTATACTTCCCAGTGGGCTGGGAAAGTAATGGAACGTACATTGATCCAAGAACATTGGTAAACTGAGGTTACGCATCATCCATGGACGATTTCCTGTCACTTGATCATAATGCTGTATATGCTTCTGGTAGGGTTTGATGTGTCGGAATATTTCAATATTATCGATATGCAATGCCTTATTGTTGTTTACACAGCTGTGTTCTTTAGAACAAGACTCCAGCTACACAGATGCTTCAGCTACACAGAAAACGGAGCTGTCAGATTTAAAACAAATGAAACAACAAATATAACGTTAGTATGAAGTAAATATTTCACATCAGAAATTCTCCTTGCCAGACGTACACCTGAATCACCCACTATGTTTGTCAATATTGAATGGCAAAGTTTTAATGTTGTATTGAAATATCTAACGAAACACAGTTGTTTACAATCTGTAAATACTCAAACTACAGACACGGAAGTTGTTTCTACAAATGACAGTTCTGTCTTTCAATGCTTCCCCTGCTTTTGTGCATCGTTGCCCAGTACTTGCGACATTCAGTAATTACTGAGGTATGAAGGTATATTACCGAGGTTTATCTAACCATATGTAGATATTCTCAAAGGGTACACGGAGGAATGGGATACATAAAACAAGGAAGACACGAGGCTTAGCTCGCCTCAACGTATTGTAAACTGGCGGACGGAAGAAAGTACGCCTTGGAAATTGAATTTGACCAAAAACTATCTTGGCTGGCATAGATAGATATGCTGCATGTATTACCGCCTGTGGTACCTGCATCAAATACAGCGCCATGGAAAGGACAGTGCATGTTTGTGTCATATCTTACAGCCATCAAACGTGGGTGTATACTTTCTTTCGTCCTTCAGTATATGGTCGTATACAGAGATATAAAGATATACGTTTCTTGTGGACTGATACACTGCTGACAATAGTGTTAGATCAGCTGGCTGAATTTCATATCGGTGTCATGTTACTCTTAAAAGTTATATTAAAACGTTAATATTTTATCCTAATCTGTAAACGGTTCTACGCTTATTGGAGATACGGAGTGTTCTATGCAAGATAGATCGTGAATGTGTTCGTGTTCAGTTCTTTATCGAGGTGTAATATTGGTATTTCCTTGAGTAGAGATTACTAAAACATACTTTAAACAAAATCGTTCAGCATGAATACTAAAATACTCATACCTGTCTTAGAGTGTTTTCAAATTGTTGAGTAAAATGTTATTTTATCATATACCAATTTAGATATTGTTCGTAGATGTCTTGGTGTATCTTATATCGTATGTACTTTAAGTGTGTTTAATACCAATAATGTGATATACTAAATATGCCTGTAAGTAGTGTTTTCTGAATATACGTGTACTAATTGGATGAAATATCGTACAATTCCTTTGTAATAAAGTCGTCGTTGTGTTCATGATATGTTTGGTGTCTAATATACAGGTATCTCGCGTGGGTTTGTCAGTCTACGTAAAAGTATATGCAGGCACATTTCACGATATATATCACTAGGGGTGGTGGGGTAGCCTAGTGGTTAAAGCGTTCGCTCATCACGCCGTAGACCCGGTTCGATTCCCAACATGGGTACAATGTGTGAAGCCCATTTCTGTTGTTCTCCGCCCTGATATTGTTGGAATATTGCTAAAAGCGGCGTAAAACTAGACTCACTCGCTTAGCAGCGCTTGCTGCAGAAAGACGTGGATGGGCGACACTCAATGATTCTGGGTTCAGGTATTGTCCCACCCAGGGAGAAAAACATTTCATTTACAGGAGAACTATCTGCTGAAAGCAGAAACGGTTTACGATTTCGACCACATCAAATCAGTGTGAATCAAACGCTGTCAAGTGTTGACGTAAAGGTGAACGTACCATGCCACGCCCATCACAAACACATGCAAAGACAAGTCATGCGTTCAAGGAACCCGGAAACGTTTCGTACTGAGTCAAAATCACTAGCTTGCAAAGTCAAGTCATGCGTTCAAGGAACCCGGAAACGTTTCATACTAAGTCAAAATCACAAACACTTGCAAAGTCAAGTCATGCGTTCAAGGATCCCGGAAACGTTTCGTACTGAGTCAAAATCACTAGCTTGCAAAGTCAAGTCATGCGTTCAAGGAACCCGGAAACGTTTCCTACTAAGTCAAAATCACAAACACTTGGAAAAACAAGTCATGCTTTCAAGGAACCCGGAAACGTTTCCTACTTAGTCAAAATCACAAACACTTGCAAAATCAAGTCATGCGTTCAAGGAACCCGGAAACGTTTCATACCTAGTCAAAATCACAAACACTTGCAAAGTCAAGTCATGCGTTCAAGGAACCCGGAAACGTTTCGTCAAAATCACAAACACATGCAGACAAGTCATGCGTTCAAGGAACCCGGAAACGTTTCGTACTAAGTCAAAATGGGGAAATGCACATGACATCATTGGGTTACAGATGTGACACATAGGAAATCCACGTGTTATTCACATCTACCCTAAAGAATGCCGTTTTCATAAAGAAACAAATGTACATACTGATCCGTGAGTGCATATGTTGATGGATTTGCAGCTTCCTTCTTTGCAAGAGGCAGATGAGATTAAAAATAACAATACGCGCTGTATGTGATCTCTTAGGCAAGTAGTTTAGAAATTCAACTTCTTTTACGAAAAAACTAACTGGCCACAGATACAGTGAATAAGTAAAACTTGTGCACCCTGTAGTGAGTTAAGAAAGAAATAGACATGAACAAAAACATACCCGTAGTGCTCGGCTATTTAGTAGTAGTAGTAGCAGTAGCAGTAGTAGTAGTTGTAGCAGTAGTAGTAGTAGTAGTAGTAGTAGTAGTAGTAGTAGCAGCAGTAGTAGTAGTAGTAGTAGTAGTAGTAGCAGTAGTAGTAGTAGTAGTAGCAGTAGTAGCAGTAGTAGTAGCAGTAGTAGTAGTAGTAGCAGCAGCAGCAGTAGTAGTAGTAGTAGTAGTAGTAGTAGTAGTAGTTGTAGTAGTAGTAGTAGTAGTAGTAGTAGTAGTAGTAGTAGTAGTAGCAGCAGTAGTAGTAGTTGTAGCGGTTGTAGTAGCAGTTGTTGTAGTGGCGCGTTAGCAATGGGAGTCACCAGCATGTGAACCAATTTTAACTGTATAGTGTAAAGTTTAGAAGTTAAGATAAAATCGCAATGTAAAGACACGTGCATAGAAAAAATCTCCGTTTTGTTGATATTGATAACATTGGCAGAATGATATAGCCAAGCAACGTCGTTTCATAACTAAACATATATCGGTGTCTCCTTTGCGCTGCGCATGTTTCTCAAGCCAAAGCATCCTTAAACAAACAGACACTGATATCTGTTACTGGTGGAATGGAATTTCGGTGAATGTGTTTATTTCTTGCGTACAGCTACCCAGTCCTGGGCTACGGACGTGACATTACCCACGAAACGTGGAGAAGGTGGATCGTGCTCGCCATCGAGAACGGCATCTGTCAGTTGGCCTCAGCGACTTGTACCCCAAACACTGAGCAGGGCTCACTAGCCCAGCCACCATAGTGGAAACACTCAAAGTTTCAAGATTATACAGGAATATTGTTTCAGATGTTCAGGCATCAAAGACGAGAAAGTGCATTTCCTTCTGTTTCTCCTCTGCGTCACACAAACGTAGATACCTCACCTTGTGTTCCCGTTCATCAAAGAGTTTTGACTTTCCTTGGATGCATGTGTGCATCATTTGGACCGCTACAACGAGATGATTGGAAACGTTGTGTAACAGTACTTCTTTACATGGCAACTACACAGTCGGAGACACGTACATGTAGAGAATCGTTCATGCGGCTTATCGGTGGAATAGATCTTCAAGTTGTGCTGGTGTAGGCCGTCAAAGACGGTCGCCGTGCTGAAGGCAGGACACGGCGTTACAAAGATTATATTTCACACGTTTACATCACAACCCAACGTTTTTATATCGGCGGAATATCAAGCGCCTTCACGCGTTGACTCAATACAATTAAGCCACGTGGGCACTCTTGGCGCCCAGTCGGAAGGAAATTACACCGGCAATTTGAGAGAGGCTGGGTCCGCACAGAAAACCTTGTGTCAAAACACACACCACTCAACGCGGAGTTGTTCAGCTTTATTATTCCTGGTCGAATCTTGTCCAAAGATGAATCTAGTTGAGATTTCAGGGATCCTCTTATGGATATGCGGTAAGTAGAGTTTAGAATGTCTTTAAAGACTATTTCATTTCCTTTAATGTAAGAAATGAAGTATCGTTTCATGCAACCTTTACCCGAACTCTATATGTTGGGAACAAGCTTCACTCATTACATGTTGGAGACCCATACTGGGTTTCGAACCTGCGCTTAGTAATGACGAATGGGAACGATAGCGCTGAACTGACTTGCCCCCTTGATGAGAGTACAGAGAAATCCTTTGACTAATAACAAGCATCCTGCCATATTTTGTAGTATCTGTTTTAAGTATTCGTACATGTATTTGATAATCTGATTATAATTCACAAAAACATGAACATGTTCCTTCAGCGCCTGCCATCGTAGTACGATGTTTTGATGTATGGAATAAGTTTTTTTATTTATCAAACAGTAGCTCAGTGTCGACGGAATTCCCGCTCGGCGCGTACAGAGGCCTCTGAAAACGTGCGGTTAGAGCCGGTTGAATTGTGAGCGTAATATACATACGGCTTATCAACAAGTTTCCATGCCAGTCTAGGGTTACAGATGATGGCGAGTGATGTGATAATCTTGTACTGCATCTCTCTATGGCACCAGACAGATATGTACTACAGCTGTGAATGCACGGGCTATGTTAGACAGAATGTCAGAGTCCATGGGGAAGCCATGGGAAGCCTTTGATGTCAGTAAACAGACCTTCTACATTTAAGGACCCCCATGATTGTTCGAGGGAAACAGAAAAATACACCCTTTCTTTAAAATAGCGTGAGATTGACATACACAGTATGTAAACATGTAAATGTGACTACGAACCTGTGATAAATACACCCAGTTTTTGTTTCATTAATACCCTGAAGGTCAACACGTACAGCCAACGTTCACTTTTGAGCTCTTCAACGATATTAACTGAGTTTAAGTTTTACGCCGCTTTTAGCAATATTCCAGCAATATCACGGAGGGGGACACCAGAAATAGGCTTCACAAATTGTGCCCATGTGGGGAATCGAACCCGGGTCTTCGGCGTGAACCACTAGCTTCGGCGTGAACGCTTTAACCACTAGGCTACCCCACCGGCCCTCAACGATATTAACGGAAATCTACATTTTGTGATGAAACTAATAATAGCAAGTGTATTTTGGACAGGAAAAAGATACTTTGTAGTGACCTATGTGAGCTTAAGTACATACTAGTGCTTGATCAGATCTGGTTGAAGTTGTGTTTCTATTCCAGTATATTGAATACACACAGTCTGGAGATGTACGTTCATGTATGTACGCGTTGACATATGGTTGTGTTGAGAATGGAAAGATCCACAAAGGAGACGATAAGACTGACAATAAAATCAGCTTGATACAACACCTAGGATTATGTATACACGTTGCACACACACGCAGACGCACGCACACACACGCACGCACGCTCACGCACGCACGGAGGACGTACTACAGGAGACGATTCTAAATCAACGGCGTGTTTTTTTTTGTCTTTTAATGCAGCAATATTTGATTTCACCTTGTTACAAAAATAGAAGTGTAGGATCTGACAGCAGTATAATATAACGAAACATTACATCTATCATTGCTGATGAATATTATTTGTTCTGGACTCGAATATTCATTAACCGCCGCTATATAGCAGGTATTTTGTGCATACGGAACAAGTTTAAAATTTAATAACCCACCACAGTTATATCACACAATGCAGACTGAACTGAAGAAGTACTTCTGCAATGTCGTGTACTGTTACAAAAGAATGTCTGTACAAGCATCTCAATAATTAGTTTAATTGCTGTATTGTTAACATTATCGATGTATTATTCTCTGCTGCAGGCATATTTGATCGCCTTACTTCCGCCTCGCGGGATATCGTGGAGCCCTTGTGTGGTTTCCCCCTTTACAAACGGCGTGCATCTAATTGTTTCCGTCACGTCTACAGTAAACCAGTCAAAGGAATATAAGTACCAGGAGAATAGTACATTTTAAAACTGACCTCAATTCAGTTTTCTCACGGCTGCTGTTTTTAAGAGTTTCCTTACGAACTGTATTAAACAAAGCCAGGTACGTAGCTCACACCCCCCTAATTTAATTCCACAAACAGGGTCTGTGAGGTTTGTTAGAGTTGGTATAGTATTTCTACGGTCGGGGCATTATATTTCATACAGCCCTAGAGTATTTAATGTACGGTCCAGGCACTCGAGATTTGGCCAGCTGAGTCAAGTGCTGCCATCTGACGGGATGACGACTAATTAAATACAATGAGTGGTTCACGCGCGGTTGACTCATGCCGCGGACATGAGGAGTTGTAGGGATTGCTTGGTTTCATTGTGATCAGTGCTCAGACACTCATGTCGGTGTTCCACAAGATGATGCTGTCGGAATCGCGTTCTCTTCTTTTAGTACAGATTCCTGATTGTGTCACTTTGTATTGTATATTTATAATGGTGACTCATATTTGGAGTTACAATCTTTCTGAAAGTACACATTGTAGTACTGTTTTGAGTGAGTGAGTTTAGTTTTACACCGCTTTTCGCAATATTCCAGCAACATCACGGCGGAGTACTGTTTTGGGTTGAGTCCCAATGCTTTCGGGGTCACGTACCTAATCACCAGTAGACAAAGTCAGCAATCTAACCCACTCAGCCAGTAGACAAAGTCAGCAATCTAACCCACTCAGCCAATGCGGCTTCCACGAAGATGGAAGGCTGACAACAGGCAGCCTGGATCCCATACTTCCTGTTCCCCCTCTGACAAGTGTAAATTGGCGCGGCACCCAGGGCCGAAGCTAGAAATA
Organism: Haliotis rubra; assembly: GCF_003918875.1. NCBI lineage: Eukaryota > Metazoa > Mollusca > Gastropoda > Lepetellida > Haliotidae > Haliotis > Haliotis rubra. Next base: position 1,907,747 of record NW_025765370.1, on the reverse strand, counting down.
CACAAACCCTTTTATAAATATACCATATGTTACATTTCACTGCTTTCTAAAAGGCGTTGTCTTCTCAGTGATGGCTCTACATGTAAGGAATGTTGCTGATGAAGCCTACATAAACCGCCCAGCATCTATTCATGTTCGCTACAGCATACATCACACGTGTTCTTATGTGACCCTACTCCATCTGAAGATGCTTTGTAGGTGTAGTGAGTGAGTGAGTGAGTGAGTGAGTGAGTGAGTGAGTGAGTGAGTGAGAGAGTGAGTGAGTGAGTGACAGACTGACTGAACGCCGCTTTCAACAGTATAACAGTTTAATCACGTTGTGTCAGCTTGCTGTGGGAATGAAGTTCTCGGATCCCTAACACCTCGGATTCATTGCTGATACGTAATCAGGCGAGATTCGGATCTATGATCGCAGGTTTCTGGCACGTACAAGGGAGGCAACTCTGAAAGTCTTCGTTGACGACTGGATTAGCTCTGCTCCCCCACTGCCCACTTCTCGCCCATACTCCTAAACTTTATGAGAAATTAACACTGTCTGCAGATAATGCAAGCGTTCACTTGCTGCCGTTTGAACGTAATGGGGTGTCGTGACAAAATCCCATCAATGATTATTGGCAGGGCTATTTCAACACTATGTGTAATCTTAATTGTATGTAGTGCTGACGGTAGACGCAAAGTATACGTTTTGTCCCATATTTTACAATATACTAATGCCAATTGAAAGTGTCCAGCTTCTTCAGGATTATATACACATGCACTGTCAAAACGCAAACGTGTTGGTACCACTCACGTACTATAACCGTTTTTACTTGTAGTACGGGCCTCTGGCCTGCAGTTTAGACATAAAGAATAACTGAATGTTGTTTACGAGAGGCAAAGGGCTGTAGGCAGTGATGTTTGTAGAGAAGAGGGGTTGTTGGAGGTTGTGTTTGCAGAGGCAAAGGGCTGTAGGCAGTGATGTTTGTAGAGAAGAGGGGTTGTTGGAGGTTGTGTTTGCAGAGGCAGAGTTGAAGGCGGTGATATTGAAACCAGTCGATGGTTTTAGCAGAGCTCTTTGTATGCGTGAAGTGTTTCTGTAAGTGATATCTGTGCACGTTAATGCTTGTACGCAGTGATATTGATTGTAAGGCAATACATTTTTGTGCAGTTCATTTCTTTCAGTAATAGTTGATATTTTAGGTTAACGTTTATGGATGGAGGCCTTTGTAAATGTTAAATGTTTTAGACAGGGGTGCTCGTTTAGGCTCAATGTTTGTTTCAGGCGTATATTTGTAGGCAGGGGTGTCTGTACATGCCAGTGAATATTGGTAAGGATGCTATGAGGCAGGAATATATGAAATTGCTGAGGTTTGAGTCAGGAGTGAGTCTTACAGGTTGTAAGTTGGGGGGTGTCTGTGCAGTGGAGGGTTGTAAGTAGTGTACAGAGTCGAGGTTTGTTGGCAGGGATGTATGTACAGACTGAGGTTTGAAGGCAGGGGTGTATGTAAAGGCAGGGGTGTATGTACAGGCTGAGGTTTGTAGGCATGGATGTATGTACAGGCTGAGGTTTGTAGGCAGGGATGTATGTACAGGCTGAGGTTTGTAGGCAGGGATGTATGTACAGGCTGAGGTTTGTAGGCATGGATGTATGTACAGGCTGGGGTTTGTAGAAGGGATGTATGTACAGGCTGAGGTTTGTAGGCATGGATGTATGTACAGGCTGAGGTTTGTAGGAAGGGATGTATGTACAGGCTGAGGTTTGTAGGAAGGGATGTATGTACAGGCTGAGGTTTGTAGGCAGGGATGTATGTACAGGCTGAGGTTTGAAGATGTATGTACAGGCTGGGAGGGGTGTAGGCAGGGGTGTATGTACAGGCTGAGGTTTGTAGGCAGGGATGTATGTACAGGCTGAGGTTGAAGGCAGGGATGTGTACAGGCTGAGGTTTGTAGGCAGGGATGTATGTACAGGCTGAGGTTTGAAGGAACAGGGATGTATAGGTGACAGGCTGAGGTTTGTAGGAAGGGATGTATGTACAGGCTGAGGTTTGTAGGCAGGGATGTATGTACAGGCTGAGGTTTGTAGGCATGAGATGTATGTACAGGCTGAGGTTTGTAGGCAGGGTGTATGTACAGGCTGAGGTTTGTAGGCATGGACAGGCAGGCTGAGTTTGTATGGCTGAGAGGTACAGGCAGGCTGGGGTGAGGTTTGTAGGCAGGGATGTATGTACAGGCTGGGATGTTTGTAGGCAGGGATGTATGTACAGGCTGAGGTTTGTAGGCAGGGATGTATGTACAGGCTGAGGTTTGTAGGCAGGGATGTATGTACAGGCTGGGGTTTGTAGGCAGGGATGTATGTACAGGCTGAGGTTTGAAGGCAGGGATGTATGTACAGGCTGAGGTTTGTAGGCAGGGATGTATGTACAGGCTGAGGTTTGTAGGCATGGATGTATGTACAGGCTGGGGTTTGAAGGAAGGGATGTATGTACAGACTGAGGTTTGAAGGCAGGGATGTATATACAGGCTGAGGTTTGAAGGCAGGGATGTATGTACAGGCTGGGATTTGTAGACAGGGTAGATGTACAGGCAGGGGTGTATGTACAGGCTGAGGTTTGTAGGCATGGATGTATGTACAGGCTGAGGTTTGAAGGCAGGGATGTATGTACAGGCTGAGGTTTGTAGGCAGGATTGTATGTACAGGCTGAGGTTTGAAGGCAGGGATGTATGTACAGGCTGAGGTTTGTAGGCAGGGATGTACAGGCTGAGGTTTGAAGAGCAGGGATGCATGACAGGCTGAGGTTTGTAGGCAAGGGATGTATGTACAGGCTGAGGCCCAGGCAGGGATGTGCACAGGCTGAGGTTTGTAGGACAGGGATGTATATGTACAGGCAGGTATTTGGGCAGGGTATGTGCGACGTATGTACAGGCTGAGGTTTGTAGGCATGGATGTATGTACAGGCTGAGGTTTGTAGGCAGGGATGTATGTACAGGCTGAGGTTCGTAGGCAGGGATGTATATACAGGCTGGGATTTGTAGGCATGGATGTATGTACAGGCTGAGGTTTGTAGGAAGGGATGTATATACAGGCTGAGGTTTGTAGGAAGGGATGTATGTACAGGCTGAGGTTTGTAGGCAGGGATGTATGTACAGGCTGAGGTTGAAGGCATGGATGTATATACAGGCTGAGGTTTGAAGGCATGGATGTATATATAGGCTGAGGTTTGAAGGCAGGGATGTATATACAGGCTGAGGTTTGTAGGCATAGATGTATGTACAGGCTGGGGTTTGTAGGCAGGGATGTATATACAGGCTGAGGTTTGTAGGCAGGGATGTATGTACAGGCTGAGGTTTGAAGGCAGGGATGTATATACAGGCTGAGGTTTGTAGGCAGGGATGTATGCGGAACAGGCTGGGGTTTGTACCAGCAGGGATGTATGTACAGGCTGAGGTTTGTAGGCAGGGATGTATGTACAGGCTGCTGAGGTTTGTAGGCAGGGATGTATGTACAGGCTGAGGAGGTTTGTAGGAAGGGATGGGCCGTACATGCTGGGGTTTGTAGGCAGGGATGTATGTACAGGCTGAGGTTTGTAGGCAGGGATGTATGTACAGGCTGGGGTTTGTAGGCAGGGATGTATGTACAGGCTGAGGTTTGAAGGCAGGGATGTATGTACAGGCTGAGGTTTGTAGGCAGGGATGTATGTACAGGCTGGGGTTTGTAGGCAGGGATGTATGTACAGGCTGAAGTTTGTAGGCAGGGATGTATGTACAGGCTGAGGTTTGTAGGAAGGGATGTATGTACAGCGGTTGCTGAGTTTGTTTGATTTAAACATATCTTATTCAGTGCGGAAAGGGATTAGGAACAAGTTATCCAACCTAGGTAATCATCTCCCGAGTATTTACAACATGATAAATATACAAATACATACATGTAATATAGAAAGAAATATAGTACAGAAATGGTAGAGACCTATGTACAGAAATAGTTATTTACACATATAAAAATATTTACAGCATTCAAGAAAAACGCCTGCTATTTAATATGTAATGCTCGACTGCTTTAAATATTGCATGATTTTGAGTATTTGATAAATTCCGGCTGCCATTTGACAATAAATCTAAATTTAAAGCATCATCATGTACTTGTAATTTTAAAAGGTTAAACATTTTCGTTCTGTGTTCGTTATATAGGGAACACTCAAACATGAAGTGGCAAACATTTTCTCGTAAATTCCCACATTCACATTTGGAGTCTGACCTAATGCCAACATTAAATAAATCGTAATTCAATTCACTTACATGATATCTTAAACGAGTATGAATAATATTTTGTTTGCGGATACCTGTAGAAAAATATGATGTTGCCATGACAATAGGTTTCTTCAAATATGATTTAAACGTATCTACTGATGGTAACATTCGCTTTTCTAATGGGATATTATTCCATAATACTGTAGTTGATGGGATAAAAGATTGACTTGAGTGTTTAAGTCTATATGATGGTCTTACAACATTTTCAGAGTTTCTAAGGTCATAAGTTGTAGAGTCACGAACAGTCTGAGGAAGTAAATGTATCAGATAAGAAGATGCATTACCACATTTCATTTTATAAAATATAATGTTAACTTTCTTCTTTCCCTACGTACTGATAATTTTTCCAACCCAGTTTCAAAGTAGAGATATTTGAGTGGTGTATATTTTGGTAAACCAGTGACAATACGGGCTGCTTCCAGTTGTAGTTGTTCTAGTCTCAATGTCTGTTCAGAATTACACCCATCCCAAACCTCGCAGGCATATTCAAAATGTGGTCTGATAAACATAATATAAATCTTATTCAAAATTTGCCCATTTAGAAATAATTTTAATTTATGCATCGAGTTTATCATCTTAGAACTTGATATTACTATTTGGTCAATATGCTTATTCCATTTCCAATCTGCCGAAAACGTTAGACCTAAGTGTGTATGTTCACTTACATTACTAGTTTCACGTCCATCAAAGTACAAAGTTGTGTTATCACTTTGTTTTCTAAGGGTAAAAATGATAGCTTCTGTTTTATTTGGATTAATTTTAACCAGCCAAAGTTTGAGTTGGTTAGGCGGCTGACTTTGTGTGCTGGCGATTGGGTGCACGACTCTGAGGGTGTGGGTTCGAATCCCGGATGGAACTCAACCCAACAAAAGTACTAGAATCTGTACTGTGGGATGTGCTACATTTGACCACTTTTTTAAAATGGCATTGTGTATAAATGTACATGGTTATTGATACATCAGTGATGATTGTACAGGATAATATGTTTTATTACAAAATGTACCATCAGCTGGGATTTCACGTTTCATCTTGCTTCATTTCCACCAAGCATCCACAAACCTTTAGTAAATTGCCTTCTCCGCTGATGCAAACTCATTGAAATCCAAGAGAACGTCTACATTTCCGGAACATTTTGATAATTGCATCACATCCCTTCATCTATAGCATGTCTACTCCGTCGAATTCTGTTGGGATATTGAGCTAATTGTTCCTTCCGCGTTTACTGAACATCTCCGAGTGGATTTAGGGCTTACGTAATCTCCAGCAAGCTTGCCTGGCAATGTAGACCGACTGGAGAAGATCGGGGGACTTTGCCCATTTCTTGTTAATGTTGTTCATATAATCTGTCACTTGACAGTCTGGTCCACCTGGTAAACACTCGAATATTTACAAGAATCATATACCTGCAGCTGCGATATTCAAATACTTAAGTAAAACAAAACACAGCTGCATATCTTGGTGCAATGGTAAGTGTCGCATGAATCTTCTGAAAAGGGTGTAACATTGCGCTGTCGATGTTTGTTATAGTTACTCTGTGTTTCAACTGTGTCCCTTGTGTGAGTTCTTGATAAGTCTCGATGCCTGGTCAGAGACTATACGTAAGGCTGCAACGCTCACATCTTTTAACATTCCTCAGCTTCAGAATACACGAAAAGAATAAACTTAGGGCAGAAAAGAAATGAAGACTTAAAATAATCCGACTCCAAAGTCAAAAGCCACAAACACTTATGCTGCACCCGTCCTTTCGTACTATTGAGGATTGAGCGAAACAAGAAATTCAGGATATTGATACCGTCACTGAAAGAATAACGTCAAACAATAGATCGCACCACCCTCAATCACTTATGTTCATCAAGGGAGGACTGATTAATGTGGACGCTCTTCACGACATGATTCTAATGCCGACCTGTGGACGCACGTATTCATGTGACGACCATCTTGTGAAGTATGTCAGAGTGGTGGGGTAGCCTAGTGGTTAAAGCGTTGGCTCGTCACGCCGTAGACCCGGGTTCGATTCCCCACATGGGTACAATGTGTGAAGCTCATTTCTGGTGTCATCCTGTCATCCTGACAAGGTGCTGGAGACAGGTCATCTCCGTCATCCTGACAAGGTGCTGGAGACAGGTCATCTCCGTCATCCTGACAAGGTGCTGGAGACAGGTCATCTCCGTCATCCTGACAAGGTGCTGGAGACAGTCATCTCCGTCATCCTGACAAGGTGCTGGAGACAGGTCATCTCCGTCATCCTGACAAGGTGCTGGAGACAGGTCATCTCCGTCATCCTGACAAGGTGCTGGAGACAGGTCATCTCCGTCATCCTGACAAGGTGCTGGAGACAGTCATCTCCGTCATCCTGACAAGGTGCTGGAGACAGGTCATCTCCGTCATCCTGACAAGGTGCTGGATACAGGTCATCTCCGTCATCCTGACAAGGTGCTGGAGACAGGTCATCTCCGTCATCCTGACAAGGTGCTGGAGACAGGTCATCTCCGTCATCCTGACAAGGTGCTGGATACAGGTCATCTCCGTCATCCTGACAAGGTGCTGGAGACAGTCATCTCCGTCATCCTGACAAGGTGCTGGAGACAGGTCATCTCCGTCATCCTGACAAGGTGCTGGAGACAGTCATCTCCGTCATCCTGACAAGGTGCTGGAGACAGGTCATCTCCGTCATCCTGACAAGGTGCGGGTGTTGTTCAGTGATATTTAAATTGCTCGTGGAGGGACACGGGGCGCTTCTACCGCGATACACACTTGAATCAACGTGCTTCTGTTGCACACAAAACGACAGGTGGCAACCAAGGTAACAGTGTACTTGTCAGTCTGCCCCTCCGGAGTTTCAGCATCAGAACATCACTTTGTGTTGTTTGACCTTCATGTTCTTCTGACAATGAATGAAGCCTTCTAATGGTTCAACCTGAACATCAGAACATGATGTGGAAATTGGCAACAATGTCGTCTACGCCAGTCTAATATCTCATGAATATTTGTCGCAGACTGATGAATATAATTCTCTTGAGTGTATTCCATGTGACGAAATGTTCGCCTTCAAGTATAGCGTCCCTGTTTGCACAGTATTATATCCCTGAACGCTATTTATTTTGTATAGAGCAATAAATATGGAAATCATTTTTTTCCTTGTAATTGGGAATTTGTTTTTTAGAAATTGAAAGAAAAATATTGAAAATAATTGAAGTGCATTTTATTTCAGTTCGGTACACCCAAGGGAATGATGGCTGCAAACTTGACGCTTTTCATCGATGTTTCCAATCCAAATTCATGGACATTAGCGAACCAGAAAATGTACACAGTGCATGCCTGTAAGTAATAGGACTGGTTGGTTGGTTTAACGCCGCACTCTGCAATATTCCAGCTATATGGCGGCGGTCTGTAAATAATCGAGTCTAGACCAGACAATCAAGTGATGATCGATCTTCGCAACTGGGACACTCTGACATGTGTCAACCAAATCAGATAACCTGTCCACCCGAACCCGTTAGTCGCCTTTTACGACAAGCAATGGTTACTGAAGGCCAATTCTAGCCCGGTTCTTCATGGGTTAAGTAATAGGACATGTCCAGGATCCCGAGTGGGTGTCTGAGCAGAAACATCCCGAGGGGTTGTCCTTGACTGAAGGTGTTATCCCGTTCAGACGCTGTCAACATGTGCGTTGTGTCATCCTGTAGTCAGCATAGAAGGCTCTCCTCCCATCAACACCGGGTGTTATTTGTAAAGGATATCAATGTAATGATTTACTTTTAAATCGTTTTTCTATATTTATCAGTATGCCTTTTTGTTTGTCCTACATATACATTCAAGAAATTCGGGATCTATTTTTTAAATCGCTGATGTTCATATATACAAAATAATCAATGTTTACTTGAACACATGCAGCTTTGACGTTGTGGCGAACATATTAAAAATGAAGTTCACATAAATACATTGACGTCCCTATATACACAAAACACATTGGCGTTTGTATGTGCACAAAACGCCAAGATGTTTACATTTTTTTTAAAAAACCGCGTTTACGTTTATGTAAACATCCCGGGTTGACGTTTTCCCGTCTCTCCGAAGACCCATGTTCGATTACCCACATGGTTACAATGTGTGAAGCCCATTTCTGGAGCCTCCCGCCGTGATATTGCTGGAATATTGCTAAAAGCGGTGTAAAACTAAACTCACTCAGTCACATTGGCCTTGCACTTCTTCGACAGTTTTGATCTCGCTTTCCAATCATCAACTGAAGCATCGTATAATACCACAGAACGACAAAAATTCCCTCTGACATTTGGACTGCTGCACAAAATGGCGCACTCTTGATTTCTTTCTTTGATAAAACTCTCCATATATTGTCCTAAGCAACCTTATTAATTGCTAACAGTAATGTGTCTTTATTCAAAACTGCATGTACGTTTAGATTCGTTAGTCCTATATTTAGCTCCTTCGTCAATTAAACGTTTTAGGCACGATTCCAAGACGGGTAGGCATTGTGTACATCACGCACTACTGACCCTGTTTTGATGCGAATGTATAAAGCGGAAATTGGAGAAAGTGAATCTCTGCAACAGATATTTTGGTATTAATCATATGAAATCGAAGAACCGAGCATTTTGTATAAACTCGGCCAATCATCAATGCTGGACATATCACGCAGGTACCGACGGTAGTGGGGACAGATAAAAGCCTATGAAATGAAAAATGGCAAAATAATTGCGATTTTTTTAGTTTAGGACAAAGTTCATCATTAAAGACTGTACACAACAGTGTATTTTTTTAAATAAGAACTGTTTATTGACACATTCATAAATGAAACCCGCAGCATGAGTCTCATTCTCTGTGCCTATTATACGAAATGGGGGTCTAATGGAGCCAGTTAGCCTAGTGGTTAAAGCGTCTGCTCGTCACGCTGAACACTTGGGTTCGATTCCCCACATAGGTACAATGTGTGAATATTGCAAAACGCGACGCAAAACCTTACTCACTCACTACATTATACAAACGAAATTATGTCCTTTGATACTTTTGTTGCCTTAACTTCCCACGCAAAACCGGGCATCAACTCGCTCAATCAGAGCATGTTCTTGTTGGTTACCTTTCCTTCTTGTACGTTGATTTTGTTTATGAATATTTCAGTCATCAAAGGTCAAAGACGTCCCAATGCATGGAGAAGGTTAAAAGAGAATGTGAAGCTGAGCTGCGGCAGACCATCGACACGGCGGCGTGGAAGGACGCCGTGACCTTATACTGCGACAACACCCATCGTAAGTAGCACCTTGACAACTACCTTATACTGCGACAACACCCATCGTAAGTAGCACCTTGGCAACCACCTTATACTGCGACAACACCCATCGTAAGTAGCACCTTGACAACCATCTTATACTGCGACAACACCAATCGTAAGTAGCATCTTGACAACCATCTTATACTGCGACAACACCCATCGTAAGTAGCACCTTGACAACCATCTTATACTGCGACAACACCCATCGTAAGTAGCATCTTGACAACCATCTTATACTGCGACAACACCCATCGTAAGTAGCACCTTGACAACCATCTTATACTGCGACAACACCCATCGTTAGTAGCACCTTGACAACCATCTTATACTGCGACAACACCCATCGTAAGTAGCACCTTGGTAACCATCTTATACTGCGACAACACCCATCGTAAGTAGCAGCATCTTGACAACCACCTTATACTGCGACAACACCCATCGTAAGTAGCACCTTGACAACCACCTTATACTGCGACAACACCCATCGTAAGTAGCACCTTGACAACCACCTTATACTGCGACAACACCCATCGTAAGTAGCACCTTGACAACCACCTTATACTGCGACAACACCCATCGTAAGTAGCACCTTGACAACCACCTTATACTGCGACAACACCCATCGTAAGTAGCACCTAGACAACCACCTTATACTGCAACAACACCCATCGTAAGTAGCACCTTGACAACCACCTTATACTGCGACAACACCCATCGTAAGTAGCACCTTGACAACCATCTTATACTGCGACAACACCCATCGTAAGTAGCACCTTGGCAACCACCTTATACTGCGACAACACCCATCGTAAGTAGCACCTTGACAACCATCTTATACTGCGACAACACCCACCGTAAGTAGCACCTTGACAACTGCCTTATACTGCAACAACACCTATCGTAAGTAGCACTTTGAGAACCATCTTATACTGCGACAACGCCCATCATAAGTAGCACCTTGACAACTGCCTTATACTGCAACAACACCTATCGTTAGTAGCACCTTGACAACCGTCTTATACTGCGACAACACCCATCGTAAGTAGCACCTTGGCAACCACCTTATACTGCGACAACACCCGTCGTAAGTAGCACCTTGACAACCATCTTATACTGCGACAACACCCATCGTAAGAAGCACCTTGACAACCATCTTATACTGCGACAACACCAATCGTAAGTAGCACCTTGACAACCACCTTATACTGCGACAACACCCATCGTAAGTAGCACCTTGACAACCATCTTATACTGCGACAACACCCATCGTAAGTAGCATCTTGACAACCATCTCATACTGCGACAACACCCATCGTAAGTAGCATCTTGACAACCATCTCATACTGCGACAACACCAATCGTAAGTATCACCTTGACAACCATCTCATACTGCGACAACAGTCATCGTAAGTAGCACCTTGGCAACCATCTCATACTGCGACAACAGTCATCGTAAGTAGCACCTTGGCAACCACCTTATACTGCGACAACACCCATCGTAAGTAGCATCTTGACAACCACCTTATACTGCGACAACACCCATCGTAAGTAGCACCTTGACAACCATCTTATACTGCGACAACACCCATCGTAAGTAGCACCTTGGCAACCATCTTATACTGCGACAACACCCATCGTAAGTAGCATCTTGACAACCACCTTATACTGCGACAACACCCATCGTAAGTAGCACCTTGACAACCACCTTATACTGCGACAACACCCATCGTAAGTAGCACCTTGGCAACCACCTTATACTGCGACAACACCCATCGTAAGTAGCATCTTGACAACCACCTTATACTGCGACAACACCCATCGTAAGTAGCACCTTGACAACCACTTTATACTGCGACAACACCCGTCGTAAGTAGCACCTTGACAACCACCTTATACTGCGACAACAGCCATGGTAAATAGCACCTTGACAACCATCTTATACTGCGACAACACCCATCGTAAGTAGCACCTTGACAACCGCCTTATACTGCGACAACACCCATCGTAAGAAGCACCTTGACAACCATCTTACACTGCAACAACACCCATCGTAAGTAGCACCTTGACAACCACCTTATACTGCGACAACACCCATGGTAAGTAGCACCTTGACAACCATCTTATACTGCGACAACACCCATCGTAAGTAGCACCTTGACAACCATCTTATACTGCGACAACACTCATCGTACGTAGCACCTTGACAACCATCTTATACTGCGACAACACCCATGGTAAGTAGCACCTTGACAACCATCTTATACTGCGACAACACTCATCGTACGTAGCACCTTGACAACCATCTCATACTGCGACAACAGTCATCGTAAGTAGCACCTTGACAACCACCTTATACTGCGACAACACCCGTCGTAAGTAGCACCTTGACAACCATCTTATACTGCGACAACACCCATCGTAAGTAGCACCTTGACAACCATCTTATACTGCGACAACACCCATCGTAAGTAGCACCTTGACAACCATCTCATACTGCGACAACAGTCATCGTAAGTAGCACCTAGACAACCACCTTATACTGCGACAACACCCATCGTAAGTAGCACCTTGACAACCACCTTATACTGCGACAACACCCGTCGTAAGTAGCACCTTGACAACCACCTTATACTGCGACAACATCCATGGTAAGTAGCACCTTGACAACCATCTTATACTGCGACAACACCCATCGTAAGTAGCACCTTGACAACCACCTTATACTGCGACAACACCCGTCGTAAGTAGCACCTTGACAACCACCTTATACTGCGACAACATCCATGGTAAGTAGCACCTTGACAACCATCTTATACTGCGACAACTCTCATCATAAGTAGCACCTAGACAACCGTCAGTAGAAAGTGTATTGGCTGCAGCGAATTGAGAAGAATTTGAAGTAAATGTTTTAGAAGTGCCCCAGCTCATAAGCAACAAAGAATGGTAGTCCTTATTGCAACTTGTGGGGCAGGGCGAACGGCAGAGGTTCCAAGGGGAAGGCGGCGATGTGACGCTGACACTTGGGCAGTAGATAGCTGGATTGACTGGTCAGTTCGTCCCGTCAAGTCCCTGGTTTGCCATTCTTCTGGTTTGCCCGCACTCTTCTCTGTGTCTGCCGGCTCTCTCCTGTTTCCTGCCTGCTTTAAAAAGCAGACGAGTGACTAACAGTCTGTATCGGTCTGCTGTTCTCATGCAGTGGCGTAGCTACAACGTAGCACAAAAAGCACGCGCTTTGAAAACAAAATGTTGTGATTTAGGATACTAAAGAAAGGTTAGCATTTAATTTGTTTTAATGTTTTCTGGGTGGTTTCTGGTATAGTACCGTTGCACCCGAACGCAACTTGCCTCGCGGATCATTTGTTGACAAACATGTTTTGTCTACACTATGCAGCAAATTATGTCTGGAAACAGGCCGAAATCGTTTGTTCAGTAGGCGACATCGTTGATCTATTCTTTGGAATTGTTTAACCCCTTAAGTATTGTATCTTTTGTTATGTGCAGAAATGAGTACAAATCTGCAAAACGTTTTTCTACAGTTGTTTGTTACTTCGTTAAACAACCCGGATTGACTGAAACGCCCGTTTTACCTGACAATAGTACCCAGGGTTCCCAAACACATTCTGATACAATAGCATTATCTGAGTCATGTACTGATTCCTCGCCATTTGTTAAACCAGACACTCAGAAACCATGTACTGTTGAGACGGTAGAATTGACCCATATTAAGACTGATTCACGTTCATCGTAATTTCGTGGTAGACATGGACAAAGTCATTGACATATTCGCACAAGGTCAAACTAGAAGACTGGCTCTTCTCTTGGCCTAACATCTGTGAAGACCTAATGCTGCTCTGATAGTTTGTATAATCCTCTCAGTCGTCATCAGATCCACCTTTGAAGTTGAAGTGTTTCATTTACCGAGTTCTAGAGTTGTTTTAATACTTAACTATTTACAGTATTTACGTGGTCAGGATCCGCTAGTTTGGAGTTAATTTTTATGTTTTGCATGTTTTACCATGTTATTGATGTTTGTCTCAGCTGTATCTCGTGTTCAGAGGAATGTTTTACTCTTACATGTGGTATACTCTCCCTGATTTAGTACAAAATTTTCATCATTTGTACTTACACTCTGTATTTTCCTGGCTACGCGCCTGTCATGGACATAATCTGAGTAGGCCGGCAATTATCATGGACATATTCTGCCCAGCTGGCTATATTTTGACGGGCTTGACATATGTCCGTCCTACAAGTGTGCATAACAATAGCGTTACACCTGTTTACACCAGTCACAAAAATGAGTTGAGTGAGTGAGTTTAGTTTTTCTCCGCTTGTAGCAATAATCCAGCAATATCACGGCGGGGACACCAGACGTGGTCTTCATACATTGTACTCATATTGGGTACACACACACGCGCGCGCACACACAGTGCATTATTTATTATTACTCCTTATATTTCCTACCGCCGACTCTATAACAACTGTGCAGGTATACATTGTATATAACTGTTTTCATATTTGTTTAGTCTTTCCGATTAAAGAAACATGACGATTGTTTGTATGTTTAAATGTGGAAGTATGTTTTTGATGCAGTCTTCGCTGCCAACGTCAACTGCACTCAACGGGTAAAATATTTTATGAGGACGTGTTCCACATCGGGGTTGACGCACTTCACTGAGAAGATGGCACGGAGGAATATTACCATGACCGACCCCAAAACAGGGATGCAGCTGACATGCGAGTAAGTGTGCTTGGACTACCATCTACTAATTACATAAAATAAATAACCAATGATGTGTTTGTTTGTTTGTTGTTTTACGCAGTAATCAGCAACATTCCAGCCATGTGTCCACGGTCTGTTAATACTCTGGTCTGGTCCAGACAATCCAGTGATTGACATAAGGAACAAAGATTTACGCAAATGGAATCTGATAACATGCATCAACAAAATCAGGGAATCTGACCACCCGATTCCGTCTCCTTGATTCTGATTTTCAGTGATTCAGTGATCCATTTATACAAATTTCACTCGTTATTTAAACTGTTTACACACAATGGAATATTCCTCGGTGTGTAACCGAGGCTGGTTGTCCCTGTCGTTCCATGTTTATATTCATCACAAATGTGGTCCATTTGTTGTCCAACACTTGATTATCTGGTCTACAGGTCTTTATATGCCAGGAGTACTGCTGTGTGGCGTCAAGCAACAAACACTGGCATTGTCTTCCAAGTGTGTGAATGACGGTTGCTACCGGAAGTTCACGACATGCTTATCCTTCTCGGGAACACGTCATCACTAGGTTACAGTGACCCATTTCTATATACTGGTGTAGCCTAATGGTTCATGGGTTCTCTCATCGCGCCGAAAACTTGGGTTGGTTTCCCCGATTGGGTGCAATGTGTCAAGTCCATTTCTGGTGTTCCCATGATATTGCTGGAATATTGCTAAAACCGGCATAAATTTATATTCATATATAATTGCCACCACTGTTTTCCATTTGACACTGAAGGTATCTCTTCCTGTGCATAGTCGAGACTGGAGGTTTTAACTTCTGTGTCCCAAGGGCACCTGTCAGAATGACTAGTGCCTACAATGTAAATAGGAAGACACAGAAATTGAATATTATAAATGAACTTGTCATGATTGTAAATCGACCCGTGTCTAGCTCACAGATTAAGACATTCTAACGACGCCAGAGTTAAGTCAATCATCACCGGACAATCTGGCGATCCCTGAAGCACAATGGTCATTAGGGCCAATCTAATAGATAATACTCAGAGGTATTCATTAACCAGATCATGTAAATCTCACCCGGAATTCTGTATAGCACACCGACTGAATGTTAAAACCCCACCTAGAAGCCCTGCGACTAACGAACAAGTACAACTCTCAGGATGGATGAAATATTAACCTAACTCTGATTGCAAAGCCTTTACTGAGTCTGCGATGGGCATTAAAAGAAGTTAAAGAGCTGCAACATAACAAGTTAAACATTGTTTGCCAAAACGGCGACCGATCTGCTTCTGTAATCACAAGAAACACATTGTTTGATTTCAATCATATTAGTATGTGTTTATGACTCAAATAGTTCTTATGTCAGGAGCAAAAAGACAGGCGTATTATGTACATGCAGATGCAAGTACATTGCATGTCAAAGAACAAATACAGTCGACTACATAGTCGACGACAAGGGAATTGGATAAAAAATAATTGTCATTGATCACAACTGGGACTGAACAGTGGTTGAAATGTGTGGTGTTTGATATCTCCAAAATGTAGCCTCGAAAGTTCAATGTTATCCATAAACGATTCATATTTCACTTTTACCAGCTGATGTTTTGTTGTTCAGATATTCCAATAATACAATAGGTATCGAAACCAATGATATTTTTATAAAGAAATCTGCAAACAAATTATGTCAGATTAACTCACGATAAAACACGGAAAACACATTTGTTGAAAAAAATGTCACTTATTTACAGCATAATGTCAACATTATCCTCCAACGTTATAACTACTTGTTAGAGTCTTGGTTTGTCTTGGAAGAAAAGGTAAACAGAACACAGTCTGTAAGTTCATTGCTTGGAGAGGTTTCTTTGATGTCCTTTATTGTTAATAGGATAGGCTACAGGAAGGCGTTGGTGTTGCAGGAAGGAAACAGCTGGTGTTGCACTGTAATCGTCAGATGATATTGTTGTGTTTCTCTAATGACATGGCGTCGGCGGTTCAGTCCCTCGTCGGGTCATACCGAAAGACGTAAAATGATGTTTCTTTTTCACGGCCTCAGTAAAGTTTTTCAAAACGTTTTATAGTAGACATGTGGAGGACATTTCAAAATGTGATGTATCAGTGACAAACAGGATGATATTCTCTATTTTGACTTGTTCCACAAATTTCCCGAATTCTTTCAGGTAAACAGTTGACTAGCTTTTGCACAATGTTTTATGACGGGTGCTACCGGTGCAGGATACGCTCACCTTTTCGCGAACACCTGGTATCATTATTTGATGGCGATTCATAAACACATGCTCTGTCATCGTCTCTTATGTTGTCAATCACTGGATTGTCTGGTCCATACTGGTAGTTTACAGACCGCCTCGTACAGCTGTAATATTGCTGAAAGCGGCGTCAAAAAGATACATACAGACAGACAGAGTCAGAATTGCTTCTACCAGAGATTCTTAAGGATGTGAAAAGGGTAATGTTGTACACTGCCTGGTTTTAAGTTGATAATAAGGAACTGGTTTATCTCGACCTGTCTCAGTCCAGTATTCAGTTGCAACTGCGGATGATATCCTAACGAGCTGTCGCCATAAAACCCATGTGGGTGTGCGAGATATATAGCGAGAGACAAAGGAAGTAATACAGCTTTACCTTGTATTCAAATCAGTTTACAATTCATTTTGTAGAGTTAAAAAAAACTTGAGTGATTAAATGTTATGTTGACATTTGAAAACAAATATTCTGGAAAATCCTGTGTTTGGCTGTGACAAAATACAAATAAAATCCCGATGAGAACCAATCTTCAACAACCCATGCTTGTAAGAGACGACTAAAGGAATCGGGAGATCAGGCTCGCTGACATGGTTACGCTGACTCGCTGACTTGCTTGACACATGTCATCGTGTCCCATTTTGACACATGTCATCGTGTCCCATTTACGTAGATCGATGCTCATGGTGTTAATCACTGGATGGTCTGGTCCAGATTTGGTTATTTACAGACTGCCACCACATAGCTGAAATACTGCTGAGTGCGGCGTTAAACAACAAACAAATTCATGCGGAGTTCACCGACACTGTCTGATAAAGTTCTGAATCTGATAGAGAGAAACATATTGTTGTGTGTCCTGTTTCAGATACAAGGAGGACACACTAGATTGTGTGGACAGTAAGCTGTCCAGGAAGTGTCCAGAAAATGTCCGGAACGTCCTGGTCAAGGTCATCCGTCTGTTCAACAAGCCCGCCTGCTCTTTCGGACCGTACGTGGACACCACCATGCATCCCACCACGTCCACGTCGTCCCAGCGAGAAGACACCACTAATACTGGATCCAGAACCACAGCGGCATACATCATCTTGTCTTTAGTTCTAGTGCACTTGATGTCGTAGAGGATGGTAGTGAAAGAGACAATAATATTTTATGAAGGGTTTTATAAGTTGCAGTGTGCATTGTATCAATTTGTAATTAAAATATCGAATATCGAATTCATCACCTTTCATAACTTTAAATTTAAACTTCAGTAAAATTAAGTATTCGACGTTTATGAGTTGATAATGAATTTGGGCATTCTCAGAACAACACACATATTGGAACTAATGATATATGTCACATGTATGATGTATAGTGTGGTTACAATGTGAAGAGTGTGAAGTATTTTGTAAATATACAAATGGTGTCAAACAGATTCTGTTCTTCCTTTTTCTGTGTCGGATATCAGGCACTGAAGCTCTTGCACTAAATGTCACAGAACGCTGTCGCGTGTGACATAGTTCAGAACCACAGACGAATGGAAACTCTGTCACTTCATACAGAAACACTTCGAAACCTTGTAAATATATTCTTCATGAAATTAGCACATGCCGAGTTCCAGTACCCCTTGACGGTGGTGGTACTTCAGTAGAACAGTTGTTGTTAAGTTGTGCCAAAGTGGAGTAATTATCTATTTAATGTAGAGGTAATGTAGTAATCAAGTAATACTTAGGTTAAAGTAAAGTGGTTTTACACTCTTTACTTTGTGTGCAGTCGTAGTAAAGTGGTATTAATTGTATTAATGGTAGAACACTAGTTTTAATGTAAAGTACGGTCCGATTGAAGTAAAGTGGTTGTGTAATACTAACGTAAGAGTATATTGGTAGTGAAGTATTTGTTAAGTGGTTGTGTAATACTAACGTAAGAGTATATTAGTAGTGAAGTATTTGTTAAGTGGTTGTGTAATACTAACGTAAGAGTATATTAGTAGTGAAGTATTTGTAAAGTGGTTGTGTAATACTAACGTAAGAGTATATTAGTAGTGAAGTATTTGTAAAGTGGTTTTGTAATACTAACGTAAGAGTATATTAGTAGTGAAGTATTTGTTAAGTGGTTGTGTAATACTAACGTAAGAGTATATTAGTAGTGAAGTATTTGTAAAGTGGTTGTGTAATACTAACGTAAGAGTATATTAGTAGTGAAGTATTTGTAAAGTGGTTGTGTAATACTAACGTAAGAGTATATTAGTAGTGAAGTATTTGTAAAGTGGTTGTGAAATACTAATGCTAAGAGTATATTGGTAGTGAAGTATTTGTAAAGTGGTTGTGTAATACTAACGTAAGAGTATATAAGTAGTGAAGTATTTGTAAAGTGGTTGTGTAATACTAACGTAAGAGTATATTAGCAGTGAAGTATTTGTAAAGTGGTTTTGTAATACTAACACAAGAGTATATTAGTAGTGAAATATTTGTAAAGTGGTTGTGTAATACTAACGTAAGAGTATATTAGTAGTGAAGTATTTGTAAAGTGGTTGTGTAATACTAACATTAGAGTATATTAGTGAAGTATTTGTAAAGTGGTTGTGTAATACTAACGTAAGAGTATATTAGTAGTGAAGTATTTGTAAAGTGGTTTATAGGAAACCCCCTCGCAAGGCAGGAGTTTGTGGCTGGTGTCCCCGTTGGGACACCACGTGATTGTTCAGGTAGTGAACACCTGGTGTCCTCGGTGAGCTTCAGGGGTAAAGTCATGTACGTCTTCACTGCTGCTTCGGCCTTTCACGCCTTATGTAATCTGAGTGGATAATCGTGGCTGCTAATTCTCTGGCGTTGACGTCATATATTTACAAAACAAAATATAAGAAGGCAAGTGCTTTACTTTTAGGATGCTTAGTGTTTTAAGCACCGTCTTAGCTTCCAGTAAAGCTACAACGATATATTTTTTTCGGACACATCGAAGAATACTCAATCCAGTTTTGATCTACTGTAATCTTGGTCTTAATGAAATCAAAATTTTGTCTTTCAACGTCAATACCTTGGATCTCGGGGTGGAATGTTATAACTCATGTGTTTAACGAACTTAGGGTGAAACTGATCAGTTCGTTTTATTCGGCATTCGTATTATTATAATAATTCTCCATTAATTAGTATCTACCACAAGGAGATAAAGAATAGATTTCTCAACTTTCTTCGTTCAACTATGTCTTAGATGCTTGATTGACATTTTAGAAGATGATATTTGATGAACATGACTTGTTCTGTCATCTTCTTTTTAACACAAGATGATGTACCCAGAAAAATCTCTATGTACATATGACTTGTTCTGTCAAACACACTCGTCTTTGATGCCAAGAGATTCCTTGTTTTGTCAGTTTGGTTGTTGCTGTACTCAGTAATTATCCACATTCAAGGCCAGACAATCCAGTGATTAGCATCACAAGGATCTATCTATGCAATTGTAATACGATGTAAAGCATTATGAAGTCATTGAGCCTTACGACCCATCCAAAAGATCGCCTCTTCTGACTAGCATGGGTTGATGAACACCAATTCCAATCTGATTCCTTACCGACTCGGATACACGTACCAACCGTTCAAGAACAGGAAACCTATACACTACTGAACAAACAAAAAGTAGTACCATTGTTTTCTGTTACTTAGTTAACAATTTTAATTTGTAAAGTGTAACATACATTAATGATGAAACATAATTAAGAACATAATCTAATGTACATTTAGAGTCAAAATTATCACATGACTTAGAATCAAACATTAAACACATGATAGCATCGCATAATTGCTGCTCAAGGAACATTACAAGAAACAAAGTGACACACCTGATCATTCTTAGAAAAAATATAATAATTAAACAAAATAATATAACAAAAATGTACTGTATATTAATACGCTTTAAAATATTACTGACGCTTTAAAGTTTTAAATGACGGAATAATTCTCGAAATAGACGATGGCTTGCAGAAACCAAATCTTTCGCTGCAACAGGAAAGACTTGATAACGTACATATTCCTTAATGCAGAAATATCGTCTTTTCTTTCATCTCTGAGTGAATATGTGAATAGTATTTCAGTCATATTACTGCCTCTTAGCTTGAAGTTGGTCGAGAAGTCTGTACTGATTCAGGACGAACACGTTAATCGTAGTATGAAGCTGATAAACGTTGAAAAATAATTAATCCTCGTCAATCTGGGATTTGAAGGTCCCGGCACGTCCTAGGCAACTCTGTACAACTAATGACACGAATTAGAAGACAGGGCTGACCGTGCCCGATCATATTTTGTGACTCTTTGTTGATTTAATCCAAGTGTCAAATGCATGAACATCGACTGGCTGAAAACTACTGTCACACTCTTTCCAAACAGAACATTACATTCATCTGGTTCTGTACGGGGCAGATTCACTTCTTGTCTTGAGTACCTTGCAGTGAGAATGCCTAAATCAAAGAAGGGTTCAGTATATCGTATTAGTTGTGACTTGTAGTCCCTTCATAAGGACCCCCGATGTTAATCTGTGTAGAACCAGACCTACATCCGTCATACACAGATGCTTCATCCAGGCCTACATCCGCCATACACAGATGCTTCATCCAGACCTACATCCGTCATACACAGATGCTTCAACCAGGCCTACATCCGTCATACACAGATGCTTCATCCAGACCTACATCCGTCATACACAGATGCTTCATCCAGACCTACATCCGTCATACACAGATGCTTCATCCAGACCTACATCCGTCATACACAGATGCTTCATCCAGGCCTACATCCGCCATACACAGATGCTTCATCCAGGCCTACATCCGCCATACACAGATGCTTCAACCAGGCCTACATCTGTCATACACAGATGCTTCAACCAGGCCTACATCCGTCATACACAGATGCTTCATCCAGGCCTACATCTGTCATACACAGATGCTTCATCCAGGCCTACACCCGTCATACACAGATGCTTCATCCAGACCTACATCCGTCATACACAGATGCTTCATCCAGACCTACATCCGTCATACACAGATGCTTCATCCAGACCTACATCCGTCATACACAGATGCTTCATCCAGACCTACATCCGTCATACACAGATGCTTCATCCAGGTCTACATCCTTCATACCCAGATGCTTCATCCAGACCTACATCCGTCATACACAGATGCATCATCCAGGCCTACATCCGTAATACACAGATGCTTCATCCAGGCCTACATCCGTCATACACAGATGCTTCATCCAGACCTACATCCGTCATACACATATGCATCATCCAGGCCTACATCCGTAATACACAGATGCTTCATCCAGGCCTACATCCGTCATACACAGATGCTTCATCCAGGCCTACATCCGTCATACACAGATGCTTCATCCAGGCCTACATCCGTCATACACAGATGCTTCATCCAGGCCTACATCCGTCATACACAGATGCATCATCCAGGCCTACATCCGTAATACACAGATGCTTCATCCAGGCCTACATCCGTCATACACAGATGCTTCATCCAGACCTACATCCGTCATACACAGATGCTTCATCCAGACCTACATCCGTCATACACAGATGCATCATCCAGACCTACATCCGTCATACACAGATGCATCATCCAGGTCTACATCCTTCTTACAAAGACGCTTCATCCGTTCCAAAAAGTTCTTTGTTCTACGTCTCGTTGCACTCATTTTCTACCTGGAAGGATCCACGTGTAAACAGCTATGGTGTTTATGTAGATCTTCGAGGCCAAGAGTATATTGCAATGTTTTCTTTAATAAACAGGAACTTTGGAAGATACAAGCACTATAGAACCATAATATTTTCTAAATTGTAAATAACGCGACAAATCCCTTTCAACATCCATGAGAAGTGAAAAGTAGAGTGGCTTGTATCACTACATCCCTGGTATGTGTTTATACAACAATCCTAGAGAGGGTAATGGTGTTCCCGCAGAGATGAACGTGTCCTGCTCCACTGGTGCCAGCGGTGATGACCGAACACTTAATAACGACAATCTGATAACAGAGGTTACAGTACAAGAACCTCCACGGACAATGACAAATTGTATTGATTTTGGGCCCTTTCAGAAAACTTCGTCGAGCAATCGGTTATCCTCTTTAACGCTGGCTAGACACATCAATACAATGCCGTCTATCATATATTTGGTTGAGTCATTTACACTAGGAGCCATGAGCAGTCATACAGATCGCCCTGCCGAACAGTGATGGAACGAGAAAACGAACTGCGCGTACACTGTACATACCACGTCTTTGGTAGACTTTACACAGCCTCGTTTCTCTTAAGTTCATTGACTGTCTGGTCACTGAAAATCTACTCTGCTTCGTCACTGAATAGAACAAGTGACGATTTGTCACTGAATGAAACGTACAGCCTTGCCAATGAACAAATTGTACATTTGGTCTTCAGTGAAAATATACACGAACTGATTTGTCACTGAACGGGAAACACAGTTCCGTCAACAGCAGACCACTCTGGTTTTATTGGTAAACGGAAAACACACTGATTCCTCATTGAGTGTCAATACCACTGTTTGTCATTGAGCGAAAATAACACTTTATGTCACTGAGCGGAACACATATTGTCTCGTCACTAACTATACACAAAGAACTTAGTTAAGCACCCCTGCCTGACCAGTGACACCCGTCCAAACAAGGTCTAATAAAGTATTTAATCGTGCTTGCATTTTATATATCTTGCACTTTGTTACACTCGAGGCGCTGGGGTAGCCTAGTCACGCTCGTCGCGCAAGACCCAGGTTCGATTCCCCACATGTGTACAATGTGTGAAGCCCGTTTCTGGTGTCCCCTTCCCCCCCGTGATATTGATGGCAAAGCGGTGTAAAACCATACTCACTCACTTACTCGAATAACACAAGCACGCAGACACATTAAAATCAGGGAAACCCAGATAAATCCCACGAAACTCCACGTGAAGAATCAATTTAAGCTGTAACCGATGTGAAATAGATATATTGTTAAAATAACCCGTTGTTGAAAGTAACAACTAGACTTTCTTACGCTGGTAGTTTTTAGCTCTATCTGGGCTAGAATGAGAGATTCAGCCCCTTTATTGAGCATCAAGAGAAAGTCTTACCTGCGGACAAGTTGACCCTTGGTCGAAGATGATTATTTTACTGCCTATCATACTAACCTTCGCCTCTTGGTGGTATAGAAGACAAAACACTTGCTCTTGGTAAGATATTAGAACATCACTAAAACCTTTCAATGAACGTGTGGATACATGCCACTAACCCCCGCCATTCCATATCTGTGGCCGCTGATTGGGTATAAGGTGGAACAAAAACGGACGCAAATCAACTACCGTAGCTTACACAATAAATGCCATACATGACATCACTGACCAGTAAGCCTGAAGCTGACATAGCTTTCACTCCTACATGTGACATGCTGTTACAGCAATTACCGGCGTATAGTCAACTTGTGTCATGTTGAGTGCCTCAGTGAAGATCAGCACACAACATCAGGTATTCAGATACAGTCTCTGAAACTAGGTCAGTGTCAACACAATATGTACACGCTGCCAAACGCATTGGTGACGTGGAACGCCGACAATCACAGGAAAACTAACGTATATGTGATAATGTTAATCACGAGAACAACTGGTGTGATCCAAGTATTCAAGAAGAGATAATGCAGAGGGGCGCGATAATTTGGCCACGTCATCATACGTGTAAATATTTACATACAATACAAGCAACAAAACAGCATAATGGTACTGGCAGTCACTGAATTAAAGTGTCTGATTCACTGAAGCTGATGAAAGATAGCCTCTATCTGCGTGTGGAACACAGATCCAAAGCAGTCTATCCATTGTCCAAAACCTGCTCACGAATAAGCACAACCGCCTCGCCAGACTGTTATGTACTATGCAGGCTGATCATGCTGCATATATGATGACGTGCGACACAATGTGTTAACAGGATAGATAAAGGCACTCCATGGAGATTTGCATCATTACACAAGCTGATATTCAGGTTCTCAAAAGCACAATGTTTAGCCATTGTCTCTGCCAAGGAGGAGCATCAAGTGGGGTATAAATATCACAATCTGGACAATATCCCGTATGAGAAGACGCCGCTGAGGATCAACGTCCAATGGTGCCAAGCCGCCATCGACGACGAGCTGATTGCTTCTGGGTCACGTGCTGGAAAATATCAATGGATGGTATGAAACGTTTCAGGCAGAAAACACAACATATACAGATTGAAATATAACATGAAAACACTTTTATCAATCTGTGGAAATTGTAATATATAGTAGCACATGCATTATGTCAGTCAGGGTTCCTCTTATTGACATTTAACAACAAAGCTGAAAGCCATTGTGATACAGAACATGGGTGTCGTTTTCCAAAGCGATCTTAGCGCTAAGGTGACCGTAACTCGCATAACTTAGCATTGACTTATGCTAAGGTTGTTTTTTCAAAGGCACCGTGGAACTGATTATTAAGATTGCATAGATGTACATGAAGATGAAACTAGACACGTGAAATTGTATACAGTTGCACACGCCCAGTACTTTTATCCATACAAACTCACCATAGTGTACTAGATTACAAACAATTACATAAATTCAAAGAAGTATCGGGTTATGGGCAGAACAAGAGGAATAAGTATTTTTGAGATGGCAATTTGTTGTCAAATGAGAAATAAATAGAAACATATAATAAGAAAAGTATTAAATTTAACATCTCACAATATAAATAAATCAGAGGGTAAATCATGTATAAAGGAATCGTCTTTTAGAAAGATAAATGAATGAAATATTGCCTCGTGTCTGCAACGTAAAGTATATTCTGGATTGCCTACAAGAGGCGAGCCTGACCACCTGATCCCGTTAGTCGCCTTTTACGACAAGCACGGGTTACATAAGATCGATTCTAACCCGGACCTTCACGGGACTTATTACATTGAAAGACACATGTTTCAAGGTATGACAGTGAGCAGTTGTCCATAACAAACAGGGTTCCTGACATATGCAAATAAGGCACAACACAAGAGTGGTATATCATGAATATATGAGTGCGTTGGGCGTAAATGTGCTTTCCTTAAACACTATAAAACTTTGGAATTAACATGCATCATCAATAAAAGAATAGCATTATAGTATTAGCTCAATATATGAAGTATGAAAGTCCAGTGAATGTGGACTCATCTGAAAGCATTAAACCAGACCAGGGATGCCCGAGGTTCTCTGTTCTAAACACTATTGGCGTCTGACTGGATCTTGTGGAGTTAACGGTCGTACAAAAATTGGTTGCCGAGCTTGCAGACGATTTCTGTTCGTCTGGTCAGGAACCTAAACTCCCTTGATCTGGTGCTAGGTTCAATCCCATAGTCTGTCTTGACTTGATGTCTTAAAACCTGTTTATGATCAACTTATCCTTGACTATTATTTTCTGCCTAGGGCGCACTAGCCGAGCAGTGACATTTGGTAACCCTAAGGCGCCGTTTTCGTGGTTGACGATCTCCAGTCAGACGCTTTGAAGCGAGATTATTGATCTAACATGTTACTGCGCACAGTGAAAATCAACAACACTAAAAGCTCAAACTGTTTAACGACCATTCACTTTTGTGTCAAAAGCAAAAAATATTCCCAACGTGAATGTCCGTGTAGGGATGTATTGCTTGATTCTGATGGTTGATACACACTATTTTGCTCATACGTTTTACTCAGTGTCAAATAAAACACCAGCCATCTACTGATCCTGTAGGTGGGTCTGGTGTATTGGGGTTTTCAATGAACAAACTGATGGCTATATCAATGCTACATTCCTGGTTTGACTGAAAACGATAAGTGTCCATTCCATGTCATCCATCATGGACTTGTGAGTAAACTGGCAGAAAGTCGATCGCAATTTCTGATCATGTCATGCGTCAAAACATCTGATAAAACGTAAGTAATCTATGTAAGGCTCAACAACATCCTAGCAATAAAATGGCGGGCAGCAAATAGCCAAATATTGTAAAGATACATCGGAGATCGGTACCATAGGCACCGTCACATTCCGTTGACCACGTTACAGATCCATACTGTAGTACATCCACACTGCTCCACATGTGTGTGGGATTCTGTAAGTGTCCATGGGAGGGGCAGGGTGGCTGGGGGGATAAATCTGGTTGGGTATGTTTTCCTTCATTTAAGGTCTGATTCGGACTGGATGCATGTTTAGCTTCATTTTACTTTACAATATCCGTCTCAAATGTTGAGTGGTATATATTGTGAAGCTACATAGGGATCTGGGCGTTGGGGTAGCCTAATGGTTAAAGCGTTCACTCGTCACGCCGAAGACCCGGGTTCGATTCCCCACATGGGTACAATGTGTGAAGTCTATTTCTGGTGTCCCCCTCCTTGATATTGCTGCTGGAATATTGCTGGAATATTGCTAAGAGCGGCGTACAATCATACTCCCTGACATACGGATCTTACCCAATCTGATGTTCCAATGGACACCGACAGAGCTCGCCTGATTGATCAGTCCACATATACTCACATTCAGTTTGATCTGAGTACGATCATTAAAAACATACGGTATTTAAGCAGCAGCGCTGAGTGTAGGCAATCGGTCAAACAGACTGACGGACGTATACAGGGACAAGGAATGTGAGAAGTAGCATATCCTACTTGGAATGTTATAGAAGCACTGACCACAGATCGGCTCGCACTTCTTGTCAAATGTGGCCTTCAGCTGATTCGTCATTTTCTTCAGGACTTCTATTGAACCGAGGCCCATATCTCCTTGACATTGATGGAGGATCTCTTGTAAGCATGCCGGAGCTTCCTTCAGAGTTCTGGGAACGATATGAGTACAATGGAAGAATACAGCATTTAATGCATCAACATTGATTCTGAACTTTCCTTTACTGAAGAGTCAACATGCCAAAAAGTCGAGATGTAGACAACATTTGGTAACATTCGATTCTATCGGATGTGAGATCGAGAGTAGTCCTTATTAACAACTGGTTAAACGATGCTACTTCTGTTTTCGAATCCCCATGGTAACCGATGACGTAATTTTAAAGAGTGGCGATTCAGGATATTGTCTTAAATCATCATATATTTACGGAAAAAATGTAACTTTCACTTAAGGTTCAAGAAAACCATAGTTCTTCAGAAATAGAATAATGCACCTTTTAATATCGCAAGGATATCGCTCGTGGTTCACATTTTACACGGTGCACAATGGGGATGTCTGCGTGCTTCTTAGGAGTATGATACGCACACACATTGTGTTGGAAATTCAATGCAAACAGCACACAGTGATTGTTCAACTATCACTTTTGTTTAACCATAACATTTTTTTGTGCAATACCGAACCTAGCTAAATATCATCGTCTATGCGCCGAGGGTATGTTGCAATAGCCAAAACGACAAAAGAGTCTGTCGGACATTTCAATATTCATCAAATAATATTTCCACTTTGGAGACGTTATTCATAGGAGGGCAACACTCCTGCCACATCATGTCAACAAGACAACCATATTCGGTTGGTGCTTCTATGGAATCAATACCAAACTGCTACAGTAGCAACTTTGACACTTGCGGGACTGAGACCAGGGTCTAGATTTTTTCGAAGCTCTCTTTGCTCTAAGATAGTCGTAAGTGCCATACATAAACATTAACTTACGACTATCTTAGCTCTAAAAGAGCTTAGAAAATCTAGGGCCAGAACTGTAAGCAACAGGCTGGTTGGCGCAACATCATGCCAGATGTCCAGATAAACGCCCAAATTTGGTTCCTTGACTACATCAGGCGCCCCACGGTTGGTGTAGACAGCATTCTACGTTCAGAAAACTATTGCAGTGTTCACACATTCGTCCAGGTTTCATCCGGACTGTTTGACGGTTGTGCCAGGGTCCACAGGCGTCCAGGACAACGCTTCAGCAAGTACTCAACGTTACTCAGCGACACTTGCATGACGCTTGCTCAATTAGGACAATCTGTGGATGACATTTGAGCCAACAAGCGATCCTGATATTCTCGATAGTCTGGTGTCTCGAATGCAGCGCCATTGCCTGTTTTTCAATGCATTTAATGGAGATTTTGGAGATAATTGTGAAAACGTGAAGAATACTTAGAATCACAGGGTTACCTGCAATATCTGGAGAGCGCCTCTTTGTTGTTGTTATTGTTGTTTCCAAGCTGGTTGAGATGCTTGGTACACATTGTCATTCTCTCCTCGGCGTCGGCGGGGCACTCTCCTGACACAACTGTGGACAGGCCTGAAAACATGATGAATCATCGGTTAGTTCTGTCCGTGGCTGTAAGGACAGTAAAATATGTTAAATATACTGGTTGATACCATTATTCATAAATATTGCTATTTTTAGACAGTATTGTTTTACAGCACAATCAGCAATATTCCAGCCATATAATGATTGATTTAACGGGCAAATATTCATTGGTGCTGGGGACTGTCCCTTTGTATAGGTAAATCATTTCCATCAAGATGATGGCTCCAGTCACAAACACAGGCAAAGGCAAGTCAATGAGCATTTAAGTCATTTATCGCCCATTTGTCCTCCGCACGGCACTAGGGAAATAGAAACCATTCATCATGTGAAATAAATAGAAATATCAGCATGACGTCAGGTGGTTTCTAGCCATCTTTAATGGTCAATAGTAAAAGCGACAAAATACTTTGCTGAGTAATAAACAAAATCTCCAGAAGAGTTTTAGACCTTTTTTCATAAGTATGTGATTCACTATCAAACAGTAATAACAACAAGTTTTCACTAAAAGGCGCTGTCATCTGTCACAAACACACGCAAGATACATGTCAACTAATCCATAGTAATTGGAAGGGAATTTCATCGGACATTCATCGTCACTAATGCGCTAAATTTAGAAAGTATTGTCATGATGACCATTACACTATAAAAAAGCTTTGCTGAGGCTTTATGTTATGTATCCAAACATTGTCGATGTTGTTTAAACCACTTTTATCTTAAGATGCTCTATGCACCAACCGATGCATTTATTGATGGAAGCCCAAAGACAACGACTGGACAAAGTTCAATGTATTAAATGGTTTGGACTGATGTGACCTCGGTGCAGTATGTAAACCACACAGACAATGGACTGTTCTGGTCAGCTATGAGAGAAGATAGCCTCAAGCACAAGGAAGCAACTGACATGAGCCATGTGACATGTTCGACGTCAACTCTGCTGGACACTGACCTAGCTACAGCTGTTCTACCAGTACTCTCGGTGGACATGGAAGGGCAGATGACTCCAGACGTAATCACAGTCAAACAGTCAGGTGGGATCGATATAATAGTGGCGCCATTATAACAGGGTAGGGCTGGAGCACTACACAAGGAGTACCAGTGAATATTAACGTCAACGCCAGAGAATGACCAGTCTCGATTGTCCGTGCAAACAGATTCTATTGGGCGGAAATATAAAAAAAGCGTTGAAAATGAAATTAATGGTTCACTGACAATCTGTGATGACAGCAGATGTACGTGTAACGATGAACCATCCTATCTCTTAGTTAAGGTAAATCTGTATCCATTCGAAAGACATGGAAAGACTGTGCACAAATTGATGACCAAAGAAATGAGCTCAACATGATCAATTCTATGATGACTACATATCTAAAGGAATCGGCATTACGACAGTCCAGGCAGCCGTAAGGTCTTCATAAACGTTTATAGACATGTGAAGGATATTTTAAATAGTGATGCATTAAATCAAAATGAAAGTACCTTGTAAAAGGAACAATGTATTATAAGAAGATACATCCAATGTCGAGTAATTAATCAGACGCGTTCTTCTCCAACATATCTTCACAATCCTACCTCTATCATTGACCACAGCATTTCTATAATTACAAGTAAGCTCTAATGCTCATTCGTCACTGATGAGATCAAACACACTCCGTCCAGCGGGTAAGAAACGAGACAAAACAAAATCCACATGCAGGAAACACATTTCCATTATCCTCAGATATCTCTGTTAATGCACGATTCTGACAATCATTATGTTATTAATCAATATCAGACGGTGCTTTCAAGTGGATTGTCTAGTGTGTACCCCCTGTAGAGTTAATCCAGCACCCATGATGGACCAGCATCACACAGAAATAAAGCATAAATCACGTGGAAAACAACATTCCTGAAAACATCGTGTCATCATGAAATTTCGTGTTATTCAAAATAGTCTCAAGAGGTTAAAGTGATGTAGACAGCCATGCCGTCACAGTGATCTTATGCGTATATTACCGACATAAAGACATTCCTGTTCTATTTTAAAAAGACATAATAAAACGGAATATGCTACGCCTAACTGTGATTACCTAGCAAGTATCGTAGGCACGTTTGAACTGTGTTTATCAGGGATATGTATGATATTCCTTGAGTTATGCAAATTGAATATCTCTCTAAGTAATGACCATGCTGTCAATGGAAATGAAATCAACACAGCATGACCATTGTCATCATGGCCACCATCATAGAGTCATTAGCTGACTATAATCAAAGTTAGACAAAGGCTGGTTGGCCACTGAAGCATGACATTGTGGATGAGGTGCGGGATACTGCAGGCTGACCACCCATCTGTCGTAAATGCGACACGTGACAGTCTGATCAGACCCTTAGGGATAAATTGAGAATGCTTTGTGTTAGTCGAGACTTGACCCTGAAACAGCGACTAGGCAGGTTGGCTGACCATCGCCTCCGACATGCCGCCTAGTCATTGTTGTAACATCATGTAGTTATACACATTGAATCAAAAATAAAAGTGTTGTGGACCCACTGATGGTTTTCTGTATTTGAAGACACAGAGATCCCCTTAAACAGCCCGGGATACAAGTAACCATTGAGAGTTCGACACAACGTGATCGGGAACTAAGTTGAGCCGACATGGACATTTTGAAAGTAAAGTTGGAAAACAAATTATATCTTATCGGTGAGACCGAGTTTTCAATTTTTGTGCCAGCATAAAAACTATTTTGTCGCGAAATGGATAAAACAATGCTGCCAGGAACGTACTGAAGCCGTTTTTTGTGACTCACATACCGGTAGATCAGAAAAAGGGTCAGGTTTGTTGACGAGATCACGGAAACTCACAGCTGAATGTATAGCACTGAACATAGCTTTTTGAGTTGATATCTTGAATACTAAGACAAAGGTCACTATGCTACTTTCACAGGTGCATTTTGGGTAAATGGTATTTGTTTTTACATTTCGTTTTCATAAGTAAAATAAGTTCTATTTATCGTTTGTACAAAATGCCAGGTTACGATGACTTTGGATAGTATTTATATATTTTTCAACTTAACAACATTTCTCAAGAAGAAGTCGTCTTTTTATGCCGACAGCAGCAGTGTAATAATGGCGTAAGACGTTCATCAAAGCAACAAAAAAGTCATTTCTTCTCGCACTCATACGTATTTTCATGTACTTTAATGAAATGTGTTTCTGGGTTCTTTTCAACATTTTACCAAAAAAACACAGAAAAACGAGAGCTAATTGCCATTCCTTTCAGCACTTGGGAAAGATCTGAAAACAGCGTTACAAAGATGTAACGGCGGAATAAATAGTCAGATTCTTTTGCATAAAAGGATCATATTATCCCCCATACTCCGCTTCTCTCTGGCACCAGTTGTCTTGTCCGCGACTGACGGGATTGGGTGGACAGGCTCCCTGACCTGGTTTACACATGCCATCGTATCCCAGTTGCGTATATTAATGCTCATGCTGTTGATCATTGGATGGTCTGGTTCGGATTCGAGTATTTACAGATCGCTGCCATATAGCTGGAATATTGCTGAGTGCGGCGTAAAACAACAAACAAACGAACAAAACTTGGACTATAAACAAAACTTGGACTATAAACAAAACTTGGATTTTAAACAGAAGGGACCGGTGAACCCTAAGCAGACTATAATCCCGAGTGGCAAGTCTCCTCGACATTTGATTACAAGATGGACATAGATATTATTAAACCTCGTGTGTTTCCGTATCATTAATATCATATATTGGGAATACAAATTCATATTTCTTATTCCTAATATATGATATTAATGATACGGAAACACACGAGGTTAATACTCTATTTATCATATAATGTCATTCTTAAAATTACTCTAAAAAAAGAAGCAAATCGTACGTGAAGCTATATGAAGAGAATCGAGCATACTCATAACAAATACTTAGCGGTACACCAAGGTGAAGGTCGTTCATGGCGGCGGCATATGGTTGTGACTAGTCAAACATAAGTCATGCTTAAAATAAGATCTTTCTGTCTAAAAAAACAAACAAAATCGGGCAGGTTGGTACCTTTCTTAGCCGATCGCTTTTTACTCGTGCCTCATAATCCGTACCTTCAATTTGAACGAAGTACTCTGTTTCATGTTTTCAAAAGTCAATTACTTCAGTAACGACCCCAGAACCTCTGTCATCAATTCTTACAGAATCACCAATTTTGATAATGGGGGTAGCCATGTTTGTTTACAAACTCGTACACGCAATGTAAACTTTAAAACTTTTAAAGCTTCCATCATGTGGAGGACATTTCTACATTTCAACATCACTTACAAGAAAATATCCAGTCTAATATAATATTTTGACATGTAGATTTTTCAGATTAATAACTGACTTGGCTATCCGTGTGTTTGTTCTGGGTGCCACCTGTGGAGCAGGATACGATCAACTGGTATGATCAGTATGTGATAGTAATTAAAAAATACGGGCTTATTTTATATTAAAATCGTGCAATGAAGCTGCTTTAATCTGAGATTTGTTATGGTTAGAGGAGAGGGTTAAATATTTAAATGTCTTCTTCTTCTGTTGCTATTGAAACAGCTGTCCGATGGTTCTATATCAAAATCAAACTAAGACCTGCATCTCCTCGGCCTCCTTCACACACTAAGCTGATACAATGCGACATAAATGAACGTGACAAAATCCTTTATTTTGTCCAAACTGAAACACCTTTTAAAAAATCGAAATTAAGATCTTGAAAGTTAGAACGTTTTCATTCAACCACAAAATTATTAAATACATTTCGGGCAACGATGTGGAGAAAAATTACTTTATTCTTGCAAAGCGGTATTTTGAAAACGTCTCTCAGCTATCACATCGTGTGTTACTTAAGATCAGTTGTTTGAAAGATCAACATATAAAAAGAAAGAATTTCCCTTCCGCCTTTCCGATAGAATCAATCAGTTTTGAAAGTTGTCTGCCACCCAGTAGTATCCCGTTGTTTGAAGACATCAGCTGTATCACAATGTAAAGATCCTTCCAGTTTTACTTCCAGACAAATTGAGCGCCTTTCTTTCAACTCATTGATTTTTGTTCTATACTTGAGTGGCTGATTTGCTTAGAGTCCATAATACGTTTAGACTGGCAACTGCCAAGCTAATAGAACATTGTTTTGTCTGAAGATGCAATAGATTAAAACCCAATTGAGTTGAGCCAATGCAGCATGCTGATGTCTTTGCCCTTGATAACAACGTGAAGATGTGGACGGCTTGCTTCTCACAGGAAGATTGAAGTAGACTTACGTTAGAGTTCTAGTTCACCTAAACCTATCGTTAAACCCTAACATGATATAGCTCATATATTTGGTAACTTTGTTGTTTGTGTGTGTTTGTGTGTATTGGGATAACTCAGTGTATGTGGGAGTGAGTAAAGTGTGTTCATTATTTGTTAAGCATTGTATCCATGTTAAAGGCTGGTACTGCATCTGAATAGGTAAGGCACTATAAACTAGCAATTATCTGGACCAGTACTGACAGACAAACCGACAGACAGACAGACAGACAGACAGACCAACCGACCGACCGACCGACCGACCGACAGACAGACAGACAGACAGACAGACAGACAGACCGGCAGACAGACAGACAGACAGATCGGCAGACAGACAGACAGACAGACAGACAGACAGACGTTCTCTGCGATCAATGTAACATGTGTACACCTCATATGTTTGGAACGATTGGAATGGATGTGTAAAACAGTCGAAAACCTTCCTCGGTATAACTTGCATATGTTTTCAGAAGAAGCGACATTCACCCGGACTAATATGTTACATGCTTCAAATTGAAAATGAAATGATTTTCTTCCTCGAAGAAAGTTTATATGCATATCTTTACTTGAACCAAATACCGGAAGTAAAATAGTTTACATGACATCTTTTATCCTGAAGGTAAAAATTGGTCAGGAATAACTCTTTATACATAAGGATTGGTTTGGTTTGAGCATAGTTTATTCATGAAAGAAATGGACCCAAAACGTTCGTTCCCAATAGTTATACACGTTTGCAGTATATATATACAGAATGTGAGAAACACAGAATAAAGAAGATGCTTTACAATCAGAGAAATGTTAGAGATGACACCTAATGAGGTGTCATCAGCAAAACGCCTTGTTATAACAAAGTATTGTATCCTCTATTTCATTAGCTTAAACCATGAATACGAAGGGGTCAAGTACTGATCCCTGCGTGACGCCTGCCTTTTCACGTAATCGGTTTCGATCTAACTCCTTTCACAAACACAGACAGGTTGTGTAAGTATATATCCCTTTATACCATACATTTCTCTGGGACTCTCTTAAAGACCTCTGAAACACCACAACATACTATACAAATGTTCTTTGTTACCATTAACATGGGGACAATGAACGGAGTTTAGAAATATCTTTCATGATTATGTGTCATTGGAAACTGGAAACATAATAGACTAACTGACCCTATGTGATCTTAAATCTATCACGGGTGACATTGATAAGGAGCATCGGGCATAATCCGATACCAGTATAATGTATCGTGCTGGCCAGAGCTAAAACATCTAGGGTGTAATACAGTTATCTATCTTTACGGCTGTTCATGTTCCACTTTGGTCGAATCACTGTCGTGCCACACATACTCGCAGCTGGTCATCCACTATTCAAATTATTATCCATGCTTCGATCGAACTAAATGATATAACTCGGTCGAGATAACGCCACTCGAGTTCACAAAAACATCGTCAGTTTAATCAGTAAATGCGAGCATCTGCGGTAGCTGGAATAGATATAATGGGGACGTCTGACGGTCACAAATCATTCAGTGGCTGTCTAATAAAACTCATTGTTTATTCGCTCAGGTCTTGTGCTGTGTGTGGGTTGGTAGTGGCACCTCTTGCCAAGCGAGCTGATTCCCCAAATACTCGCGTTCATATATTATCAAGAGACGCACTTATTTGATAATACATTTCAATAAGCAGATGGACACTTAAATGACTTCTTTCAAATACTGATATTTATATAACAATTCTTTTCAAGAAATAGTTGTACAAATCTTTAAAGACAGTCCTTCCACATACACAACATGTACCTTCGCACAGCGTCGTGTTGTGCATAAATAGCTGGTAGCCCCCACGAGTGAGTATGGTTTTACGCCGCTTTTAGCAATATTCCAGCACTATCACTATCTCACCACCAGAAATGGGCTTCACACATTGTAACCATGTCGGGAATCGAACCCGGGTCTTCAGCGTGACGAGGGAACACTTTTATCACTAGGCTACTCTCCCGTGAATCATGAAATCCACTTCTATGTCACATTCAAATACCATTAACCAAAGCTTCTTAAAACATATAAACCTGTGAAGATGCAATAATAGACAAGCGGATGAACGTAAGAACCAAGGATTGTGTGCATGCCAAATGTCATGTGTTTACGGAACATTAAATAACATATCAGTAGTCATTTTAACAACGATTTCGATGCTTACAAGGTTGGAATCAATCACCATGCTAGCGTTGCATCATAATTTTACGCGCAATTTCAACCCTAAAGGATTACGATTTTAGGAGAATGCTCCAAAGTATACATAGCAAAACAAATGAGACAAACAATACAATGTTCGCCTGCGTTAGTGACCTTTAATTGTTAAAACATCTTACTGCATGTGAGTTCATTTAACGTTGCTATGGATACTATTTCAGTGATTCACGGCGATGCAGATAGGGAGGAGAGTCCGAAGTGATACGGGTCTCACTCTCTGGTACAATTCAGGTGATGCAGCAAGGGTGGGGAGACCGAAGTGGTACGAGTCTCCCACTCTGGTACAATTCAGGTGATGAAGCTAGGAAGGGGAGACCGAAGTGGTACGAGTCTACCACTCTGGTACAATCCAGGTGATGCAGCTAGGGTGGGGAGACCGAAGTGGTACGAGTCTCACTCTCTGGTACAATCCAGGTGATGCAGCTAGGGAGGGGAGACCGAAGTGGTACAAGTCTCCCACTCTGGTACAATCCAGGTGATGCAGCTAGGGTGGGGAGACCGAAGTGGTACGAGTCTACCACTCTGGTACAATCCAGGTGATGCATCTAGGGTGGGGAGACCGAAGTGGTACGAGTCTCACTCTCTGGTACAATCCAGGTGATGCAGCTAGGGAGGGGAGACCGAAGTGGTACGAGTCTACCACTCTGGTAAAATCCAGGTGATGCAGCTAGGGTGGGGAGACCGAAGTGGTACGGGTCTACCACTCTGGTACAATCCAGGTGATGCAGCTAGGGTGGGGAGACCGAAGTGGTACGGGTCTCCCACTCTGGTACAATCCAGGTGATGCAGCTAGGGTGGGGAGACCGAAGTGGTACAAGTCTCACTCTCTGGTACAATCCAGGTTATGCAGCTAGGGAGGGGAGACCGAAGTGGTACGGGTCTCCCACTCTGGTACAATCCAGGTGATGCAGCTAGGGTGGGGAGACCGAAGTGGTACGGGTCTCCCACTCTGGTACAATCCAGGTGATGCATCTAGGGAGGGGAGACCGAAGTGGTACGGGTCTCCCACTCTGGTACAATCCAGGTGATGCATCTAGGGAGGGGAGGCCGAAGTGGTACGAGTCTCTCACTCCGGTACAATCCAGGTGATGCAGCTAGGGAGGGGAGACCGAAGTGGCACGAGTCTACCACTCTGGTACAATTCAGGTGATGCAGCTAGGGTGGGGAGACCGAAGTGGCACGAGTCTACAACTCTGGTACAATCCAGGTGATGCAGCTAGGGAGGGGAGACCGAAGTGGCACGAGTCTACCACTCTGGTACAATCCAGGTGATGCAACTAGGGAGGGGAGACCGAAGTGGTACGGGTCTACCACTCTGGTACAATCCAGGTGATGCAGCTAGGGAGGGGAGACCGAAGTGGCACGAGTCTACCACTCTGGTACAATCCAGGTGATGCAACTAGGGAGGGGAGACCGAAGTGGTACGGGTCTCCCACTCTGGTACAATCCAGGTGATGCAGCTAGGGAGGGGAGACCGAAGTGGTACGGGTCTCCCACTCTGGTACAATCCAGGTGATGCAGCTAGGGTGGGGAGACCGAAGTGGTACGGGTCTCCCACTCTGGTACAATCCAGGTGATGCATCTAGGGAGGGGAGACCGAAGTGGTACGGGTCTCCCACTCTGGTACAATCCAGGTGATGCAGATGGGGTGGAGAGTCCGAAGTGAAACGGCAGTCGTAGGATGATGTCAGTCCCAACAGACGCTAGTCTGTACGCGGAAATTATACATGGCTCTAGTGAAGTTTCACTCCGGCAGTTCTAAAATGTCCGTATAATACAGGTAATGAGGACATACACCAGTACCAATCCCTGGAACCTCTGTAATACTGTAGACTTCAATGATATATCTGTAATACTGTTGTAGACTGCCGACAACAGTCCCTCTAACAGACTGGCGTCCTTACTGTCCACTTATCTTGACATGTCTCTTTAACGGATATAATTTCTATACATGCATGGGCTCAGCATTCAGTACAGCCTTGGAGCAAGTCTAATATTGCCGTGATGTATCACCATAGAATTGAAGGAGTTGGTATAATGGTCTGTGCCGCCATCAGTAAGCCAAGACGGATCTGGTGATTTCGGATGTCGTTTGATGGTGTTATAAAGGAAAAGTTACTGTGTGACCCCCTGGGCACGGTCAGAGCCAGATAACGCTGACTCCCGTACAACAGGACGTCCTGTCTGTAAGTAACGTGAACGTATTGCCTTGGGAACAGACTTACCGACTTCAAAACAACTGTGGGTTCACCTTGACCGACATATTAAGGAACGAACTCCTTACAGGGATCTCAGATCTTTTCTTTTGACCGCACAAGTCAGATCCTCCACGTCGTCTATGACCTTGACATTGGTGGGCATACACGATACCGAGTGACAGGAGGACGTTCTGAAAAGTCTAAGGGTTGTCAGTGTCTCGTGCTGACGTCATTGATGGCTGTTCTGTTACTCTATCCTCCACTTATGGGCACGTACAATGACGTCATTTTTACCCGGCCACGTATAACTGTCCTTGGAGATGTAAATTCATCTGTTTTGAAAACTCAGGTATCGTCCTTGACATTCGGGCTGTCGTTTTTAGGAACAAACAAAGTTAGTTGTGTAAAATGTCCGTTAATGTCTGTATGTTTATTGACCCTTACTGTTATGACATAAATAACATGAAAATGGTGAAAAACAAACACAATATTACTTAATGCACGATTGGTAACACCGTTACCATTAAGCATTAACATGTGTGCTACACATCTCCATTGATGTCATGTGAAAGATCTAGTCCCCTTTGGTTTGACAATGCTATAATCTCGACATAAATGAAACAGCATCGCAAACAGAACATTAATTATTTAAAGAGCTATAATGGCAGGATGAAAATTCGCAAATACCTTTACATGGAACAGTTAGTTAATATGCCTGTGGAAATTCGCGAAGACCCATGGCAATCGTATATTACACCTTTGGGCTTTTATCAATGTGTTAACAGCCATTTGCATTTCATGTTATCACATGTCCTTTGCAAACTCAATACAATGAGTGTGTTAGCATTTAATGAATGTACAATGTCTGAATGCTTAACGTATTTCTAAAAGCGTTTCCGAAAGGTGTTTTGTTTCTGCCGTTTAATGAAGGCATTGCAAACTTCACGATAAAACAAAATTAATGTATCCATAGTCATTCAAGCTTGAATGTTGTACCTTCAACCCCTAGCTTCTCTCATAGAAGAATCATAACCTGTAATGTAGCATTCCCAACACTAGTTACAATGTCCCAACAGTTGAACACTATAAGCAGAAACAGGTAAAACAAGTAATAACTTCCGAAGTTATTACACAATATATTCATATCGAAGAAAAACAATTGACCCATCAACAAGCTTGACTGTCAAAACATATTTCTGAAGATAGGACACGATATGGAGAATATATAGATTCATTATCATCCGGTTTCGGAATATTCTCAATAAACAATGAAGATTGATCATTAGTGTCGCTCCTCCAACAGACGGAGAAATTAACATATATCGGGCTCTCGTGTGTGTGTGCCACGAAATATTACCTTGAGAAGGTTAAGATGTGCTTTAAGTATTCTATAGGTGATGTGTAGACTGGTACGTATCTTACATCTGCATACAATCATCATTACTACTACAGGGTCTGTATATGAGACGTCTGTCCATCGCCCGTGAACACGGCGCCGTCTCAATGTTTTTGAAAGAATTAAGTTAAATGTAGTTAAAGAAACCGGAAGTTGACGGTGCTTAGACCAACGAGCGTTCAGTTTAGATCTCACAAACGGAAACGCTTCTTGCTGCGCAACATAAACCATGGTCTTGCTGTCGTCTGCTCTTACTCTTGCCTCAGTACCGAACAGCAATGGCAGGGTCTGTAAAGTTCTCGCACACGGAGTCGGTATTTTACGTCAATTTCTGGAAACGGTCAAATAGCCAATCCCCTCCTCTCTTTTACCCACTTGTCTGGGAATCAAAGAGATCGGTGAAAAGGTTCTGTGTCATATTTAGATATACGCTTACAGATTCGGACAAAACACCCTCCTCAAGACTGTATTGCAAGAGGAATGACTTGAACTTTCCTAAAGTCAAACATTCCTTTATGTCGAGCGGTGTCCCAGGGGCACCAAGCTTTGGTACGTTTGATGTACAAACTGAGCTGGCACTTTAGGCGAACATTTCCCAGAGCCGTGCATGACTTTCAGGTATGGTAGGCCGATAGAAGATGGTTCCAAATTAGATGTATCGGTGACAAATAGATGTTTGATGCAATTCCTACTTTGACTTTTATAGTTGAACTATTGTCTAATGTGTTTTGTGCAACACACATGGTATCATCACTAGTAGTGACGTATAAAACAGTTTCAATCCTTATCGTTATATAATATTCAGTAAAACATATAATTGCTCTCAGTAGTGAGCGAGTGAGTTTAGTTTTACGCCGCACTCAGCAATATTCCAGCTATATGGCGGCGGTCTGTAAATAATCGAGTCTGGACCAGACAATCCAGTGATCAACAGCACCCGCTTCCGTTAGTTGCCTCTTACAAGCATGGGTTACTGAAGGTTCATTCTAACCCAGACCTTCACGGGTTGCTCTCCGTACACTACAATGAAACAGTAACGTAAAACGAATGTACGGCAAGTTAATATAATATATCATGTTGTCAATGGATTCAAAACTCTCACAACTGCCTGTGAACACTTCTGTTACCCAGTATAATTGCCTATGAAAAGAAAGCAGAGAAAAGATGAAGCTAAAGATATAAACGTAGTAAAAAGGTAATGTAAGCGTATTGAAATAAAAAAATAAGGTTTCTCAGTGACGAAAACAAATCCGCGTACATTCGTAGGAACAACTTCCATCTCAATTTTCTCAAAAACTGTACAATAATTATATTTGTCAGAGGGGTACACAGAGTACATGATCTAGATTACAGTTGTCAGACTTCCATTTTATGAAGCCACGTTGGCTGAGTGGGCTAGACGGCTGACTTTCTGTGCTGGCGATTAGGTGCCGGCCCCGCCAAAATACGTTTCATAGAAAGTGTAATACCAAATATAACATGTGTTATATTTGACCACGATTTAAATATATTCACAGTTCTATATTGCTCGAAGTTTTTATGACAAGTGGAGTAACACAGCCGGGTGCCGTTGTAGAAACCAACGTCAGCGCTACGACTGTCGTAAGTCTATGTTAAGGTATTGGACTGGATCAACTTAGGGCTAAGGCTTGTAATAAGGCGACATGGGCATTTGGCGTGGAATACAAGGCAATAAAAACAGGAAGGATTTCATGTCCTCTCACACACTTGTGTAGCTAAATTGACATTTAAAGGGATGTTCCACTCACTCACTCATTTGCCCATCGGTCCACCCACCCAAAACCCACCCACCCATTCACTCACTCACCCCACAATAAACCAGCATATCATAGAAAGCTCCGGTCGTATTGTGTATGTGTAGCCACAGCGTGGCATGTGCCGAGTCATCTCTGTTGATCTGATCAGGTTTTGTTTGTAGAGTATTGAATACGTCTCAGGAATCTCTTCACTACCCACCGGCAGTTGTCCACACTGAAACCTCTATGTCCGCCACTCCCAATCAATGAAAACGTATTGCCGTGCCCTAAAGAAATACTCTAACGATACTTGTAGTATTACTTGACAAGACATGATACCCTACATTACCAATACGTGAATCTTGTGGGATAATGGTGCTCACAACTTTCGATATATCATCCCCTAGGGTATGGCGTGACGTTTCCAAGGTGATTCATCTGGTTGAAGGGAGCTGCTCATCACTGCACAGTGAAGTGGAGCTCACTGTATTCAAAATCCCACGTTGAATTGATTGGAGAAAAAGCGTGAAGTTTCCCACGTGTTTACAGACCTCTTTACTGTGAATCAGGTTTAGAACAGTTTATTATCACGGACGAAACTTGAAGCAACTTAAAGTAACTTCAAGACTAGACCAGAGATCCACCCATTGTTTCGTGTGAAGCGTTCAAAAAGATGGACTTGATATCATCGATTGATAAATAGAGAAATGTGAATGTTACGCAAGTGATGCAAAGTAAATTTTACTTCCTTTATGCATGTGCTTAGAACTTGTGATTATGACAAAACAACGAACATCAGCAAAAACATTTACAAAACCACAGGAAATTGATTCTAAAACACTTTCCAAAACACTGAGTGATTCCAGTGGTGCCACATGCACGTGTTAATAAACCATATGCAAACATGATGATACAAGGCGGATCCTGCTCAACAGTGGCTACCGTCACAGACACATGCTAAGGCAAGTCAATTGTTGATGTGAAAAATGGTGAAGGACAAAATACTGAATTACACCTGACATTCACCGTGCCCACAACATATCCAAAAGCATATAGTTGACTCTTTTTCAAACCTTGGAACCTTTTGAAATATTTCAGAGGTATCCGGAAACATAGTCCATATGCTGTGCATTAATTTGAACACACACTTTTGCATTATATACTTATTCCTGTGTAACACACTTACACGTGCACTACTCAATAACTGTTATTGTGTTTCTTTTCCAATTTTGTTGCAAAAGGTACCGGGAAAAGGTGATCAGAAGCATATATACAATAGACAGTACGTGAAAGCAGGCAACAATGAAATGGTATTTAACATTTAACATTAAAAATAAAGAAGATATTATGAGATATAATGCATAGAAATATTGCATTTGCGATATTTTAGATTTCTGTTCATTTCGAGTAGGCTTTGTTCTTGAATGCACAATCCCTGGTAATAGCTTTCAGTCAAAGAACATATTGTTTGTTTGCTGGATATTTATCGCTGCACTAATCAATTGTCAGCCATATGACGACAGTCATAAAGTCTAGACTAGACAATCATTTGGATACGATGACATGTCTCAACCAAGTCAGCGAGCCTGACCAC
This sequence comes from Haliotis rubra, assembly GCF_003918875.1. NCBI lineage: Eukaryota > Metazoa > Mollusca > Gastropoda > Lepetellida > Haliotidae > Haliotis > Haliotis rubra. Next base: position 1,864,429 of record NW_025765370.1, on the reverse strand, counting down.
CTGATCACGTTAATTGGCGCTTGTGACAACTATTAAAAAAAGAATGAATTGTAAATTTAAAGATGAATAAGGGCCACAAGGATAGAGTTAAATGTTGGGTTTACTGTATACATTGGAGGAAGTTATATATAGTTATAAATAGTTTTCATTAAGCTGGGCCTACATTGTGAATACACACTCAGAGGTATTCTGCAGCGGTCTGCATATAATCGAGTCGGGATCAGACAATCCAGTGATCAACGTCATGAGCATCGATTTGCGCAAGTTGGACACGATGACGATGACATGTGTCAACCAAGTCAGAAAGCCTTAACACCCGATCCCGTTAGTCGCCTCTTAAGACAAGCATGTGTTGCTGAGGACCAATTCTAACCCGGATCTTCATAGGTCCGTCAGAGGAAAGACGCCAGATCTTGACACTCCGTTCGTCCTTGTCAATCATGCACACATTTTGAAGAATATTTGAATTCTGGCACTGGTAAACAGAATCGCTGCAGGAGAACTTGCACTGTCCGTTCTTAACACCGTTGTACTGCGTTGAATGCACTGCATGTATACAATCTAAGGGAGGTAGGGGATGAAACAGAATGCACGGGAGACCAAAGTAGCTCATGGCCTAATGCAATACGGACACTGTCCACACAATGGTAACACTATGTTGATTTGGACAGTCAGTCGCAACTCTCCTGGTACCAGGATGTTTATTTGCCGTTGCTTCGCTCCTTACAGTTGTATTTAATCAACGCATCATGGACAGACCCGACGGAAATTCAATCCTAAAGCCTGTCGGAAATTGTTGATGCGCCTACCGCGCTGCTGATGTGGAACTTCCTGGGCCTCACGAACAGATGAACACTACGGAGAAGATAATTGCCGCTCTCTTTAGTTTTCGATTAGTGACCCTAAAGCGGATTACATCTGCCTCGGAAAGTAAAAGCTTGAAAAGGGAATTTGACTTTGAATAGGTGCAATGTTATTCTGATTGATGAGGCAGATCTTGTCGCCGTCGGCGCCGAGTAAATAGGAACGTGTATGATTTATACGTATCCTTGACGCAAGGTACATCGGCAGGGATGAATATGGAGGTCATTCATTATTACATAAGTTTCTAATACCAGTATGACCTGTGGTGGAAACCAAAGCGTCTACTTTAGAGAATGCACTCTATTTCGACATACAAGGAATAAATTGAGTCACTGTTATTTTAGAGGTCTTCCAGCACCAACATTCATCATATGTTAAACACTAACTTGATAAAAGTTTAGGCCTACCGATCAACAAAAATAGGGGAGCTTTTTTTACAGATTATTGTTGTCTTCACAACGTAAATCCCTGAGAGTTAAGAAAAAGTCTTGTGTTTTGTAGAGCTCCCGTGGGACAGGCATGTGTGACAGGACCAATATTCCACAACTCCAGCCTTTCATGTCCATATTTCATTGTCATTGCTTTTAGTCTTGTCATTGCTCTTTTTTATAACAATTCCGACGAGAGTCACTTCAAGTTGTGCTTGAGTGACAGTATTCCCTGTTTGAACATGACCATTGTGTTCCTGATACGTTCTGGTGAAGTCGGAATCGTAAGGTCAGTTCTGCATTCTGCGGTGATGGACAAGCTAACCTTTTCGCGAATGCCTGAGTTATAAACACATGCTATTCATGTTTAGAACGCAGTCGAAATCATACTTATGGACTCTGATTTTGGTAAACGTTTCCTCTGATTATGGAAGCAGTTTTTCAAATTAAGGGATATTGTTTCCTGAGGCATAAATGCAAAACAGCATTGGCGACTAATCTCTAGATTTATTTGGACTTGATTAAAATCATACCCAACACACGTTTCTCTTTTATATGTTCACATTTTCCCCCCCCTAAAGTATAGTTAACTCAAATGAAAACCTACGCAGATGTATCACACGATGTTTGAATATCTAACACCAAAGAGACAAGATGAAAATAAATTTGTGACTGATCATGAGTAGTCTGACTGACGAGAACTACCCCCAAGCTGGTGGTGGAAGATGCCGCGGGCAATGATACCCAGCCAAACAAATGCATCATAGATCACATCCTTTGATTACAAGTTTTCAGAAGTCACAAAAGCATCAGTAGTGTTTGGTCCAATTGCCAAGGGAGACGTGGTCATGAGAGAGACCAGATGACCTTTGTGATGTGCTGTCTGGTAGGTATGCCTATTAGACGTACCATGAGTTGTATCACTGGTGATCTGGCTCCTTATATATCGTGAAGTCAATATTAATGCAGTCACTGGCATCATAGGGCATCGCTGTAATATGTAATACGATATATGTTCAGAAGTTTCCTGTCGTTTTGGTTGTACATTATTTCTGAACCTTCTTTATGTGGTTTCCACATTTCACAATTTGTGGTATATTTCAGAACGTACGAATATTTGTTTGTTCCATAAAGGTTCAAATAAATAAGCAAAGCTTACAAACGTAATGTCGGGTGCTATTCACAATATGTTCCCGTATTAATGCAGCCTTTCAGTTGCCGTCATGACCTGCTGATTAGAACATGTCGCATTTAATTTGCGTTTATTGTATAAAAAGTCACGGTTTATGTGTCAGAATTTGACGCTCTTCGACTGAACATAAAATGACTTTCTCTTCTTCATCATTTTGCTCCTGTTTGCCATCATAAATATACATTATGAACATACCTCCTTTTGTATTCAACTATCATGGTAATAATGTAATTTTTGGTCAAAGGAAGCAATAACTATGGTTTATATTCTTTTTACAATTTTCGTAGAAATATGGTTATAGTCTGATAGCCTGTACTCTCAATACATTTTTAAACTATAAATTGTTTATTTTAATGAAAACAAGGAGGGTGAATAGTAGAACATTTGTGACAAACGCGCACCTGGCCAATCATTACATATAATTCTTTTGTCCATAAAACGACATAAACAAACAACAACTCAACATTTAACACACAATATCTTTCGTATGATTTCGTCCAGACACTTGGTATTGGTTAAAAAGCATATGCTATAAATATAAGCTAAAATGTATGAAGAATTCAGTGTTTTGTCAAGGCTGAGTGTGAAATATACGTGATGCAATAGGCGTTTCTTTACCGACAATCTTGAAACTTGATTCTGTAAACATGGCTGAAGGTTTACGTTGTTCCTGTATTTTCCTCAACATCCCAACAAACTCTAGGTTTATCGGCGACGTTTCAGAATTATCATTCATGAATCCTTGAAAACCCCCCAGATATGAGTGATGGCTAATATGCTATTTGAAAAATGTTATCCTCCTAGTTATTATCTGATTTTTACATTTTCAAAACATACACGAAATACAGCCATTAATCGCGCTTTTGTAATGTGTAAAAAGTTCATTCTTGGCACTCTTGCTTTTGCCTAAGATGATAGTGGATGCTATCAAGAAGCAGGACAAATTCCTCAGAATTATGTGTGAATTATGTAAATATTTGACGGGTATTTGTGTGAGCGATTTGTTTTGAATTTTATTTGACTTCAAAGTGAAGGTTGAAGATATATGTGTTAAGATCGATCATGTCTGTCACCAACTAATCAGAATCGAGTATCCAAAACAGAATGCTTGTTAGTCAATTAAAGCCATATGACGTCATGTTGCTTTATTGTTGAGAAACAATGCGACATGACGTCATCCAATGTCCATGATGTCACAAACCCAAGTATATTACGTCATCTGAATAGTATGTGCCTTCATTGCAGCTGTCCAGTAATAATAATATTACTGACAAGAAGTTCCGAAGTTCGTCGCTTTCATACAAATGAGTAATATGTAGAATAGAGACAATAAATGGAATAACCTACTTGAAAGCAGGAATTTCGGAAGTTCTGTCCCCAATGAATGAATGCTACAGTTAACATGCCAAAGGCTCAGGATTACCATCATTCATTTACCAGAAAATGAATTATGCTCGTAGCTATTTTGCTATTCATTAATTACTTTTGAGATGGGGTAGGGAATGAAATGTACTTTTCCCTTGCATTGGATAAAGGATGAGGAAAGGTCTTTTGTTAAATTTGTCATTTTATGACCAAGAGTTAAAGAATTTATGAAGTAGCATGATCGAAAAAGTATATAAATTATGCTTTAAGTTATATTAAAGGTTTCCCAAGTTATCCTCCTATACTTAACCATAGAAGACATTTTCATTTCAAAAATAATTATTATTTTATAATGGTTTTTGTAAATATTCGATGTACGTCTCCGCCGCTTCGACAGTTTAGTCAAAGGACAAGGCATTACGAATGATTTTTCTGACAGTCAGGATACAGAATTCACCTGAAACAGACAGCAAGTCCGAATATGTCCATAAAAATATTTAAAGGTTTAAACTTTCACTTTACATTTTCAATGGACCACAAAGGTCCCCGTCGAAACCTCGTCTTATTTCAGCGGATCTTGGTGGATGTACAACTAAAAACATCTGATAGCGGACAGCAATACATTTTCCTGTCGCTAAAAGCACTTAATTATACTACCAGCAGCATATTTCTTTCATCGCTTTTTTTTCATTACCGAACCGATTTATCAATGTTTGAAAAAACAGGTTAATGTAAATATTCTTTTTATTTCTTCACAAAAAAAGCTGATTCTTCCTAACTGCATGAGATAAGATAATTAAGGGATTTACAGGCGATGTAACGCCATAGTGTTTCTGGAGGCTGTGTATACAAATGGGCTGGTTTTGACAACCAAATGAATTGGACAGTCGCCGACTCATGAGAAATGACGAAGAAGGTATCGTTGATCAGTGAGGACACACAGAGCACGGGTGATAGCATCTGCTGACACTGGATATCTGCTCCAGCAATTACCAATAACCAGTAATAATATTACTGATAAGAAGTTCCGAAGTTTGGATTGTCATTTGTTACCCGACTGAAATTGCTGATGTAAGCTCACAAGCGGTTGACTACAGGCCGCTTTAATCAGCAGGTGTAGCGAAACCAAACCATGGCGGTGGAAGATTACGGCTGTATGGCGGCGGTTTGTAAATAATCGAATCTGGACCAGACAACCTAGTGATTAACAGCTGAGCATCAATCAACGCAAGTAGGATACCGTGACATGTGTCAACCAAGTCACCGAGCCTGATAGATAGAGAAGAATGAGAAGAATGATGAAGGACGGGAGGGAGAAGAAGATGGAAACGGAGGGAGAGGGAAGATAAGGATGGAGGATATTGGAGGAGAGATTGGAAAATGGGAAAGATGGAGCGAAGAGTAGGAACGGGGTAGGGAGAAAAGGATGGAGTGGAAAATGGATGGAAAAAGACGGAAAAGGAGAAGGAGGGAGAGGGAAAAGACGAGTGAACCAGAGCAGTGACGGCGACCTTATCAACAGTGCATCAGGAAAGATGTAAACACAGTATTTAGTCAATTGAAATGAACACATATGTACGTGCAATGGCAGCACGTTTGTGCATGTGCATCTTGGTAAACTGCGTGGAACACCTGAATATCAAGAACCACTGTTGATGTCGGAAGCTGATTGTATGACGTTTGATTGTTCAAACGTGACACGACTCACCACTGCACAACGATAGGAGGCTTTTGGGATGGCACGTGGGGGGGCACGATCAATGTCGGGTGGCTGCGTATCTCCATTGCCATCGATTCTCGGACCAGTGGGTAATGGCTTGGCCTGTAAAGTCACTGTACGAAATCCACCATGTGACATTCGTGATTTAGCAGCAGAGTTTCAGAGAATATGGCAAGAAATTCCACAAGTCTCCCTGGCCCATTTGATGGACTACGCGTTAACGACGCATGGCTGTTCTCGCTGCTTACCCGTTATTGAGTTTGCAACATAACATTTGACACTGTCAGGGACATTAAACATACGGTCTTCTCGTCTTCTTACGATCTCAATATCCACCTATTAAATTTTACACGGACACTTTCCGTTGCTGCTATAGTTTCAAATAATAAGAAAGAATTTTAACAATGTACGTTTCTTTTTGCGGCTCGTATATAATCGGAAATGAAATCAAAAGGAATCAACCCTACTTTGGTTCCTGGTTTGGAATTTGCCATTTATGGGGAATAGACATATCAGATAATAAGTCGAATACGGGTCGAAATTGAATATCAACTATCATCCTTCCTTTCGTCCAAGGGAACACAACTGCTCGCTTGTGAATGACCCTCTAGACCTTCTGAATATCTCCTTCCATCTGTCCGCGAAGTCTGTAGTGTGTTTACTCCACAGTTGCAGCGTGTTTACTCCGCACTAAGTAAACACAACGTCAGCTCCAGCTGGAGCCAGAAGGTTCTCTCACACACCATACATCACCGAGCCCCGACCGGGGGAGGGAGTTGAGGAGGCAATTGCATCTCGTATAACAGTTTATGTTCGCTATGGAAAGACGTAAACAGATTCCTGATGATAGGTCTGCTTCTGAAGATATGTTTGCTAAGGCGGACTCATCGACCTGGATTGGATTGTTATACTAAATAAAGATCCCATTTGATTCAGTTTTTAGGTAGCGATAGAGCAGTCGTTTTACAACTGATTTTGACGGCACAGATACAGACAGTTTACAATGTTTACTCTAGAACCTGTTTGATCTGCTAGGTACTGTTATTGGTATACGCCTGAGGGTATTGCCATTACATTTCGATCACATGCTACTCTAGGTCTTCTAACCTTTCAATGTAACTCGATAACTATCTTTAAGAGCAAGGCAGCATACGTAGATAATATTTGTTGTAATTATCATTCATCGTTTGACAGATACATCGTATTGTAGCTATTATTTCAAGATAAATCAGTCAATTTAATTATTTAGTATTAAACATGATTGTCATGTTCTAACGCTCCCATCAGCATCAGGCATTAAGTTGCATGTACACGATGAAACCCTGTAATTTAGACGCTGCCGTTACAAGAGAAATCGTTCTGGCCACCCAGCTCTATTTTTAAAGAATCTCGTGTGCTTAGCCATGTTCTGTTGATTATATACAGTTGCTCCTGACCCCAGGACAAATGAGTTTCGGAGACTAACTGGCTTAACTGATTTTCCCGAAGCGACAAGAGTTTTCAAACGTATATTTTGTTGTGTTACAATATAACCACAATGTTGTGTATATATTTATCCATACAGAAATGGTACAATTGTTTGAATTCTTTTTCTATTTCAAACTTTCGAGAATACGCTATTTTATCTGCAATGAGAAACTGATACACAGAAACCTAATCACGAAATTGACAATGTAAGGACTCTTTCGTTGTATTTAGGGTTATTCATCCCCGTTTCATCTGCTTCAGCTGCTTCCTATCTTTTTTGCATCAGCATGATCAAGTACTACGGAACAAATATTATTGAGATTCGTCCCAATTTGATAAGTGTAATATGTAGATCTTACCTAAGCTTATGAACCTGTCACGTATTTAGGGACAAGGTTATTACATCCGGGCTTAACAGTCGGATCAACTCGGCTTATTCCGGTATATACATAGTAGCTTGGGAACCAATGGATTAGTGAAGTACACATCCAGATCCACTGAAGTTGAAGTAGGATTTTGAAAAACAAATTATCGTTGATGGAATTATTCTTGATACCGTTTTAGTCACCAGATGTGGACTTGTTGAACCAGACGACCCAGTTCCATTGAGTAAAATAAATGTTTTTATACAATCATCTCTTGAACTCATGAAGCTTCTAAGTGCCACTTATTTTGTCCCCCAAACACATAAAAAGTAACAGTAAATTGATTATGGGTCTCAAAAATGATATTTATAAATAATTGACAAATCAATAACTTGCGTCAGTGCCCGTTCTAAATTAAAAGTCCGATTCGGTGGTCTAGTGGGCACAGTGTCTGCTCTGAAAGCCTTACGTCGGTGGTTGATCCTCATCATTACAAAATGGTACTTGTTGATACCTTGCCTTGTACTCGATATTCACGGGTTACACTGTGTGTGAGTAGAATACCCAACAACATGTTATCTCGGTGGTGTCACTGTAACCAGATTCAGTCTGTAACTATCCATGTTTCTATATAAGTTCAATAGCGTTGCCTGCGAAAACCCATTTCTGGTCACCTCCCCGTCAAGGCCGTAAAACAGTTGAGAAGCCAGAACAGTCTGATGTAAACAAGAAGTAGGAGAGCATTAACGTTGTTAATGTTGAAACCACTCAATCAACATTTCTTAATGAAATGGATAGAAAAACTGCCCAATGCTCACATCTCCCCCTGATTAAAGAAATAAACCTTAGTCTGATCTGCTTGGCGACACTGGATGTACATAGATCCTGTTTCTATCTCAACTAGACATTTAATTAAAAGCGATTCGCCATAGGGTTGTATGAAACCTTGGGGTCTCAGCTCAGCTTTAGTGAAGGAGTTAGCTTCCAACTGCTTGTAATGACTAAAACTTGGAGTATATGGAATAATAATAAATATTTTTAAAGCGAGGGTCAAATTAGAGTGGATATTTTTTTAAAGATCTAAATCTTCTGCGCAAATGAATCTCAAAACAGTCAACGTATCTTGAAGCTTTACTCTGGAAAAAGATGGATAATCCTTTATATATTATGCTAAAATAAAAAATGAACCCTTCCTTTGTTTTTTAGTTTTTTCAAATACCTGAACAGCTCAAGAACGGTTGGAAAATCTTATATTGTTACCATCGTTTATATAATATTGACTGTTTCGAATACTATCTTTGAATAACGAATATGCTGCTGTTTCTTATAGATTACAATTACTGCTGTATCTTTGTTATTTGTTTTTGTTTTTCATTTTTGTTTCTATAAGCTTTGGCTTTATAATTATATTTGACAAGATGAGACCTTGTGATATTATATGACTGTTTCGAATACTATATTATATTAACGACTCTGGTACTGGAGATGGTCAAGACAGTTGTGGTCAATGAGCCTTCAGATAACGGGGAAAACACGACAGTGTATATCGCATGACGACCCGTCTCCCATGGAATCTACACACTGGATCTACAAAGTCTGTCTGTCTGTCTGGATAAGGTAGGGTTCATTTATGGTCAGGCACGGGTTGGGGAAAAGTAATACACGGCATAATTTCATTAGCTGACTAATACCGGACACACCATTACACCAGACAGCTGCCGTATGTATTCCGCAGTGTCGGAGGGAGGGATTTATACACGGATATACACACACGGATGTACCCAGTCTCTCACAGGGAGGCACGGAGAACAGCAAAGTACCTTTAGCCTTCAATAGAACGTGTGTGAAGTAACCGATCCTGTGCCATTCACTGATTAGGGGTTCTTCATATCATCTTCAAGCATCTTTATGCAGATGAAGCTAAGGAATTGCGGTTGCTGCAGTTTACGTACATATAACTATAATATATAGCATATTTGTGAGTTTAGTTTTACGCAGCTTTTAGCAATATTCCAGCAATATCACGGCGGGGGACACCAGGAATGGGCTCACATTGCATTTGTTTTAGACTGACTGACTGACTGAGTTTGGTTTTACGCCGCTTTTAGCAATATTCGAGCAACATCACGCTCCCTTGTTTTAGAAGAAATATATTATAATCACTGCTGTATCCTTATTATTTCATATTTTTATGTTTATTTCTAAAAGCTTTGGCTTTATAAGAAGTTGATGGTACATTTGAAGTTGGATAATGTGGCGGTGTCCCAGTAAGCATTGTAAGACTGTATGACCTTAGAGACCTTTATACGTCGAATCTGGACTACAAATAAACACCCCATGCCGGAGATATGAACCATATGCAAAGGCTAGTAGGTTGGTCACCTGGTATACACTGTTGGTCACCTGGTATACACTGTTGGTCACCTGGTATACACTGTTGGTCACCTGGTATACACTGTTGGTCACCTGGTATACACTGTTGGTCACCTGGTATACACTGTAAGTACAAGTCAAAGTAGTGGATTGCATCGGACATAATTTTTGTCACTGATGCATCAACGTTTGACGAAATGGCTGCACTGCATCAAAACAGAGGCGTCACAACACATCGTAATTTACTACATCGTCTGTGGTCTATTTAATATGCGTCATTATTATCGTCATTGAAATTTGTTTCCTTGATAAGGTGAATCTTAGTCGAACTTCATTCCATGTAAGTATTACCTATACTCGATTCTTTTTACGTGAGTTTTTCATTTCATTGTAGACTGTTACTTATCACGGGTATATATTGCTATCATTAATACAGTTCTTTCTCCTCCGGCTTAATACTGTTTATTGTTTACGAATCCCGTCCTATGAGACTGGAGACATACTCACTAACATGTTAATTCTTTTATCCACACGTTCTCAAAGTATATTTGGAACCATAATATTTTCCAGGGAACCTGTTTTCTTCCAAAACAGTGTCAATGTTAAAATCATGTTGCATGTATTTTTATTTCTGTTCATAATGAAGATACTGACCCTATTGTGTGTTACCGTACTGTCCATTATCCAAAGTGATATGCCTGATGGACGTGTCAATTCCTTCTTAACCCCACGAGAATCGTAAGCAAAACCATCTCCGGTTCCCATAAAAATCTGTCTAAAGCGCCGAGACGCGTTATTACAATATCGCATTCATTAGCTGATGGAAACAGCATGAAACTGCTGGACGGGAACTATCACAACATGTTTCGAAACAACTGAAGTCTTGATGTAACAAACGTAGGATGATATTTGAGTGCAGAGTACGAGACAACAGAAATGCATCACGATGAGAGTGTTTGGAGCAGTAAGGGTCTTTCCCAAAGCGATTACTTTCAAGATATAATCTTTGCTGTTTTGAAGGATTGTGCCACTGACTAAACAAAGTCATATATTAATATCTAGTTTTGCACCTAAAAAACACATTTCACATTCAAGCGCTATATCCCAGCATCGATAAAACACATGATGCATGCAATATAGTATTAAATGATGCGGTGCAGTTTATACTCCAACCGGATCTAGATATACATCCAGACTCTGATAAGCAGCTTCAACGCTCTCTCCGTCAAGATATGACACACCTCTGTTGACCCTCCGATAGAGTACATTTTCGCTGCAAGCAAAAACTTGAACCCACGTTTCACAGCCCGATGACGACCCTCAGTAGGTGCATAGCTCATTCTGGTCGCTTCAACAAAACCCCTTCGATAATCATCAGAAATCTACGCCAGTGATTAAACCGCATTAAATGAAACATTACACCTGTTTATATGGGACACTGCAATTTTACCAAGCTGGCATTAAGGAGCTAGTTAATCTGCTCTCTGAAGTATCGATGTATAAAATCTTCTAAACATTCTGATCACACAGTATTGAGATCAATAAGTCGTTAACTGAAACAGATAATGAGGTACTCAGATCAGAATGAAACCAGAAGAAGAACCGTCTGAAGTCTTCACGGACTGAACATAATCCTAAGTGATCGTATTTCATGTAATTAAAAGACAAAGGACCCGTGATAGTTTGTCAATAATTGTACGACTTCGAGGCACACTATACACTTAATGGAGAGTTTCCCAACACGAGCAATGGATGTTTTACCTCAAGATATGTTTTGATGTATTAATCCACGACATGTTGATGGTTCGGAAGCGGCTGTTGTGTGGGGCCCTTTAATGACTCATCCAGCTGTCGCCAAAGTGAGGCAGAGCAATGGACAGTTGGGTATGCGTATTGTTTCTGATTTCGGTCAGGGTGACGTCTGTAAAGAGAAGCGACAAAACCCTGTCCACGTTCATAAGAAATCGCTGCCAAAAGCAGAGTCGATTGTACAATTGTGAGCACATGTCACGAGCATATATTTGTTTCAACAGCATTACAGCTGTATGATGTTGATTGTAAAAGAACGGGTCTTGACCAGACAATTCAGTGACTGTCACCATGCGATGCGATGATAGAGCATGTGTTTATGAATCACTATGAAATGGTGTTCGCGAAAAGATAACATACGATTCGATACATTGTATAGTTATTTGTACTGCCCCAAACGACAACACCTCTGCGGTAGAAATCAGTCCCTGCCATCTCTGACATGCGCAGGAACAGACTTCCGGACTATTGTTATAACCTTGGTTTCCTCACGAACAACTCATTCCCCTGCACGATACATTCAGGTTCATGTGATATATTCTGTCATATGTCCCATGCATCCCAACGGTCGTCTAATGGTGCAATATGCTGTGAATATTCGAATTATTGCCAGATATAAATTTGTAGGATCAGAATCTGGCTTGGTCGTTCTGTTTCTAGGCATGTCAGCACAATACCGGACGTCGTGTCATCATAGTGGAAGACTAGCTGTATCTGACATGATAGTCTGTTCATGGAGGCTATAAACCAAACTCACTCTCTGCCACAATTTGTATATACACCTTGCTTGTGTGGCATGCAACCATATTCTTCCACAATAGCTCCTTGTACGTAGGTTTATGGTACCACTGACAATGCGAGGTATTTCCCCAGTTGAGTGTTGACGTGGCTCGTTAAGCTGGGGCTAAGTTCACAACACGACCTCTGTGCACAGAATGGTACAAATATCACATAAGATGGTATATCAGACAAACGTTCATACAAGACCAGTGTATTATCCCCCCGCCGCGCATTTAGCGCGAAGCGGGGATATAGTATTAGGCTCCGTCCGTCCGTCCGTCCGTACGATTGGAATATCTTAAGAACCGTTAACTAGATTCTTTTCATATTTGGTACCTAGGTTCATCACAGTATGTGAAATATCCCAGCCAGGTTTGGGGACATTGGCTTTCATTTCAAGGTCACAAGGGGACTTCAACGTTTTACCCTGTCAGCGAGATATCTCAAGAACCATTCACTGGATTTTCTTTATATTTGACACCACGCTTTATCTAGTGAAGGTGCAGTCGAGTTTGGTGACCTTCACATAATGTTCAAGGTCATGGCGACACTTTGGAGATTTCAGCATTTTAAGATTGTCAGCAAGATATCTCAACAACGGTTCACTGGATTTTCTTCATAGACTTTCAAGACTTCTCTTGAATGTTTTTTGATAAGCAATTTCTTTATTTAATTGAACGGGTTTTTTCATATTTCATACACCATGACATTCAAAGTGAGTCTTGAAAATATTTGTGTGTTTGAACAGCTACAGAGCAAGATATCAAGAGAGATTGACTGGTCATGGTTTTGTTGACATTTAACTTAATCTTAAACTTCACTTTCCTTACATTTTAATTTTGATTTGGTAATTTGCGGCGGGGGATTATGTCACCTCAGTGACAACTGCTTGTTTGAAATGGATCGATGTTATAGTGGCAATGAAAAACACAGGTTGTACTAGGCGTCATATGGGATTTGTCACACGCTCGTCAGGTTTGTACAGTATAAAGTTATACAGTCACGTTTTAAAGCACAGGTACTTTTGAGAAAAAAGGAACCAATTTGTTTTACCCCAAATTTAATGTTATGCACTATCGTAAATAGATGCGACGAAACGTCCGCAAGAGATCCCTGCTAAAAGCAGAGTCGATTGTACAATTGTGACTATATCATGAGCAGATATTTATTTCAGCAATATTACAGCTGTATGATCCAGCAGTTCAAGTTTACACCGGAAGTGTGATTAGTTTTCATATCACATGTTCACTCTGTTTATTTGTCACTGCCTGTCTCTGTTCTTCAAGATCAACGTCAGAGCCCCTGTAATCCGAATGTTGTCTGTCTGGAAGATAGCTTCCGGATTAACGATGGTCACAATATCAGCATTATAACATGAGTACAAGTTAACATCAAATGGATTACCGTTTCCTGTCCTCAACACGTGTGCATTTAGCTTAACCTTAATCTCGTGCGCCGCGCTATAACGCAAATACCCATCAAAGCCGCGCTATAACGGAAACACCTATCAAATCCGCCTTGCATGTATTTACTCCCGAAGAGTCTTATGATTTGATCTCTGGATGGTTTAGTCATAGAGGAGACTGCTGAGTAAATATTACAACTGTCTCTTTGTAAATGTTATACATGTTGATCGAGGCCATGTTTAACTATGCAGGACCAATATATAGACAAACATATCCAGGAATAGCTTTGTTTCATTTCTAAGAGCTTTGGTAAAGGTCTGTCTAGCTTACAGTAGGACATTTGTACAACAAGTAACGTGTCAATGATGAACCTATATGAATTACAGTACAACCAGAAATTATTGAGAATTTAAAGATTGTAATTTAAAAAAAATAAATTCACTCATTACTCACGTATTAAATGTGAATATTAGCAGAACATAACTCCAGATTCAAAGCCAGGTGAACAGTGAGTACTTTGTCAAGTCACCATGGGCAGCAATGCAGGTTTCAATGCGGCGGGGCATACTACTGATCAAAGAAGTTAGAAAGTCGTGGTCCATGCTGTCCCAATATCGGACCACCTCTTCTTTCATTTCAGCAATATTTGTCAGATTTTTCTTATTGACACTTTCCTTCATAAGTCCCCAAACATTTTCTATTGGATTTAGGTCAGGGCTATAGCTTGGCCAATCTAATAATGTCATATTTTGGGTCCGAAACCAGGCCTGTGAATGCTTTGAACGATGTTTTGGGTCATTGTCCTGCTGGAAAATCCTAAAATTTCCATAGAACACGTGAGCAGATGGAAGTAAACGTCCCTCGAGAATATCTGTGTACCGCTCACTGTTCATATTCCCTTCAAATACACAGAGGGGCGTTGCCCCTAACACAGATATGCCACCCCACACGTTAAATTTCGGACTGTACTTTCGGCGCTGATACAAAGGTTTTTCAGTTTGTTTGGTCCAGAATTTCAGTGTATTAGGAAACAGCCACACAGAACTTTCATCTGAGAAAATCACATTGTCCCAGTTAAAATTTCTATGCTGTAAGCACCAGTTCAACCTTTGCTCCTTTTGTTCAGGTTTCATGATCGGTGATGGAATTCCTCGACTTTTCTGCCAACCCATTGCATGCAGCTCAGTTCTAATTGTCTCCTTACAGACAGCCACAGTTCCTCTATCAATCATATCCAGCCTTAAGTTTTCTCAGCTCCTTCGTTTGTTTTTTAGAAACAAGAATACCAAGCCGCCTCCTATCACCGACAGTCAATTTTCTGAGCCTACCTGCGCCTCCCTGGCGCTCAATGCCATATCCATTTGCAATATTTTTCAAAACACGATAAACAGTGGCCAAAGGGATGCCTGTCCTGCTTGAAATCACTTTAGCTGATCTGATGTCCCTGTTATTACACTCTAAAATTAACTCTCTAAATCATCCATACTGAGGATCACTGAAGATGTCGTCTGCTAGCAAGTAAACAAATGGGGATAACTCTTCACAAACTAATGAAAAAAGGATTAACGGCGTTGTCTCTCTTGAATGAAACTAAACACTTGATAGCTGGTCAAGGTTGTTTATACTAGAAATCCAATTAAACATATTCCTAAAATTCTCAATAATTTCTTGTCATACTATAAAACAACGTGTTCACACTAACGAAACAAACAACGAATTTTAACAAATTGGTTATTTCTTCAGTAATAGGTTATGATTAGTTTTGTGGAAGTACCAACGGATCCATGTTACAGGGTAGTGATTTATATATGCACGACTAATTCTGATTCTGTCTGACAAGGGAGTAAGACGCATCATGAATATCAGTTCTGTCAAACTCGATTCCCTCTATATTCTGCCAAACACAATTACTCCTTGTGAAAGCAGACAGGTATTATCGGTGCTTTACAAAACATGGATTTGTCTCCAAAGACTACACATCGATTCCATTTTGACAGGCCTCTTTATACCGCGCTCTCTATGACTCTAGAGAGACACTGGGGAATATTATTCTGTATCTACCCTGATGTATAGCAGGGTCTGTAAGAACGGCAAGTGAGTGGCATAAACGAAATCAGTATATTTGAGATGTCAGTCCAAGGTTGAATTATGTTCGTTTGAACCCTGAATTGTCAGTATCATGTTACGGTTTGTGGGAAGGAAGCACTCAGAACACCAAGCGATTTCGCTGCTTTCGATATTGAGTGTTTGCGAACCAAAACTCACTGTTGTCATTCTGAACATTTCACGTTTATCCGTTATTTTGCCTTTTACGATCAGTGGGGTCTGTATAATCGAGACTGGTTAATCTCTGACTTTGACATTGTAACTTTCTTAGCATCGACGACAATAGCTGAACATAGACAGCATAAAGCATATATAAAACCAGCATCCAATTCAACGTTAACAGGGGCGGTGGGGTAGCCTAGTGGTTGATGTCGATGTCCCAATAGCTTTTGCTACTGAGTTATATGTATTGCGCCTGTTCAACCAAACCGTATGTTGCATACTTTAACGCAGAGAGTTGGGTTTAGTACCACTCTGTAAAGTCACGATACCTAAAGAAGAATGAAAGCCCGAAATTCTAGATGTCTGCCACTTTTGTGAAACCCTCGACCACGGTATGGTGCCCATCAACTGAAAGACATAATCCGGACAACAGGGATTCGAACATCTATGACCATTAGTTGCCTCAGGGACGCAAGACTACACACTGCATAGGCAACAGAGCCACCCTGTCCCACTGTCAACTTTGAGTGAGTGAGTGAGTGAGTATATTTTTACGCCACTTTTAGCAATATTCCAGCAATATCACGACAGGGGACACAAGAAATGGGCTTCACACATTGTACCCATGTGGGGAATCGAACCCGGGTCTTCGGCGTGACGAGCCAACACTTTAACCACTAGTATAGGCTACCCCACCGCCCCACATGTTCACGAGGGAATGCCAGCAATGTTCACTATAAAAGGCGAGATCTCACTGAGTTGACGATAGGACATGTCTACAGACGCACAGGTGAACGTTACATCAGGCCGTGGGGAGGCAATTGTCTTGGAGGTGGGGTTGGGTGCAGGATGGACGCCAATGATTGTGACTGAGGGGAACTTAAAGCTGTCAGGCACCGAGACCATATCTTGTGTTGTGCCTATTTGCATATGCCATGTTCTTTTGGACTGTTTACCATTATCATACCTTGAAACATTTGGTTTTCCATGCAGTAACATATCATTCGTACCAATAAAGGTTTAACACTTACTTTGTTTGTTGTATGGCTGTCACAAGAACCGTTGCCTTTGAGTATATTAATTCGTAGAGGCACCGATTCACCCTCAAACCTGTAATCTTCCCCTTTCTGTTTTAGGTAAGAACAGCAGTTTGTCCAGATGTCAACTAGGCTTTCTTTATGAAACTGAAGTAAATTTCAAGGTATAGTTATGTCCTTAACATGATAAGTAATTGTGTGCCGCTTTATAAATTAATTAATTAAACCCAAATTCAAAACACGGGTATAATCATTGTCATCAATTTACGGTTATAACTGGCGAAATGTCACTCATCTGTGACTGTCTAATCGTGCACTCAGTGACACGAATAAATGGCATATATTCATTGCAATATATATCCTGACATATTATTTAGTACTTTATGTGTTTAGAAATAACTTCCTAACTTGACCTGCCAGCCAAAATTGTCTCGGCCTCGATGCGAAATTAAAAATTCGACTTATTCAAACGTGTTGCTGTTAACAAAAGAACTTTGCTGCCATTTTATCATCAATTAAAAAGGTGGCTGTATCAGTGTCCCTGTTTCCAAACCATGTGTTCAGTCAAAGCATCATGGTGTCATCTGAATGCAGGCTGTGGTTGTTATACTCGCTCACCATTGTTGACCTCTCAACTGAGCAACACATCTTTTGGCTATCTTCGGCTATTCTCAGCATTCTTCGGCTCCTTTCCGGTTGCATTACAACATGTCTTCATCGAATGTAAACAAGACTAAGCGCCATCGTCTGCTTCATGTTTATCGTATGGCATTTGAATATTATTGCAATCTCCAAAATGTGTTTATTTCCTGCAAATTTTAAAAGGTAACTTTCTCTTTCTCTTGGCGTCTGGCGTTAAGCAACCAAACGATGAAAGTAAGCTCAGTATTGACTACCGTTCAAATGGTTATTTAAATATTCTGCGAAATATTAATCACAGTTCTTTCTTGTAATATTTTTACACTGATATGAACCATATTCGAGTATGTAGGAAAGTGAAGTCACCTTGTATTCAATAATAATATAATGTATTCACTTGTATGGCCATATAACTACCTGCAGATTCTCGTTATATATATTATGTAATATACATTTATTACATCTTATCAATTTATTTACTAAATTAGGTATTCATTCTGGTAGCCCCAAGTAGTTAACTTACTGGGTGTATTGACATACTGTTGGAGCTAACCCCACATGGACTTGTACGATCATCCAAGAGGCAGGCATAACCCATTTCTCTCATCCAAAGGCCTGTGGAAGCCAGGCCCTCGTTCCTCAAAGCCATCGTAGCTCTCCGACTGTCGTAAGTCTATGTTAAAGTATGGGAGTTACGATCATCTTAGCGCTACGACAGTCGTAAGTCTATGTTAAAGTATGGGGGTTTAGTACAGCATACATTCCACATGTGTATTGCTATATTTTCCTTTGGCCCTGTTTAAATGATTTTCACCTCACGTCAGGTGCGATCCAGTTTGTGTAATCTGATAGAGAGGGTGTGATTCGTTTTACTTTAATTTATTAAAATCATTGATGTAAATAGTCCTTGCGATGACGTGGTTACGTAGGCACCTATGCTCTAAGAACACAGCAAATATTTTCGTATCCTTTAATAATATTGCTTTCTCCAATAAGTGCTATCGTCACATCAGTTGCATTATTGCTAAAACTCATAATTGTATTTTTAAAAGCGTTCTTCCTGCACTTCCACTGCACTGGAGTATGTACTTTGCTCAAATAGCACGCTTGTCTATCTCTTTTCCAAGATACATAATTATTACGTCACAGTGGTCAACAGGTCTTACATATACCTCTCCGTGGACCATATTATGAATATGGTTTTCATTTATAGGCATCATCTGAACTTAAGGTTAACGATGTTATGTCCCGAAAATGAACAGCATTAGGTTCTAAGTTAGCAGCACCCAAATAATACTTCTACACGGTCATTCATTTTTCATATATCATCTGATTTTAATATGTTAAAAGATTACAACAGTCGATGACAAAATACACAACTACAGATGAGCATAGTCTCTTTGTATCAGTTTGCTTCTTTCGACACATATTACAAGATTTCAACCATGCTAGAGGTCAAGTGGTCATCTGTCACAGAATAATATTCACCCAGTCTTCACTGAACCACAAAACGACTCAGCCACAAAGACGTCGACGCAATGAAAGTTATCAAAAGTCGTTTCAACTATTAATTACATTTCCCTGACCTCGTCACACATTCCTGTGCTTCTCAGTTTATAGTAATACCATGTTGTGTGTTTATACTGGGTATTGGAACTCGCGTTACTTTCGTGTACATGTAATGATGTGAACATCTTGATCTAGGTAACTCGGACTACCTATCAGAAGACGTCAATCACCGTTGGAGGTCAAAGGTTTAAACTCTTATCGATCAAGTTCCTTACGATGTGTTAATCACGGATTCAATACGCTCGTCCTAGAATTCCCCGAAATTACTGACCAAGAACGGGCCATGAAGTAATTTGATTCCCATCAATACACAAACATCTTTCTTCTCAGCCGCATAAGCACCACTCGTGACCTCTTCCCAACAAAAGCCTCTCATCTCCGGGTTAGATCCTCAGTGATAGCACGGCTTGACTTTAACAATGGTCTTTGGGGTAATGTGACAAAGGATAGTCTTCAGAGGCTTCAGAACACAGCAACACCATCTTCACTGAAGCCTCAAAGTGGATCCATGTAACGCGGGCATTGCCACCAGCCATTCAAAGAATTTGTATTCTGAATTCTGTAAAGGTTACAACAAAATAGGACCAGTGTATCTTTAGAACTGGTTACAACATACATGCAAGCACGGCGTTAATGAATCTAATCTTCAAACCCAGCTGTTCGGCTATTTTGGTCAGCTATTTTACGGATATTGTGTAACGTTGCTGCTGAAAACAACTGTCTCAAGGTGTACAGTCACTTTCATCCTTTAAAATCCGACAAGGTTTCTGGTGAAACATTAGAACTCAAACGACGATTGATGCAAATACTATTAACCTGATTTATGAGGACACTGCAATGTGCTTTCTGATTTGACGGGTGTAATGAGCAGAGGGGTAAAACCATTGATTAAGTCCATAATAAAGTACATGGCTGCTCATATTAAAACCTAGCCCCATATGAGGTTTTACAGTGATCTGATAGCAGGTTTGAATAGGTTTTTCAAAACCAAGAAGATTCTTGATCGATCTTGAAAGGTTTTCAAAAACTAAACATGCAGGGGTTTCTTCGCCTTGAAAGGAACCAACTTTATTATTGGCTGGTGATGATAAGAATCTCTATCAAAGTGATGACTCTAGCTGATTGCGAATAGTTGAAGGTATTATGCCCTACCAGTCTCACCCATCACAAACACACGCGGGGGCAAGTCAAATATTCATTTGGATAAGGACCTTAGGTGAATTCGTTGTGTTAGGTTTAACATGGTTTCTGATATTCATTCTTGGATATGAACAGCTGTAGAGTTTGTTTCAACAAGAGACAGTTAGTTGGTTGTAGAAAATGTGATTATATCAACAAACTGAGTGATGTTTAAAGTAATTGCGTAAGTAAAATGAAATCTCGCGTGGCCCATTATAGTGTGCTGGAACCACAAATGGCCATGCACTTCCTTTCAGTATTAAATTGATCTGTAAGCTTAGGCACAAACGTTGTTTTGGTGTCTCCAAGGACAATTCGGAAACTAGATGAGATGATTGATGATTTTTATACATAAATGGTATATGCAAGGGGGCTCTACATGCACATACATATGTAGACATAACGCGATACACATATGTGGTACGTAGCAAATGCACATATTTGAGAAGACTGTAGATGTTTGTTGTTTAACGTCGCACTCAGCAATATTCCAGCTATATGACGGCTGTTCGTAAATAATCCAGTCTGGACCAGACAACCCAGTGATCAACATCATGAACATCGATCTACGCAATCGGGATACGATGACATGTGTCAACCACGTCAGCGAGCCTGACCAAGCGATCCCGTCGCCTCTTACGACAAGCATGGGCTACTGAAGAGTAATTCTCACCCGGATCTTCACGGGTATGTATATATGTGTTTAGAAGATGCTCATATGGTCTGTGGCAACCCTTGGACAACTATAGCCAACGAGACGTCAAGTCACTTTTATCTTGTTAACACCGTAAGAAAAGATGAGTTATTGGTATCCCGTTATTAAATACGTTTTATTTTAAACGTGTTATATAAGATATCTGATGTCTGTGTGTTAAGGATATCTAATGTAGGTAACGTCTGTGGTTCGGGTCGCGCACCTATGTATTTCTAGAATTAATTAGAGTGCTTGCTAAATCGATTATATGTGACGATAGATACATTACCTCTGTTGCTGCTGTCAGTGTGTCCTCAACCAATGGCCGCCCTTCTCTGATAACTGTCTTCCTTGAAGGGTATAATTCACTATAACACCTGGCCATAGCGCTGCCATCATTACAGCATTCAGTGTTGTTGTAAATAAGATATCTGGTTAGATGGTATATATATGTAATGAGCATGCATTCAGAGTTAGGGTAATGCTGTTCCTTTACAAGGCATTGTCTGCAAATGTCACCCCAGATCCTGGTAAATTCTTTATGTTCAGTCATATGTACCAACCTTCCTGTCCCAAAGGTCATAAAACATCACCTACATACAGCGAATAGCTGGACGGAAAGACGTAAGAAGACTTCTTTCTTAACAAGGTAAGGCTAAGAAGGTCACCAACCTCTGTCCATTACTGAGGTGTTTATCGGGTTTAGTTTTGGATGACTTCAGCTCTTAATAGCGTTATTGTGAGTATGTATGTGTCTGCTACAAGCCTGTCTGTGCGTGCCTGTGTTTATTGTGAGTATGTATGTGTCTGCTACAGGCCTGTCTGTGCGTGCCTGTGTTTATTGTGGGTATGTATGTGTCTGCTACGAGCCTGTCTTTGTGTGCCTGTGTTTATTGTGAGTATGTATGTGTCTGCTACAAGCCTGTCTGTTCGTGCCTGTGCTTATTGTGAGTATGTATGTTCCTGCTACAAGCCTGTCTGTGTGTGCCTGTGTTTATTGTGAGTATGTATGTGTCTGCTACAAGCCTGTCTGTGTGTGCCTGTGTTTATTGTGAGTATGTTTGTGTCTCCTACAAGCCTGTCTATGTGTGCCTGTGTTAATTGTGAGAATGTATGTGTCTGCTACAAGCCTGTCTGTGTGTGCCTGTGTTTATTGGGAGAATGTATCTGTCTGCTACAAGCCTGTCTATGTGTGCCTGTGTTGATTGGGAGAATGTATGTGTCTGCTACAAGCCTGTCTGTGCGTGCCTGTGTTAATTGTGAGAATGTATCTGTCTGCTACAAGCCTGTCTGTGTGTGCCTGTGTTGATTGGGAAAATGTATGTGTCTGCTACAAGTCTGTCTATATGTGCCTGTGTTTATTGTGAGTATGTATGTGTCTGCTACAAGCCAGTCTGTGCCAGTGTTTACTGGGAGTTTGGGTAGGGGCACTAGTAGTCTGTCTCACTGTCCCTGAACCACATTAATTTCCTTACAGCCTAACCCTCCCTGCAATGATAAAGCCCTAAATGAAGCAAGTCTAGATTTCCCGAGGTTCTGAAAATCTGGTCTCCCTGGGGCACCTTTCAATTTAAATGGGTTATTTGTTACAATGAAAAATATTTATATTCAGAGACTAAGCGTTAGTCTTGGGCACTAGTGATTGACCGCAGATTGACCGTCAGAGGTTTCCATTTTTTAACTTTGCGAGATATCCCACTGATAACCAACGTCACGGTTGTCTCCAGTGATATAAGACCTACCTTGTATTATGTCTATTTGAACCACATCGAGCCCAGCACATTCTGGAGTATCATTCTGGGAATACATTCTAATATGACATATACAGACAATGACAAGCGAAGATTTTTTAGATTCGTCCATACCAGCATTGTAGTCATCATATACTCACATTTAGATTGATATTTATGAAAACAACTCGTGTTTTGGGGTGTAACTTTTTCAATCCCGCTGTTAAGCATCCGGTATGCCATTAGGGCAGTATGACGTCAGGCATGTCTTATTTTAGGACACCTAAAAACGTGCCACGGATACCATTTTTTGAAAATCAATGTCAACACACAAAGGCTATTATTAAGTTTGGAAATGGTCCACGTCGGTCTTAAGTTAAACAGCCCTAAAGGTTGAGACACGATTTTAGCTTTAAGTTCACCGCACATAACGTAATTATCCAAGGTGTACCCCATACTGCCAAGAAGGATGCAACTTCTCTTGTAAAAGAAGATGAAGATACACAGCTGGCGATGACGACCTTGAGGCAAGCTTCTGAGATCCAAGTAGTTAACTATTCAGACGGTAGGTATGACGCAAGTGAATCTTTTTCGGGAGGACGTGAGTGGTCTGTGTCACGTACAACTGTCCCTATTTGTGAAGCTCCAGACCTTAACTACCCAAAGTAACGAATAGTACACTTCTTACGAAACGTTGATCTTTCTTTATCTCGAAGTCTGTTGGAAAACTACGTCTCGGAATGTTCCTCGGTCCCCAGCGTATTTCGGTGTCTTACTTATCGCCCGGTCCGTCTATCTTTTTAAATGATAGAGATACAGGACCTGTGTGGTTGAGTAGAGGGCAAGCCAAGAGGGTATTGCGGTGTACGAAGCGCTTTTCCATTTCTACCAATGCTGCCATCGATTGGTCTTCAATGCCAAACGTCTGGTATTATTATCATATGACAGGGATTCCCATGCCTATCTTCCGGAATCCACAGTCAACTCTCCGTTTAGCTCAGATTTCTTATGGTTGCTAGACTATTTCTTGCGAGGTTACTGGCTTCACTAGATGTACGTGGCTCCTACATAGCAAGTATTTGTATTTGTTGGACCGAGTTGCCTCCCCTATGAATGCCAGTATCCTATGATCGTCAATGTGAAACTCAGATTCAACCTGATTGTTATAGTTGGTTCGAAAGCAATGGGTTTCACAAATTTGACAAATGTCTAAGACCAACTTTCCTCCACATAAAGCAAACCCAACTCACTCACTAACTCACTACTGAGGCGAAGGTTCAAATACAACTTTGGAGATTTCTGCAGCGTTTCTTTCATACATACAGTGTGTCTTGTGGGACCATTTGGTGACCATCCTGTCTTTGAATTATTTTCAAGAAGACTATCCAGTTTATGTTGCCTGGAAACACCAAAGGCGTTCAGCTGAAATAGACCATACTGGAAACGTGACCATCGCTGTCAACGTAACAGAGGCAGATCACAAAGAACGTCGTATTGACGCCATGGGCAAAACTAGTCGGCTTCTAAGGACAGTGCTTGTTATGTCTAATGGAAGCATTTACTCGACATTCTGAGTGTTGCGCCACTCCTTTATATTATTTACTCCTATTTACGAATACATCTAGACCTTGATACGCATAATGTTCATTATTCCGGACAATATTCATGTTTCAAATGTAGCTCCGAACCAACTGCTCAGTGGTGGCACCCATTATCCAGATGGACACTGGTTTAGGAGTATATTATTACCTGACTAAAAATGCCCACTATATTTATATAAAGAAAATTAAACTATCTTTGTATGTAATGGATATACATGTATTTTGTTTGCCATGGTTGACAGCGACACTGGTGGGCAGGATACACTCACGTTTCCATGAACACACTGAATCATAGGCTACTATTCCATAGTGCTTCTTAAAGATATGCTCCTGATATAGTGGAAAAAATACAACGCACTTAAGCAATTTTTTTACATTTGTGGACATGTTTAATACGCATGTATTTTCCAAATCGTTTTTCTACTGAAATTTATACAAGCCAGAACGTTTTTTGCAATGTTGAACGTTCTCAATGCTAGTTATGATGACCTCTCTGTGCTATATGTTAGCAAGAGAGAACACGAGAGGCACCACTTGCAGTTTTTAGCCAAATAGACTAAAAAACAAAATCAGCTTCAGCTCTGGTATGTCTTAACAATTAGCTGTTTGTGATAATAGAAAAGACTTCGTGGTATTTTTTCACCCGCATCCGTACATGAGTGGTCATATTCAGATCAACTCACATACACGCTGGCTAACTTAGCCACCACGTGACTTGACGTAAAGACGCTCCGTTGATGCTATTAAATGTAATTTCCTAAATTACAAGCAGCAGGGAAATGCGAGAAAGTAACGACAGCAATTAGGGCTGATGTTGGCTGACGTCTTGAAGCAGGACTGGAGATGAAGAAGCGCTGACGGATACAAATGGATGTGTAAGGACGGTTGCTTGTGCGCAATTACCTAGATGAGCCCCAGCATGATGGGGCACATGCCTGCATGTATCGGCTGTCACAGTCGGCCATGAACGTAAAGCAGAAATACAAGAGAGGCAAAATCATTTTAATAGGGGCGTTTAAGCTATTCGAGAACATGAGATCAAAGATTTGCTTGCCAACAAGAGCACATACCTGTGTAATCACGTCATCGCAATAGGTCACGAATGTCCCATTACGGCCTCCGTGGGCTATTCATGTTAACATGCAACATAGGATCTCAGTGGACGAGCACGACAATAACCTTTAGTTTAGTGAAGACTATTTAGAAAAAAATAAAATATAAATAAATAAAATAAATAAATAAATAAATAAATAAATAAATAAATAAATAAATAAATAAATAAATAAATAAATAAATAAATAAATAAATAAATAATACTTAAACAAACAATCATACAAATAAATAGATAATTAAATAAACGGCCTGCAATAACAGTAGTGCGGACGGAACCACCGCCAAAGAAGCACAAAAAATATATAATTACGATTATCAAAATTATATTGACATTTTAATAATTAAAATTTGAAGATGTATATTTGTTAATCGTTAATAAATACGTTGTGTTTCTTAATGTTGCTTGTACCTGCCTTTTTCTATTATGGAAGGACCTGTTTTTTTCTGGACACATGTTCTATGTAAATATGGATCGCCGGAGAAGATCACCATTCCTTGTTCTTCCGACTGCCTGATTCCTCATCATTCCTGATTTCACATCTCATGTGCGAAAATGTTTTTCTCACTGACTATGATAATCAAGACGCTTCTCCTTATTAATCAGTAAAGTAAGTATCTCTCGGGAGGGTCCCCACGTGTCATCTCGGGGGTCGCATGCACTGTATCACAGAGCTTCATAAACATTCTGGCACGGTGATAACGGTGAGTGGGAACAATTACATTATTTGGTAGTGCGATTTTCCAGCGCCTTTCATTTCCAAATGGATCCTTTTGAATTTGACCTAATGGGTCAATCCCTTTGCACCTTTACAAATGATAAAAGTATATTAATTAGAAAACACATATTTCAGATTTGCTCCGGCACTCTGATTCTACATCCCGATTACACAAGCGTTGGATGTCACGTGAATGAAGTCACGTTCCTACCGGAGAAGGTAAATGAATCATTCCTACAGGTTCGGTGTATGAAGATGAAAAAGAAAATTAACGTTATCAT
Source organism: Haliotis rubra (assembly GCF_003918875.1). Classification (NCBI taxonomy): domain Eukaryota; kingdom Metazoa; phylum Mollusca; class Gastropoda; order Lepetellida; family Haliotidae; genus Haliotis; species Haliotis rubra. The sequence goes on along the minus strand of NW_025765370.1, from coordinate 1,837,833 downwards.
TTCTTTCACAACTTTTTCATAGTAATATAGTCCTGACGATCAAGAACTCCTTACCCTGATCCGCTAATGCGATCAGCTAACAGTTACATAGTCACTTTTATGACCGTTCAACATCCTCAACGTCATCTGCTAGTCGTGCTTTTGAATCCTCAGCTGATGTAAGTTTAGACTGTAAAGTTCATGGCATTATAGACGGATTTGTAATCGTTACTCTTTAGAAAAGCAATCTGGCTGATCTGACTGTTTACGTCTTAATGGTTCATGTGACGTCACGTTGTTGTGCCCACTGTCCGTACTTCAGATTACCCGAGACAACTGTTAGAATCAAGGTCAACCAATGAAAACAAGCACAGAGCAACCAAACAATGGAATATGTGGACACCACACAATCTGCAAATTTGACAATCCCTATACAGTTTGTATTGTTGTGTGTAAAACCCGCCATATACGTATTCATTCCGTTTGAAGCTATCTGCTTCATTTTATGCTGATTTTCCGTGTATGGTTCCATAAAGTTTTATACATATTCCGTAGTTCACTTGCTTTCTGCTGCTGTTCTACTGTGGGTCCCTTGCTGTTACATACATTTCAGTTACCAATACTTCCTGGTACCAATATACCCATTGAGAGCTTTGATTCCTGCGTGCGGCGATAAACAACATGTACATAATGTAAGATAAAGGTCACTCCCCGAGACGGAGACAAAACCAAGCTGACCAAGCTGTTTCGACACATCAAGACATGATTTGAACTGTGTGCCATGTCTCAGATACTATCACTCTCGCGCCATTACACCAGCTATTACGAGATTCTGACATGGCCCTGAGACAATAGCTTGTATTGCGTCGCCTTGGAGTGGAACTATATTGGCCCTGAGACAATAGCTTGTATTGCGTCGCCTTGGAGGGGAACTATATTGGCCCTGAGACAATAGCTTGTATTGCGTCGCCTTGGAGGGGAACTATATTGGCTCTGAGACAATAGCTTGTATTGCGTCGCCTTGGAGTGGAACTATATTGGCCCTTTGACAATAGCTTGTATTGCGTCGCCTTGGAGGGGAACTATATTGGCTCTGAGACAATAGCTTGTATTGCGTCGCCTTGGAGTGGAACTATATTGGCTCTCATTTTCTGTATATCTGCAAACATCATATCCATCGTCATGAATTCCAGCGTCCTTTAATATGCTCTTTGAAAAACGTACATGAGCTCCACCATTGTTGTTTAGATTTCCGCAAGTCATGTTATTTAATCCAAACTCATACATGTCTTAAAACAGGATGAAGTCAATGTAAAATATTCCGCCCTTGGGGTTTTAAAGAATCACTCATGAGATATGGATTGTGGGTTTTGTATCCTAACACAAGAAAATGTTTTGCATGTTCCGAAGAAAATGTATTGATCATGATACCAGCCAAGGTCCTGAAGTTTCCTAGTTTTGTGGCACTATCGCTGACCGCTGACCAAAAATACAGTGACCCACAGGATTTATGAGCGTGTTATGGGTTTACACGAGGCCGATATGAACACAGGACTCCATCCCATAAACCATCTGTTTGTTTTCCCAAGACCTCCAGACAAAACAGTGGGTTACAGGCATTGTTATTCAAATCCTTATTTATGCTTTCACGAACGGTTAATACCAACGCTGCAAGGTTGTATTTGAAAATAATAGTAATGGTAATTTGCAGCCACTGTTAAAGTTCTTAGAGGAAAGATCAATTTTATACTTTGTTTTGCAGAAGGAGTGAGTGAGTTTAGTTTTACGGCGCACTCTGCAATATTCCAGCTATATGGCGGCGGTCTGTAAATAATCGAGTCTGGACCAGACAATCCAGTGATCAACAGCATGAGCATCGATCTGCGCAAATGTACAGAAGGAACCAAAGGCAAAATAAGCGACAAAATATTTTCCGTAATATGTAAAAACCTTACAGTACAATGTTCATTTGATTCACAGGGACTATGCGTTATCTGCATTCTTACATTTAAAAATAGGGTGAACATGGTCTGAATAACGATAGGAAATAACTGCAAATTATGTAGGTTTCGAGTCACAGAAATAACCATCTATCTGAGTTACTCTCATGGACCAGTTTAAAATTTTCATGAATACAACTGTATGGATGTAGTCTGTTTCAAATGTTGGACATTCCCGATGTTGGTTACATGAGAGTAAATCGTAGTGGATTCAGAAACTCTGACTCATACAATTATCTAATTTGAAAGTTTCACCGTATCGTCAATCGTGTTCATTGGAAAAGTCCCATGACTTGTGACATGTAATTTTCATTTAAATAAGCTGACAAGTTGTTAGGAGCAGCTATTTTCTTACATGATCTTAAATAATATCCAAAGAGCTAATCTATTAGAATCACACCGTATACTTGACCTGCCTCTGCGTGTGTTATGACGGGCGCCAGCGGTGGGGGCAGGATACGCTCATGTTATGGTCGGAATCGGATTAGTGATACGTTTTCTTATAGAGGTGGAAAGGGTTTTGTTGTGTTATGTGTTGTGTGAACGTTTAGGAGACTGTAAACACATATATGTCACTACAATAATGATTAACATTCAGTTATTGATAAATATACAATCTTGACTGATTCGTTTGCCTCTGCGTATATATCTTGACTGTTTCGTTTGCCTCTGGGTATATATCTTGACTGTTTTTTTTGCCTCTGAGTATATATCTTGACTGTTTCGTTTGCCTCTGGGTATATATCTTGACTGTTTCTTTTGTCTCTGGGTATATATCTTACGTAAAGCCTGTTGTTGCGTTTTCTATTTCCACGACCATATTGTTGGCTTCACTGCCACGTGTTGTGTATATGTACATGGGTATATGTACAGCCTATACGGTGCCTCGACCTGTATCCTCGAACCCGAGGCTTAATCGTGTAAACTTCCGTAACTTCATGAGCGACTGAGGCCTGTAGTTGTAAAGTGGCGTCCCTGAGACAGGAAAGTATCGTTCACATACTGCTCGGTTATTGAGGGGGAAGCGTATATACTGAAGGAACCTGACCAGTTCAGCAGCATCAGTTTATATCACCATGTATGTTTAAATACGCCAGATACGTCTGTCTCTGAGTGAAGTGAGATTGGGTGACTGAGTGAGTGAGATTGGGTGATGGATTGGGTGAGTGAGATTGGGTGATTGAGTGAGTGTGTGAGTGAGTGAGTTTATCATCTTTATCGTTTGAGGGGGCACGGATTTTCCAGTCGTTTCTATAGCGTTTGAAGGATGGTAAAAACCTAAGATCATAGTTCCGGTTTCCCCGAATATATTTCCAGGTTTGCTAGCACCAAACCCGTGCCCGTGGATTTCCCCAGCGTGGAGAGCCTATGACACCGGCAGGAGAGCCTGTAACACTGGCAGGAGAGCCTGTGACACCGGCAGACCGGCAGGAGAATCTGTGACACCGGCAGGAGAACCTGTAAGACCGGCAGGAGAATCTGTGACACCGGCAGGAGAACCTGTAAGACCGGCAGACCGACAGGAGAGCCTGTGACACCGGCAGGAGAACCTGTAAGACCGGCAGACCGTCAGGAGAGCCTGTGACACCGGCAGGTGAACCTGTAAGACCGGCAGACCGACAGGAGAGCCTGTGACACCGGCAGGAGAACCTGTAAGACCGGTAGGCCGACAGGAGAGCCTGTGACACCGGCAGGTGAACCTGTAAGACCGGCAGACCGACAGGAGAGCCTGTGACACCGGCAGGAGAACCTGTAAGACCGGCAGACCGTCAGGAGAGCCTGTGACACCGGCAGGTGAAACTGTAAGACCGACAGACCGACAGGAGAGCCTGTGACACCGGCAGGAGAACCTGTAAGACCGGCAGACCGTCAGGAGAGCCTGTGACACCGGCAGGTGAACCTGTAAGACCGGCAGACCGTCAGGAGAGCCTGTGACACTGGCAGGAGAACCTGTAAGACCGGCAGATTGACAGGAGAGCCTGTGACACCGGCAGGAGAACCTGTAAGACCGGCAGACCGGCAGGAGAGCCTGTGACACCGGCAGGAGAACCTGTAAGACCGGCAGACCGGCAGGAGAACCTGTAAGACCAGCAGACCGACAGGAGAGCCTGTGACACCGGCAGGAGAACCTGTAAGACCGGCAGATCGGCAGGAGAGCCTGTGACACCGGCAGGTGAACCTGTAAGACTAGCAGACCGACAGGAGAGCCTGTGACACCTGCAGACCGAAAGGAGAGCCTGTAAGACCGGCAGACCGACAGGAGAGCCTGTGAGACCAGCAGACCGGCAGGAAAATCTGAGACAAGCATACCGGTAGGAGAACCTGTAAGACCAGCAGACCGACAGGAGAGCCTGTGACACGGGTAGGTGAACCTGTAAGACCGGCAGACCGTCAGGAGAGCCTGTGACACCGGCAGGTGAACCTGTAAGACCGGCAGACCGTCAGGAGAGCCTGTGACACCGGCAGGAGAACCTGTAAGACCGGCAGATTGACAGGAGAGCCTGTGACACCGGCAGGAGAACCTGTAAGACCGGCAGACCGGCAGGAGAGCCTGTGACACCGGCAGGAGAACCTGTAAGACCGGCAGACCGGCAGGAGAACCTGTAAGACCAGCAGACCGACAGGAGAGCCTGTGACACCGGCAGGAGAACCTGTAAGACCGGCAGATCGGCAGGAGAGCCTGTGACACCGGCAGGTGAACCTGTAAGACTAGCAGACCGAAAGGAGAGCCTGTAAGACCGGCAGACCGACAGGAGAGCCTGTGAGACCAGCAGACCGGCAGGAAAATCTGAGACAAGCATACCGGTAGGAGAACCTGTAAGACCAGCAGACCGACAGGAGAGCCTGTGACACGGGTAGGTGAACCTGTAAGACCGGCAGACCGTCAGGAGAGCCTGTGACACCGGCGGGTGAACCTGTAAGACCGGCAGACCGTCAGGAGAGCCTGTGACACCGGCAGGAGAACCTGTAAGACCGACAGACCTACAGGAGAGCCTGTGACACCGGCAGGAGAACCTGTAAGACCGGCAGACCGACAGGAGAGCCTGTGACACCGGCAGGAGAACCTGTAAGACCGACAGACCTACAGGAGAGCCTGTGACACCGGCAGAAGAACTTTTAAGACCGGCAGACCAGCAATAGAGCCCGTGACACCGGCAGGAGAACCTGTAAGACCGGCAGACAGGGAGCAGAGCCTGTGACGCCGGCAGGAGAACCTGTGAAACCAGCAGACCAACAGGAGAGCCTGTGACACCGGCAGCAGAATCTGTAAGGCCGGCAGGAGAATCTGTGACACCGGCAGGAAAACCTGTGAGACCAGCAGACCGGCAGGAGAGCACGTGACACCGACAGGAGAACCTGTAAGTCCGGCAAACCGGCAGGAGAGCCTGTGACACCGGCAGACCGTCAGGAGAGCCTGTGACACCGACAGGAGAACCTGTGAGACCAGCAGACCGGTAGGAAAAGCTATGAGACCGGCAAGAGAACCCATGAGACCGGAAGGGGAACCGATGAGACCGACAGGAGAACCTGTGAGATTGGCAGGAGAACCTGTGAGACCAGCAGGAGAACCTGTGACACCGGCAAGAGAACATGTGACACCGGCAGGAGAACCTGTAAGACCGGCAGATCGGCAGGAGAGCCCGTGACACCGGCAGGAGAACCTGTAAGACCGGCAGACCGACAGGAGAACGTATGAGACCGACAGGAGAACTTTTAAGACCGGCAGACCGGCAGGAGAGCCCGTGACACCGGTAGGAGAACCTGTAAGACCGGCAGACCGGAGGCTGAGCCTGTGCCGCCGGCAGGAGAACCTGTGAAACCAGCAGACCGACAGGAGAGCCCGTGACACTGGCAGGAGGACCTGTAAGATCGGCAGGAGAGCTTGTGACACCGGCAGGAAAATCTGTAAGACCGGCAGACCGGAAGGAGAACCTGTAAGACCGGCAGACCGACAGGAGAGCCCGTGACACCGGCAGGAGAACCTGTAAGACCGGTAGACCGACAGGAGAAAGTATGAGACCGACAGGAGAACTTTTAGGACCGGCAGATCGGCAGGAGAGCCTGTGACACCGGCAGGTGAACCTGTAAGAGCAGCAGACCGGCAGGAGAGCCTGTGACACCTGCAGACCGAAAGGAGAGCCTGTAAGACCGGCAGACCGACAGGAGAGCCTGTGAGACCAGCAGACCGGCAGGAAAATCTGAGACCAGCATACCGGTAGGAGAACCTGTAAGACCAGCAGACCGACAGGAGAGCCTGTGACACGGGTAGGTGAACCTGTAAGACCGGCAGACCGGCAGGAGAGCCTGTGACACCTGCAGACCGAAAGGAGAGCCTGTGACACCGGCAGGAGAACCTGGAGAGCCCGGACACCGGCAGGAGAACCTGTAAGACCGGCAGACCGACAGGAGAGCCTGTGACACCGGCAGGAGAACCTGTAAGACCAGCACACCGGCAGGAGAGCCTGGGAAACCAGCAGGAGAACCCGTGACACCGGCAGGAGAACATGTGACACCGGCAGGAGAACCTGTAAGACCGGCAGACCGGCAGGAGAGCCCGTGACACCGTTAGGAGAACCTGTAAGACCAGCAGACCGGGGGCTGAGCCTGTGGCACCGGCAGGAGAACCTGTGAAACCAGCAGACCGACAGGAGAGCCCGTGACACCGGCAGGAGAACCTGTAAGATCGGCAGGAGAGCTTGTGACACCGGCAGGAGAACCTGTAAGACCGGCAGATCGGCAGGAGAGCCTGTGACACCGGCAGACCGACAGGAGAGCCTGTGACACCGGCAGGAGAACCTGTGAGACCAGCAGACCGGCAGGAGAGCCTGTGACACCGGCAGGTGAACCTGTGAGACCAGCAGACCGGTAGGAAAACCCATGAGACCGGCAGGAGAACCTGTGAGACTGACAGGAGAGACCGGCAGGAGAACCTGTGAGACTGACAGGAGAACCTGTGAGATTGGCAGGAGAACCCGTGGGACCGGCAGGAGAACATGTGAGACCGACAGGAGAACCTGTGAGATTGGCAGGAGAACCTATGAGACCTGTTGTTTCAGCAAACGTGATATAACTCTTGTGACGTTCAAGGCAGCGTTAAGCAGTTGATGAACAGTAGAGCTTTACAGTAAATTGGATAATTTCTTCCCTTTCTTCACTGCTACTATAAGCCATATTGAAGAGCTGTACTGTCACCGGTCTGTATTATCAAGAACATAAAAAGTCCCACTTAATATCGCTATTATATTATAGTTATTTTTTTTATTACCACTTCGGTCCATGTCTTCAGCCCACTTAACACAAATGCACTTGCAATCTTCAAAGACGAGACAGGATGGCGTACAGGGATAATTTCTTCTCAACTCTCCAAAACTATTCATAATAAGGTTGTATATTTTTAATAAGCTGAAAACGCCAGTCAAAGAACGGGTCAATACCTACTTCATTATGTGTTGTATCGCTGTGTCTCCGAGCTTGTTATGTTCTCTCATTTCATGAGGTAGTCATATAGGTGTTCACATGATACAGATGAATTCTAGATGAACATATTCCCTGAACACTTCATGCTCATAAACTTCTGATACAAGTGGGATTTATCTTCGTTAGATAGTTAAACAGTGTAGTGGTTTGATTTGAAATGGTCATTGGCATCTTTGTCTAGTTTCTGCACAGGAAACAAACGGCTTTAAAAGCTGACCTGTCAAGGCTGTTATAACTCAAAGCGTCAACTCAGCAGAGTAGTCCGTCTCAACTATCTGCCGATACTCAAATATCAGGCGCAAACACAAATTAGACAAGAAAAGTAAAATATGGATTATTGAACATGGGTGATGACACCAGGTGTCTCTTTAAGCGTGGGGGGTGGGGTGGTCTAGTGGTTAAGGCGTTCGCTCGTCATGCCGAAGGCCCGGGATCGATTTCCCACATTGGTACAATGTGTAAAACCAATTTCTGGTGTCCCCCGCCGTGATAGTGCTGGAGCGGCGTAAAACCATACTCACTCACTCCTTAAACGTACGCATGTCATGGTCTACGGGTGAACCCGTCACTCTCGTAATATTTATTATTTAAGGAAGGGCAGTTTGTTTTCTGAGTGAACAATATTCTAGCCACATGTGACAGTCTGTGAACAACGGAGCCTGAGCAATCCAGGGGTTGATAGTATGAACATCGACCTAACAAGTCTGACCGCCCGATGCATGAACGCAAATACAAGCGGTAATGGTTGTGAAAGTTCTTTTGTATTTGCAAAACACTCTAAATATTAAGAGACCACCCCGTGGTGCGGTAGATAGAGCATCTGAGAGCACAACTTCGGTGGTTGGATCCCCGGCCACGTCGTATTTAAGGAAGTTTACTGAAGACCGAACGTGTTACACTCAGCATTAAGGGGACTAAACAATGGCAGTTTTGTTGGGAGTCAGTACACAGTGTCAATGCTAGGTACCCATGGTAAACTGCGGCGTTGTATCTGATTGGGATGACATTTAAGACCGGGATTGGGCATAACTAGTACAAGCAATCGCGTACCTCATATACCCTCAGCGCACCCAAAATATTGATCACATCTTATACCCTTACACCTGTCAAAGTAATACTGGTAATGCACCTACAATACGTGGTCGACGAAGACGTGAATGTTGTTTATCGCTGCAGTTAGCAGTATTCCAAGTTACCAAGTGACAAAATACAGAACCCAGTCTTGACTATCCTCTGAAACAAAAGGTTCGTTAACAACATATTTTTCCTGAAACATTGGTTCTGAATGTTGGTAAAACAAAGTGACATGGCAACTCCTTCAAATACAACGTTGACGACAGAGAATAATCAGTCTCGATTATCTTCCAAGACAGATTCCGCGGAGAGTAAAGGCCGAATGCTGCTTCTGTTGTAATAAGAGATTGATGGATGTCAAACAAAACATTATAATCTTTGATTTAAATTCCAGATTACCGGATCCTTGCGCTCCTAAGGGAAGTAACACTGCACATTCAGTTTTAGTGCCTAAGACGATCGCGTTCCACCTATCGACAAGGTTATACGAGAAATATAGAAAGTGTATCTCAACATCTTTACATAAATCAAGCAGAATCAGGTCGAATAATAGCTACAAAAGTATTTCCATGGTCACAAGAAAATCTCTCGTAAACGTATCGTAATCCTTTGTTTATGAATCGCAATCGAATTTCAAGAAATAGGATATTCAGCGAAGAGCAGTTCAGAACACAAACCCGCAAAGTGTTTTTCTCTCTGCAATAATGTAACAATAAGATTTTCTTTGGGTATGTAAAGATGATTCAGGTTTCAGATCAGCAGTAGCTAAAGGTAAATGAACACATCTGTAGGAAACTTACCTTGGCAAATGAACATGAAACATAATGTTCTGAGAAGCTGGCTTGATACTGTATCCATGGTTCCTGAAGCTATATAAAGCAGTGTCAAATCCTGATAATTTACATCTGTTTCTGGGAAATGTCCTGAAAGGTTTCAAATGAGGAAACTTCCACTAAGTCCAGGTACTGTTGACCCGTGTCCAGACATAGCCTGGCCACTCCTATCGACGACCAAACAGTGATGACAAATCAGCTGATGAGCTATCCAAACGGTCCCGCTTGCCTACCGCCATAAATACAGCCGGAGTTGAGGGCACATTTATACCTGTCCTAAACTGGAGAAAACAACACGGAAACGAGGCTGTGACGTCACTTTGGCATGACCATAAATATCACTATCCACCAGACGCCCGAACAGCAAACAAACGTCTGAGGTATACACAGCCATCTGACAATGTACAGGCTGGCGTTCTCCGGCTTAGCCGCAGCGCTGGCACCAATAACCACGCCGTTGAGAGTCTACACAGCCCCTCAGGTGGCCTATCATCACAAGAGACAATATCCCACTCTACCGCGGCCCTGACAGTCCCGTGACAGCTTAATGGTACCATGTTTAGAGAGCTATTTATATGAAATTAGCGCTACGTTTTACTTTTGTTTCTTAAGTTATAAATGTCATTTCTGAACAAACTCCCTGCAACAACTCGACCTTTCTCGTCTGTCCCCTGGTTGTGTAATGTCATTCATGGATGAATATGTGTCTGGTTTGAAAGACAAATGGCATGTATATCAAAGTATCGACTAGTATGTAATTGCTGGTCAAGGCCGTGATGGTGGATGATTTGATGGACGAAAGGGATACTCAAGCTGACATGATAGGCTATCATACATCGTGTTTGTGTAGAGGCCATATTGATCCGACACGTACAAGTTAGAGTTCTGTCAATGTTCAGTTCATATGATGCATATGTTCGTGGAAAACAAACCCACGAATCCCTCCTTTGTTTGGTTTGTTAGCAAGCGTTGCTGTAATCACAGAGATTGGTCAATATAGGGGCAGTTTCTGTCTGGACACGAGCTGATTCGGGCGTTATGTTATTTGATCGTTTTGTATGAATGAGTTTGTGACAGTGGTGGCGTGTGGGTATGTGATGGAAGTTGTGTGCTGGCGATTAGGTGCCTGGCTCTGACGGTGTGGGTTCGAATCACCCGGATGGGACTCAAGCTAATAAAAAGTACTAGAATCTGAACTTTACTGAGAAAGTGTAATCCCAAATATAGCATGTGTTACATACTGCGTCTATATTTACATCCAGGCCAATGGTTGTATGGCAGTAAAGCGTTTTGGGATAGACAAGTGTGAGTGAGTGATGTAGAGAAACTATGACCTGTATTGATGAGTGTGATAATGTCCATAGTCCTGTGTCAGTTGGTCCTCGCTGAATAGAGTGTCTGTGTTTAGTATATTTTCAATTTGGGTGTCTGATGTATATGAAATGTCATGTCAGAAAGCTGAACCAACCATCACTTAACACATGCATTTTCACAGTCACCCAAGGTAAGCTTTATCCCAATGCCAATTAGTTCGCATAGAAACCACACAACAAGCAATTTAGCGACAACTAAGCGTCAATTGACACATTATACGCAAGGAAAAAATGAAAGAGAAAAAATCAACATCAGTTTTATTGAGAAATGTTAGGATAGTGTTTAATGCCGGCCTGTGTTCGCTAGCCTCCATGTTGACATCTGATTCTTCACACGATCGACCAACCTCTCTTTCCCTGCTACTGTCGACGCTGTATTCACTGGGCTAATATTGATATGGACGAATATGTACGAGGTCTTTGAGCCAACTTTGAACTTTTTCTGTCTGATGATGAATGCTTGTAATGTTCCACAAACTACAAACTACTTTCGTCTGAAAGTGAGGTCACCACTATGACGTCAGGTCACGTGATGACAAGGCAGATCATTATATCTCGGTAGTTTCCGGAATACGGGCAGGTTTTCTGTTATCACTTCAATCTAATGTTTAGTTACTTTTGGTGAAGAATTGTACGTTTTAAGTCTGTGTTCGCATTTGAACACGGATAACAATTTGTCCATATCAAACTTCCTGCGACGTTGATGACTGTGACATTACATGTTTCTTTAGTTCTGGTGTACTGGACGATATGTCTGTATAGTCTGATCAGTTGCCTATATGAAGACCGCCTCCGTGGTGTAGTGGTTAGAGCGTCCGCCCGGAGTGCGGAAGGTCGTGGGTTCGATCCCCGACCGCGTCATACCAAAACAAGTTAAAATATGGTACTTGTTGGTCCCTGCCTGACGCTCGGCATGAATGGGTACAACAAGGACTGGTCGGCTCGGAGTCAGTATAATGTGTCTGAGTGGGGTATTCATGCTTCACTGCGGCATGGTATCTCAGTGGGTTAGCACTATAAAACCAGTTTCAGTCTGGGCTAGTACAAGCAGCCCCGCATACACATACACACGCATGCAGGTCGTCATATGAGCGAAATATTCTCAAGCACGACGTTAAACCCAATTCCACCACCACCACCACCTATATGGACAATGTGATAAATATGTTCATAAACGTAAAAAATAGTCTGCGCAAATTGGTGTCTGTTAAACAGGTTTCCGATTGAGATATATTGTATGTTGTCACCATCTATCAGGCTTATCTCTGATCCTGTAACGTATATAGAAGCGTCAAAACCCTTTCCATATCCAAAGGAAATCTCTGCTGAAAGCAAAGTGACAATATCATGAGTATATATTTGTTTCAGCAGCATTACAGCTGTATGATGTTGTTTGTAAACAAATCGAGTCTGGAGTCGAGTTCTCGAAAAGGTGAGCGTATCCTGCCCCACCGGTGTCAAACGTCATAAACATATTCGACGTCTAGTCATTTGTTCACCTAAAATAATTCGGGACAAGTCAAAATAGGGAATTGCATCGAACATAATTTTTGTCACTGATGCAAGAAATTGCATTGCAATATGTTGTGAGAGGTTGTCACACTGTTTGATTTTGAGAATAGCGATCCTTGGCACATAATAACCTCTGTGTTCAAACAGGAAGGATTTAGATGTCACATTTGCTAAAAATGACAGGAAGGTATTGACTGACGTTTCACAAAACGTGGCAAACACCAAGCCCACTCCTCATCCTTCCTTATCATAAATCTGATACTATGATACTATGAGGACTTAGGGGTTTTTCTCACAGCAAATGTTTGTCATCAAATAAGGTAGCCCAACGGTTATTAATAGCTCAATGAGAGGGCACTCGGTTTCCATTCTGGGCACCCTGGCCAGTATACAACGTGGGTGATAAGTACTGCACTATGTGTGTGTTTGATCCAAGAGCTATATGTACACTGTAGATAGTGAAGTTAATGTAAAAGTTTCCCATTATTTAGCAGTGACGTGTAACATGTTTGTCATTGTCTACAATGTGTCCAACGTGGCAATGTATCCTTTAAAGAAGTAATGTCTTGCATGCTAATGAAATGCACCTTTTTACCAAACAGACTACTGAGACTCGTCTTTTGCATTAATATTAGAAGACAAGTGAAATAAAGAAACCACACATCTTCCTTGACAGCTCCGTGCTCTTACAGCTGTTCAGTGTCAGGATCAGTGGACACAAGTCACAGTCTGTTTTGTGATAGTACGTCTCTGCAGCCCCATGTCAGATATATTTAATGAGATCTGATGTTAATGTTCTTTCCATTAGGGAGATTGAAGCAATGAATCCATACATATCTGTTTTCAGGAATCACTCTTTTTGTGTGTTGCTTCACGGATACATATTCTTGGATTACAAAATACAATACAAAACAACTCACAACCGTCAAAATTCTTTCAGAAACTGTTGGTGCCATTTGTGATAACAGGCGCCGCCATCTAACCCAACTCTCATCCAGGATCAAGATGGCGGACATTCAACATCGGAACTTACTTCATTCAATATCAGACCGGATGTGCCGCCACATCAGGCCGCCATCTTGGAGATCACCCACGGTGACCGGGCCGCCATTCCTCGTGTTCCGGTGCTTCCGGTTCCGGTGGGTGCGCACGCATCGCGATGACGTCACGACCGGTTCCGGTGGGTGCGCGCGCATGACGATGACGTCACCTCCGGGCCAAGATGGCGGACGCGTTTCAAGATGGCGACCCATCCGGTGGGATCGCGTGAGATCTCGCGGGATCTCGTGGATTCTCGCGGGATCTCGCGAGCGTAGACGCCTTTCAAGATGGCGGAACGGACGAGCGGCGGACGGGACGGGACGGAGAGGGAAGGGAAGGGAAGGAGAGGAAAGGAGAGGGAAGGAGGGAGAGAGGGGGTGAGGCGGACACGATGGCGTGGCTAGACAAGTGTTAGTGTGTGTGTGTGGTTAAAACAACATTGGATGTAGCATTCTTTCGAGCCAGGTGGGTGGCCCTGAAAAGGGCCGTTGGTATGTGAATCAGTCAGCCAGGTTAGCATTCACAAAGGAGCTGGAGACCCCGAAAAATAAATTTTCCGGGGCACACATCATCGTGTTGTTGCTGCCCTCTCTTGATGATGCCTTCCCCACAGTAGAGGCATATGTAGAAGGCAGCTCCTGGCACGACATCAAAGCGATTTGAAGGATACGCTTTAAAACAGGTAGGGCAGATAATGAGTCGCCATTGGGATGACCATTTTGGTAATGTTGTTGTTGTTGTTGTTGGTGGTGGTGGTGGCGCTACCGTGTCTCCTGTCGTAGGTGGTGGTGGTGGCGCTACCTTGTCTCCTGTCGTAGGTGGTGGTGGTGGTGAGGCTGCCGTTGTTTCTGTCTCTTTCCTTTTGATGTCAGCCTTCCCTTGTAAGGTAGGGCTGCATCGTAAGCATTGCCGTCTACCACAATTTTTCCTGTATGGCGTCGGTCGCATGACTTCTACTTTTCTTGTATTCATGTTGCATGAAGATAGCTCTCACTGACCCATGCTGGAGTTTATATATGGGCGACCAGACAGCGATGACGTGTCGTCGATGACGTGGTATCGATGACGTGGTATCGATGACGTCATGGTCGCGCGTGAGGGTAGTGACGTGGTATCGATGACGTCATGGTCGCGCGTGAGGGTAATGACGTGGCACCGCTGACGTCATGATCGTGAGCTCTCACTATATAGGATGAGCGGGATGACCGAAGCAGTGTTACAACCAGCAATCATGTCTGAAAACTGGGAGTTAGAACTGATACCCTTGGAGACAGCATCGCCACCCCTCTTGCCGGCATGGCAGTGTCAACAATGTCATGGCTGCCTCCCTGTTTACGCTAATGGGACTGATGACTATCGTTGTACCTTCCAATGTGTGTACTGTGGCACTGTCTTGAAGGACACTTATATTCGCCGATTGACCCATGGGAGCAAGTGCCCCGTCAAGACAAAGATGGCCATTCATCCCTGCCAATGTATGACCCCACTGTGGTCCCTGGAGTGAAGTACACTCCCGAAAAAACGGCCCTTTTCAGGGCCATCCATCTCTCTCAAAAGAAAGGTTCATTTCAATGCCAACAACAATAATAACAACACTAGGTTGACATTTTTTCAAACGTTTTATTTCCCCCGCTAACAAGAACACTTTGACAAAAAGAGACAGGATTAGGGGCGTCCCTGATCTTTTGTTTACAAACGGTATGAACTGTAACATTAGAACTGTAACATCAGAACTGTAACATCATCACATCAGAACGATAAGGTTGTGTCCTTTGGCAGGGGTGTGGATCATGGTCAGCGTTGTTGTTGTTGTCTGTCAGGCGTGCGGGTTGAAACCAACGTCTTACACGTTCTTCATTGACGAGGGTATCGTAGGGATCAAACTGTTCCATCACTTCGTCAAAAGACCATCCACGGGCACGATGAGCCAGTACATACAAACAGTACATCCCACAAGAGGCACTGAACCAGGGTTGAAGTGATTGATGATTCCACTGTTGTTGGAGCCATCCGGCGAAGGTCATGACATTTCGAAAGTCTGGATGCTGTTGATAGGGATGGAGTCCATAACTGTCAAAGTAGTCCATGGCACCTGGTACTGGACGATACACGCACACCCAGTGTTGTCCTGGGAGATGACTGGGGTCCGTGTTGACAATGTAGGCTTTAGGATAATGTCCCTCCTGCTGTTCACACAGCACGGTGGTGGCAAAGTGATCTCGGGCAAAGGTACCTTGGTAGAGGGGTCGCAGCAGGGGATCCTGTTGTACGTAGGCGTTCAAGTGTTTGGTCGTCAAGCCACTGTCGTCGTCGTCCATCCTTAGACCATCAGAGCGTTGCGGAACCGATCAATTTCCAAAACGCTTTCGTATTCCTCGTAGCAGACGAGCGTGACGGGGGCGTGGTAAGGGTTCTGCAAACTGAAGTTCAAGTCCCAACTTGCCCGTCTGTCGTGGGTAGTTATACCCTTCATCTGCGCCCAGATCCGCCGTCAGATCCACTACCCACACGGTGAATCCGTTCCTGAATTCGTCCAGGGTGAGGTTGCAGGGATGTTCTTGCCACAGGTGTCCCGTGTTGCGGAACAGGTTCATGTACAACTGTTTGAGCGAGGCACTGTTGTCCTGAAAGTCGCTTTTGATTTCGGTGCCATGCACTTCTTGCCCATTGAGTTTCAGCTTGAGACTGGTCACGTTGTTGTGCTTGAAATGGTAGGGGTTCTTTTCCTTGCTGCCGGCAAAAGCATCATTGTCCACCAATCCCAACACCACTCGTTTGGGCAGTTGGCCTCCAATCAGTTGATCTTTGTGGAAATCGCGTCCTCCTCCTGAAATGTCGTGGGCTGTGACTTGGACTCGGGTCAAAGGATATTTGGCCGTGACTCCTGGTGACATGTGTTTCACGTGTTGTTCCCGTATGGCAGGATCAATGTTGACTTGGCGCACGTAAAACTCGGCTTTGGTCAGTTCAAATCGGCACTCGACGTCTCCAGCACTCATCAAGTAGAAATCACTCGGGCTGCGAATCAGTTCTAGTTTCATGGGGACTCCATCCACCAGGTACCGGTCTTGGAGAAACAGGTCACAGTGGAGACGTCCTGTCAGTTCCACGTCTCGGGTGGGTAGAATGACCCCTCGTCGTGCGACAAGTCCTGCGTTGGCATTCTGGGCGCCAGCATTAAAGTGATCCATTTTTCCAGCTTCATCGGTGTACCATCCTGGACACTGGAGATGGGTCCCTTTGGCTGCCTTCCCATAACTCAGCAACGTTTCCAAATAGGCTCGGTAGGGATAGGTACCCATGGAAGGAGTAATTTCCAGTTGGTTGTGTCCCACTTGTACACGCACTTCACGAAAGAGGGAATGCATCATGTTGTTCACCGTGGACACGGCGAGTGCCCCATCGCCCTCATGAACTGCATTCGTACCATCTGTATTCTTGATTTTGAGGCAGATGCGGAGGTAACACTGGCTCAAATCGATGTAGGCATTGACAGGGTTAGCAATGTTAAATTGGAGGGGACCCGCGACCGAAGGGGGTGCCAGAGGGCTGTATCGAATCCACTGACCTTCTTGGACGGACGTCACCACAGGGGGGCACAGAAAAGAGATCCAGTTGGGCCTTGGAGCATTCACAGGCATCTCGGCGCATCATCTTGACCGCTGATCTGGACTACAGGTCTGCACAACAGGTCTTGACCCTACGGTGTCTGGTGTTGAACTGAACTCCTTTCTCATCGGGGTGGGTCTTTATCTCTTTCTCTCAAAACAAGGGTTTACGTTTCTTGGTGGATCCCACAGGCTGTTTCCGTTTTCGTTTGCGAGCGGGTGATCCTGGTGGTGGTAGCGGGTGCTGTCGCAAGGTGTCGAGTAAGGCTTGTTTCCCATAATGTTTCAAACTGTCCCCCACACTTCGGTGTCCTGAACTGATATCTTGCACCAATCCTGGCAACATCTTGACGCCTGATTTGAGAGCGGATTTTCCCACCGTCTTGAGGATGGAGAGTGCTGAACGTCCCAAGTTTCCCAAGATGTTACCGAAACCTCTCCCTCGTTGATGAATGCGTCCTCGGTACACGGTTAAGCTGCCTCCTCGCTGCTGTCCACCCAAACCGCTGCCGCTGTGGTATCTGATACACTGGTGGCCTACCATGTTGAGTCTCAGTACGTACCCAGGCGACGGGGACGATAATGAAGTGTCACGATGGCCTTCCCACTCTGGAATGGCACAAGACGTCCTACGTCATCCGTTAAATAGATTCGAATGGTATCCGTGGTTCCCTGACGCAATCCCATGTAGCGTAGGTGCTGAGGGGTTTTGATCACGACGCTGTCTTCCATCATCTGGCGCGACACGGGGACATACATCAGTAAGGGAGCCATGGTATCCCCGACGATTTGATCTTCCACCGCATCCGAGTAGACGTACACGGTATCAAAACCAGCCAGATGGTGTGCTTCCTTTACACCCACGACGAGAGGACGGTCAAACACAGCCACCTGGACAGGCTGAGCAGAGACTTGGCTTATTTCTTCTGCTTCGTCCACCATGGGCAGCTGTATGAATCCCAGCATACGTACTAAAGGAGCAGGCAACACCAATCGGGTGGTGTAGGCAGACTTGAAGGCATCGTGGCCAGGTAGGTTTGAGGTTCTGCAGGGGGAACCCGTCATGGCTCTGCACATGTCTTTCGGGGTGGGAGCATAAAAGTTGACATGCGTTTTGCCACGCATGTCAAATCGGAGGTCTTCTTTGGGGTAGTTCACGGTGACGGTGAAACGACCTCGATCATCTGCTAGGTATACTCCTCGAACATCTGCTGTATGCTTTTTCAACAGATGTGCACAGGTGCGTTGAAGCAAGATGTTCAGTCTCTGGACCAGTTGGCGGCTGGTATACGCTCCTTCTGGAATAATGACCTTTTCGCCGACGGCTTTGATGATGCCTGGGTTCTCTTCTGTCACGGTCGCATCCTGTGCTGTTGAACTGTAAGTCCGGGTCATGCGTTCCAAGTTCACATGAAGGACAAACCAGTTGAAGGGGTACGACACATTGTACCATGTCATGGGGAAATGAAGTTCACTGACGGCGACTTCCCACTCTTGGCGATTCACTTGAATGGGAAAGGGTAGTTTGACTTCGTAATGATTCACTCTGTTGTCGGGATGAACATCCATGGACGCATCGCTGGGTAAGGTCACGTAAAAGTCCCGCTTGGAAAACACAGACACCGACATCTTTCTCTCTCTCTCTCTTAGGGAACCAGGCTGGATACAGAGGGGGTTGGAGATGCAGTCGAGGAGGGAGGCAACGTGGATGATGACGACGACGACGACGACACCAACGTGGGTTGTGGGAGCAAGTACCCCAAGCTACTGGCCAACAAAGCTGTCCACAACTGTTTCTCACCGTTGTCCAATGCCAACTGAACCATGCTCATGATGACCACGCCATATATCAGAAACACTTGGGAGAAAAACACCACTTCACTTCGTGGCAAGTCCATGCCAAAGCAACACCAGCGTGGGGATGGCTTGCTGCCCTCCTTGCACCTTGAGATCGGTTCACTCTGCATGATGGTGGAGGCTCCACTGACGGTGGGAGACTTGAGGCCACGCTATTTAAAGACCAGATGAGCCGCAGGGATCCATGAATCAAAGCTGGCAGGGTATCCTGACCATCTCACCAACACTTCATCCTTTTTTTGACGATGTCGTCGTTTCAGGACCTGATCCACTGTGTACACATCATCCGTTTTCTGAATGGGTTGCAGTTCTTGCGGGTAAAAGGTGCCTTGCAGCACTTCTCCATGATCATCTTTCACTTGGTAGACAGGAGGAACACGCCCTTTCACCACCCGATCCACGGTGAACAGTTCGGTGGTCCAGTTGGGAAGGTACCCTTTGTCAAACGTGCCCTTGGTCTTGTTCAAACGGACACGGGTCCCGGGTAACAAGAGAGGGTACTTCTTCTTCTTCTTCTTTGTCTTCTTGAGTTGGTGCTGCTTCTGCTTCTTCTGTCGTTCCATGTGATCCAACACCCGAATTTCATCGTAGGGAGCGTTAGGACGTACATCCACGGGGCGTTGTCCAATCGTACGATGGACACGATGATTGTAGGAATGCATCAGTTGGGGTAATGCCTTCAGGTAGTGGCGTGTCCCTTGTTGGGTGAAATACCGCCACATACGGTTTTTCAACGTCCTTTGAAAACGTTCCACCACAGAGGCTTTGGTTTCTGGGTTTTGACTGGTGTAGAAATGAATACCCCGTTTCTTGAGGAAGGCTTGAAAAGGGCATTGACAAATTCAGTCCCTTTGTCTGTCTGTAACTGGGATGGCACACGTCCTTTGGCTTGTTTCAGGATCCGTTGAAAGGCCTCTATCAAAGTGGCACCGGTCTTGGCTTTCATGGCTGCACCCAAGCCATTTTGGAGAAAACATCGATGACACACAGCAAATACCGGTTGCCTTGGTTCTCTTTCTGATACGCAAGGAGATCGCTCAGATCGGCTTGCCACAATTCATCCACGCCACCCACACGGTAATGATCCCTGGGAAACGAGCGTCGGGCTGGTTTGTGCAAGGTGTACGTGTCCTGGGTTTTCAACCATTGGCGCACCTGGCGTTGGGTGGGCCTTGGCCCCGTTTTGCTTCCCCCCTTCCTGGGTCCCCCCTTCTTGGGTCCTGCTTTGGCTTGATGTCCTGCTTTGGCTTGATGTCCTGCTGCTTGCCACAAGGCAAGCCACCCTCCATAGCCTGCTGGGTGTTTGGGATCGTAATAGGTGTGGTGGAGCCATCGTGTCCATGCAGGTGACAAAGACGATGATGATGATGCTTTGCTGATGTTGTTGTTGTTTCTCTTTGGACGTCTCATGATGACACTGTCGTTGACATCACCCTCTGCTCCCTTTTATTAAAAGTGAATCCACTGACGAACCCGGTTGAGAGGGGAGGAGGGGGTCTCTACAGCTTTTTTCTTCTTCTGGGGTTCCAGAGGAAGGTTGGATGCAGGGGGTGTCAAAAACAAGTCAGCGGGTGGAGGGTGTGGACGCTTCACGGGGGTGTCAGGAGGCTGGGTGGATGACCCTTTGGTTTTCATCATCCAGGACCAACGTAGAGGGTTACCAATCAGTTCATGGGGTACATTGCTGGAAGCGAGATACTGACCCAGAATATTCCAACCCCGTGGAGGGCCTAATTTGGTACGTTGTCGAACAAGATCATTGATGAGATCCACCATGTGCGTCCCAGGCATGGGTTCCCCTTCCACCACGAATTGACCCGCCTCATTCCAACCCAAGTCGGGATGAGCACGAATACGGGCCATCAACTGCCTGGCCTTGGTCTGTAGCGTTTTGGGAACCGTTTGCACGACTTCATTCAGAATGGCTTCGACATCATCGGGTTCTGAAACAAAAAAGAACAAACAAACCATGAGCCACTGCTCTACGACCGGCTTCGCGGACTCCTTCTTAGGAAGGCGACCTCTACGCGGGACGAACACGAGTGTGACTCAGTAAGTAAACCGTACTTACGGTGAGGAGATCCAGTCCTGGGGGTGCCAACCCTGGGAGTGCCAACCCTGGGGGTGCCCGTGGCCTCTAAAGGTCGTGGTTTGACAGCGGCTTGGTCTTGAAACGCCAAGGTGTGTTGCAACAAGGTGTTATACTGCTGCTCTCGGTCCCTAAAAGGAACCGTGTCATCACGGACGAGGGTATCCATATCGTGAAGCGTGTGCACACGTTTCTGTTCCAACAGGTTGGACTTGAGCAAATGCCGTTGACGTTTTTCTTCTTGCAGACTTTGCCATACCTCTTCTGGGACCATCACCATCTTCCGTGCATGCTTCATCTTGGTGGTAGGACGGTGCAGATGCAACTAACCCCAATCTAGGATGTGTCCTCTATTTATGATCTTCCTTGAGGATCTTCCTTGAGGATCTTCCTTGAGGATCATCTACCCAACAGGCCAGACACCAAGGGACCCACCACCGATGCCAAGGCAGACAAGAGACCTAATCCCCTTCCTTTCTGCTGTAAAGTTGACGTTTCTTGGACACAGACACCTTCTTTTCATCAACGTATGCATCAGTGACCCATGCTTTTGTAAACGTTGACGTTGCTGTGTTGTCATAGGAATGTTGCCTCCATACAAATTCACCACGCATTCACAGATGGCTTGAATCAGTTCCGATGGGGCCTGTTTCAAAATAGCCTGTCGCATGGCTGGTGTCGCAGAAGGACTACACACATGACAGAGCGCTTCTTTGTGACGCTTCAAACGTGCCGACATGATGATGGTGTCGTCCCTGCAGCTGCTACCATTGAACTGACCAGGATGGGGGTGGGAGGCCTCTATTTATGGTAATGTCGCTGGAGGGAGTGGGGGTAATGCCGTTGTGGTCTTCTTCTTCTTTTGACTTCGTAACACCATCCGGGTCAAGGCTGCACCTGGGGCTGAGGGTGAAGTGACCCTTTTCTTCTTCTTCTTCTTGTTCTCTTGTCGGGTGGGTGACTTGCGACGCTGGGGTTGCTTAGGGGCACGGCGGCGACGGCGAGGTGCTGAGGGCTTCTGCTGTTTTTCCTGTAGGTAGGACTGCCAGTTCAGCAAGATACGGGTCAACACACCAGCCAACGTACCACTTCCACTGCGTTTCATCAGGTAACTCAGGCGTTCATCCATAGGTAGTCGTGGATTCGCAATCTTGGTCAGCATGTCTTGGTGTCTCAACAGCCAGGTCTTGTGCTGCGTCTTCAAAGGAACACGTCCTGCTCGCAGATTTCTCACGGCAATGACAAACCATTGCAACAGTCGATGACGTCCTTTGACAGCCACGCTCTCTGCCGAAGGGAGTCGTTTCTTCACGATGATGGGTTTGACTTTTCTGCGGGCGGGCATGCTTCTGTGGCTTCCTTTGCGTGGGGTGCCCGGGCTGGGGCGTTTAGCACCCGTGCGTTTCTTGCTGGTGCGTTTGGTGCTGGTGGTACGAGGTTGGGTCAAGGGTTGAAAGGGTTGGATCATGGTGGGAGAGAGGGGAGACGATGGGAATGAAGGGGGAGAGGCCGGAAAAGAAGAAGGGGGGAGAGAAGGCAGCAGGAGAGGCACGATACGTACTGACAGGGACAAACGTGTTCATGGTGGGTGCTGTGGGGTACAACTGCTTTAAGGAACGTCTTTGTTTGGAGGAGGAGGAGGAAGCAGAGGGAGGAGGAGCACTTAGACTTTCGTACAGTCGTTGCACACCTGACCGATGTTGTTCGGTGGGATCACGACCCAAGGTGGTCAGGAGTGTTTTATGGATCGGTTTAAACAACCCTGTGGCAACAGCACGTTTGCGGGGCTGGGTCTGTTTCCGTCTGTCTCCCATGGCAGCTCTGGGTCAACTGACCGTAGGGTAGACGATCATCTCTATTTATCACGACTTGGGAATGTAAAGGGTGGTGGGGTTACGAAAGAGATGGGACCGTACACGGTGCTCTTTGGCCGTGGTCGGTTTCAAGTCCAGAAACAAATAGGAATAAGGAGCCAAAGTGGCATCCTCATAGGCTTCCCGAAGGAAGGCCGTCTGTCCTGGAAAGATTTGTCTGGCCAAGTGATCCATTTGCGAGGCGTCCCTCGGGGTTTTTAAACAGCACCATGTAGTGGGCATTTAAACTAATGGTGCGATGATGAGGCGATGAAGCAAAGAGGTTTTGTGTCAAGTACAACACGGACGTGTTGCGATGATGACTTTTCTTGGTAAACCATCGCAGGACTTCGGCTTCTTCCTCTTTGGTATTGTCGCCCAGCAAATCATCAATGATCAACCAATGGGGCGTAGGCAAACCCTTCTCGGCCTTACCCCCAGACCCTGCAGGTAACTGCGTGTTGGCTTCCCCCCATGGTTTGCACAAACGTCAGGGGTATCCCTAACCTCGAAGTCAGAACTTCCAAGTCCTCATGCATGGGTTGCCATTCACTGTACACCCACACGATGCCCTGAGGTGGAAGATCTAGGATCCCCGGTTGAAACACATGTTCCATGAAGGCTTTGACAAACGATGTTTTACCTGACCCTGTAGGGCCTGCAATTAACATGGTAAAGGGATGACGTAACGTGAGTGGGGTGACCATGGCCTCCACCAGGTCTGAGTCTAACACTGTCCCTGATAGTGTCCCTGACATACTGACACATCGTCTTACCACCCCGCGGGTTGCACCGAAATGACCTCTAAGAGCTAAGATCCCTGAAGATATAGAAGACACAACCCTTTGAAATGGAATTCACATTTTATTGAGGAACAACATCAACATGGCAAACAGATCAACAATAATGATGCATTAACAGATCAACAACAACAGGTCATCCACAGATCACCACCAGTTCAGGTGATCCTCGGGATTGCAGGTCGAACACCGTAAAAAGTCCATTTGTCCGGGATGAAAATGATTTTCATCGTTAAACATGGGGATGTCGGCAAAGTCTCTGGCTCCTCCTCTGGAGCCGTCACTGAAGTCATCACCAGATCCGTCTCTGGAGCCCTCACTGAAGTCGTCTCTGGAGCCCTTCTGGAGTTGTCTGCTCTGCTTCCATGGTGATAGCCATCGGGAGTAGATCATACAAGTCTTGCAGATCTGGAGGTAACTCTGCCGGGGATCTCTTGGGGCTAGCAGGACTGATCCCTTGACCCTTCTCGCCTCCCACAAGTCAGTCATCTCCAACTGTTTCTTCGAGTCTGGGGTGCTTTGAGACTCTTAGGCTTTGGGGGTGCCTTCTTGGTGAGTGAGTGTGTCTTGGGAGGTGACGTCTTCTTGGTGACTGTCTTGGTGGGGCCTCCTTGTTTGACTTCTTCTTCTGTTTCTTTGGAGAAGTCGTGGCCAGGGTCCCCTGGGGAGGTGACGTCATCTTGGTGGGTGCCTTGGGAAGGGGTGGGATGGAGGCCTTCTTCTTCTTCTTTGGAGAAGTCTTGGCAGGCGTGGTCTTGGGAGGTATTCTTTTTCGAGGCACGGGCTTGGGCGTCATGTCGGTGACCTCTGGATCATTGGAGAACAAAGGTAGAGTGCAGGTGGCATATCGAAGACTATAGCTGGGTGGGTGAGGCCAGAGTTTCACCTGGAGTTTGGCCAGCAGCTTGCTGTACAGCACACCATGGTCATAGGTCATAGGACGTCCATTCCTCAACTTGAACACGATGTGGAACAGCTTGTTGAGGAAGGTCTCCCCTGCATTTTCCTTGGCATAAGCATCGTTGATACCGATGAGGATCAAGCGAACAGAGTTGTTGGCGCTGTCGGAGAGGATACGCAAGTGGTCTTGGTGATACGCCATCCAGTAATAGTCTTCCTCAGTCAACTCACAGAAGCGACCCATCATGCCATACAGTGTTTCTCTTTTCGGCTGAATATCTGCCAGCTTGCGGATGATCGACGGCAACTTTTGTTCCATCACACGCAGCCGGTCCTGGAGATCCATGTAGTTGGTCTTGTATAACTGGCTTTGAGTCATCATGGTGTTGTGGAGATGGGCCATGTCAGAAGCAAGGTCCTTTGCCTGCGAAGCCAAGTTGACGAAGGAAGAAGGGAGGTTGCCTGGAGATGCCATCTTCAACGACTGAGCTGATGCAACTGATGACCCGCTCAATCGATCCTGCGTTTTTATAGGCAACACCAGCAGCGCGAGCTATGACGTCACTTCAAATGACGTCACTTCAAATGACGTCACGATCGTGTTGTTTCTGGATGGCCTCTTGCACTGCTTTTCTGAACTGTTCTATAAAGTGTCTCTCTTCTAGATAGGTGGCAAGCACAAAGAGCAGCGTGAACAGCATGATGACGAATCACGATGGGGTCAGAGTCTTTTTATAGAGATACACAGGATGACGTCACGTGGCGGCATGGATGACGTGCATGCATGGATGACGTCATTGGAGTTTGCCCATGGATGACGTCACTCACAACAACAACAGCGTGTCACGAAGATGCATGAGCTTTTCCCCAACTTGTTTTTCCCCGACCATGTCCAGGGTTTGTCAATATTCGGATGAGATACACCCATTCCTATTCCCCATCTTTGATCGTAGGGGCTAGCTTCAGCTAACGACTTTGGGTAGGATTGAATCAATCTCTGTTTCAAGTCCTTGTTCTGGGAAAATTTAGCCGTGATCGCCTTGGTCATCACCTCAAGACTGACCGTGTCCCACACTGTTTGAGTGAAGCCTTTCACACATCGCCCCAGACGTTTTTGCTTTGCTGGAACAGTCTCGTGCAGAATACGCGTCGCACTGTCGTCATCTCCAAAGTACATGGCTTTAGAGTACATGTAACACTGTTCAACACAATTAAATGTAACGCCATCCAAGGTAAACACAGCTGGATGAAAGTTGCTGAACGGTGACTGGATTCCATAGAAGAATAGCCAGGGGACTGTCACTTGTGACTGTGCCTTGTCCGTGGGAGTCTTGAGACCCAGCAAGGTCATGGCTTCTGTTTCTTCACATTCCTCCAAAGCTTTGCAGAAGAGGGAGTAAGCTTGGGGTCCACGTCGGGGAAGCATGTCTAACAATTCTCTGACACGGTCAAAGGAGGTCCGAGGTTTTTCGATAATCTCTGCCTTCATGAGGATGGTCAGGACTTTAAACGTCATCAGTTTGTCCACCACGGCTTCGACCTGCTTGATAGCGAGCACGAGACCACAACGATTCTCCCTAAGCCTATCGCGGTGAACGGATTCCATCCTTCTCTTTTCTTAGACAACAGAATCTGTAATGACTCTGACAGAAACGTCTCTTTATATATACACGCAGGGTCGTGATGACGTCATAGGGTGTGTGACGTCAAACTAGAAAGAAAAAAATTGTCGTTAGCAGAGCGTGGTTTCGATCCACGGGCCTCTGGGTGATGAGCCCAGCACGCTTCCACTGCGCCACTCTGCTCTCCCTTCTCTTCCCTTTTTGTGACAGTACCTATGACATGATAAACGTGACCATGGCCTCCACCAGGTCTGAGTCTAAGAACAGGGTACAACAGGGTTGCGGGTGACCATGGACTCCACCAGGTCTGGCCCTGAAGAGAGAGACGACATAACACAAGAGTACAATACAATTACAATTTATTGAATGATAGAACAACAAATGAACAAGGCAATCACATTTTATGGATTAAACATCAATACATCAGAGCATGTCTGCATCAAAAGTCCATGGGAGGGATGGGTTCACTCTTTATAACCATAGGGGAGAGTTTCCCTGGGGACGCCTTGGGGGTCGTACTGCACTCGGCGTTTGGTGTAGACCAAGCGATAAGTTTTGGTGGTGTCCTTGGACAGCAACACGTTGCCCTGACGAAGTCCTCCGCGAATGATGCGGTGTGGGTACGGGACCGTGATGTTGGCTTGATCCCTCTGACAGACGAGGTTCTTCATGCTGTCAAAGTGGACATGTTGACTCGCCCTGTGATTTAAAGTAAATCCTCGGACCTTGCTGATGCCCACACTGCCGTCAGATTGAGGATGGCGCAGCTTGTAGCCATAATTCTTGGGTCCTGCCGAGACAAAGGTTTGAATGCTGTTGCCCCTCCCAGTTCATCAGTCAGCTCCCCAAGGTATCTCCCAGTGGCGGGTTGTAACTTCGTGGACGGTGAATGTAAATGATACTGTCCGTATCAAAATAGAGGACACGTCGATCCAACGGTTGCAAATAAGAATACAACTTGAGACGGGCTTGTGCTGTCACCCAGGCTGCAATGGCCACATTGTGGGCTGGATGAGGGTCGTGAAAGTCTGCCTGAGGTTCGTGAGTGACACAGATGAGGTCTTCATTGATGATGTTAATGTCTTTCACCACACGGCACTCATCCCGGAGGAGGGCAAAGTACCTCTCAGGGGAACTGATATATTCCGTCTTGGCAAACCCAACGCGTTGACCAAACTTGCCCCAGTGATTGTTCAGGCAGGCCTTGGCTAAGGCACGTAGTCCTGGGTTTTTGTGAATGCGAGCAGGATCCAAGGTGACTCCCTCTTTCTGCTGTATCTCGTGGATGTAGGCGCTTGGGTCTGGACAACCTTCGGGGTAGCCACTGGCCTCTTGCTTGATCTTGAAGAAATTGTTGACATACTTGGCAAACAGTCCTCCCTCTTGGGTGTCAGGGTCGTAGATGGCAAGCGTGTCAAAGTGCCAAGCCTCAAAGATGTGAAGCACTTGATAGCCGCACTTTTCAACAGCAAACTGAAGCTCTTTGCTGACGTAGGTACCGATCCATGCCCGGTCTTCATCCCCGTGGGGGCAGGGAGCATCCAACTGCTCTTCAGCACACGTACGGCACAGTGGAAAGAGCAGTTTGCCTTGACACTTGTAAGGAAGAACAGGATGATAGAGGTCGGTGGGTGGCAAGACTCGGCACTGGATCAGGCCGTGGAGCTCAAACAAGTCAGACACGGGAGGATGATCTTTGATCTCGGGTGTCCCACGGAAAAGTACCATACTTGCAGATGTAAGGGTACAGCGAAAGCAAACGTCCACATATTTGATTTCTTCGTCTTCTTTGGCTTCGTAGTACAGTTTGGTGGCGTTGGTACGACCTCCAAAGAAAGCATCTCTAGGATTCAACGGGTCAGGCATGTAGGCATGGGGTCCTTGCAGGGTAGTCAGGAAGGCTCTCAGATCACCGTTGTCTTTCTGTTGTTTCAGAAATTCGCATTCCCAGAGGGTCACCACTTGGTCGATGTCGGGATGCTGGCGTAACACACCCAGGCGGTATCTTGTATGATGGTATCGTTCCCAAGGGGTGGTACCCAAGCTAGCATGGCGTTCACATCGGCTCGTCTTGTAACAACGAGTACAGCCATGCCAGAAACAGCCCAAGTATTCGTACACGGTGCGTGTCTTGGCGTCGTAGCCATCTGCCATGTAACGACTTCCGTCAGCACAGTCAAAACCTACTTCTCCACCATTCCGAGCATGTTGAATGTGGACCCCAGGGTGTTGATGCATGACCCAGTTGAGCCAGTGGAGACACTGAAGAGAGTAGCGACGCTGGGGACGATAACCTTGAGTAGGTAGGATGGCGATGGTGCGGGGTTCCAAAAAACTGTTTTCGGAAGGTGAGCATACAAGCCATGGGTAGAGTCACCGCTTCATAGAAAGGGTCCACGTTGTTCTGTTGGATGAATATGTTGCGAAATGCAGCACAACCTCGACGCAAAATGTCCACATCACTCTGACAGTAGGTCAACAATTCCTCATCCAGATCAAACACAGTCCCTTCAGCCACCCGTGCATCGTACCAGGCCAAGAAAGCTTTGCGTTCGGCAGAAAACATACTGTCAGGATCGTAGGTAGACACGGGAGGATAAGGGCCCACATAGCCTTGGTGAGCTTCGGTGTTGAAGAAGTGAGGGAAGTAGCCTTTCTTGAGTTCCGTCAATGCAAACGTTTTCGGAAACTGCTTCAGAGCCATCGTGAGGAAGTTGAGTGAATCCTTGAAAACGAGGCGTCCCACGGTCATTTGCAAGATGTGATTCCCTCGAAGTGTGACCTGGGGTGCTTTCACGAGATGTTGATGGAAGTACTGTTGGAGCAAGTGTCCATCATACCCTCGGTAGTTGTGAGCAATGACCAACACGTCGTCATCATCAATGGTAGGGGAAATGTCGTCTTCGTCGTCTTGTTCTTTGTCGTTGTTGTCTTGTTCTACATCATCATCATCATCATTGGGTTCTGGTGATACCAGTTTGGGTTGTTTCGAGGCACGGCCTGACGGCTGCTGTTGGGATGCCTTACGTTTCTTCTTCTGCTTCTCTTTCTTTTCCGCCAGACGCATCAGCCAGTCGCCCATGTCCTTCAAGGTCGTAGATCCCCGAAACACTTTGATGCGGCTAGGCCCTTCTCCTTCCTTACGCCAGGGGCACTTGTCACACAACTGATCCGAAGCCTCGGAAATACATTTTCCACATCCCAGATGCACCACACACAAGTTGGGAACATGAGTCCCTTGATCTTGAGTACATTCAAAGTCATAGAAGATGAACTGACGCTGTTGCCGTTCTTTGTCTTCATCCATTTTTTCACCGTCTTCATTTTGTTTCGGTGGTTCGATGACGGACATGTAACACTGGTGGTTGGGTTTCAAGGGTTCTTTGCAGATCTTGCAGTCCCGATTCGTGCCACACTGGTGGTTGGCCATGCCCTGGATTTTTCTCACGTTGACTTTGGCATAGCAACGATGACACGTGTGGATGGTGGAGCAGGTGCTGGGATGGTTGGCGAAGGCCGTCCGATGGCGTTCAAAGCAGGTAGGGTTTCGGAACCATCCGCCACATTGGAGACAGGAGAGCCCTTCACTGACCACGTCGCCACAGTATCCAAGACATTGGCACCAGTAACATCGAAATTCTCGGGTGCAACGATGATCTTCAGAAGTGTTGTAGCCTTGGTCACACGTTTCACAGTAGTAGACACGACCTGTAAAAGCAGGCATGGAGGTAATGACATCGTAATGGTGATGGTGATGATACAAGTGAAGGATCTTGGTGGGTTGAGGCACTTCACTCTTGTACAGGAGTCGATTCAACACATCTTGGGAGTAGACTTTGAGCTGATAGTAAGGGGCCAAACGTTGACTGAACAACTCCCACGTGGCACGCCCTGTACAAGGACCTTCGGGGATCTTGAGTTGACGAAACAAGCCCTTGGCAGCCTTCAGTTGAACTGGAATACGTTTGTCACACAGGTATTTCCATTGCTTCGTCCATTCTTTGGTCACAGGATCGGGTTTGTGTGCGTGGTGACTGGCCACAACCAGGGCACGGGCAAAGCAGAGCTGATCCTCATTCTTGATTTGAACGATGCATTGTTTCTTTTCCAGGAAGGCGTTTAAGCCAACGAGGTGCCTTGGTCGGCCGTGTCCCTCACCGATACGATCAGGATCCTCTACATGCAGTAAGAAAATGTCCATGGTGTCATCGATATGTAAGTCGTGGTTGCTTTGTTGTACTTTTTCCACTTGGGCCATGATGTGTTCCCCCTGGAGGTCCTCCATGCGCTGAAATGGCATTCGGATGTCTGAATCCAGGGCGGGGTGTTCCAGGGCCAATCCCACGCGATCACCATCCTGGCCACCCACATCGTCTCTCAAATCTGCTAACACGGCATCAAACTGTTCTCTGAAAACGACGGGAAGGTCTTCAGGCTGTTGACGCTGCAGCCAAACAGGGTTGAACTTCAGGTGGTAGCGCTGGGTACCAGTCCTGAATTTCTTGGTTGTTCTTTGGGTCGTCCGCTCCAACTCGTAGGGCACAGGCTCCTCTTCAAGTTCATCTTCGTTCATTCGTGGTGACGACATGGTGAGAACTGGTCAGAGCCACGCTGAGCCTGGTTTATATACATCACGTCACCCTATGACGTCACAATAGGTCGTGCCAGTGCGCACCATGAGCTCATGTGTTATTTATAGGAATGATGTCATACTCCATGACGTCACACTAGCCTGTTGAGTCAGGAGGAGAGTGGTGCGAACCGGATGCAACCGGTGCGAACCGGATGCGTCAAAGTGACGTCATCAACCCACAACTATATAAATTCGAGGTTTTCCAGCTCTCCTCATCAGTTGCTCACTGAAACTGGAAGCATGCAGTCGTCTCCTGCCTCCGCCTCCGCCTCCTTCCGTTGCCGCCTGTGCGAAACAGATGACCACAGTTATCTACACTGTCCCAAGGTTACCTGTGCCGAGTGTGGTGCTCAAGGTCATCGCTATTACGTATGTCCCAAGAAGACCAAGGACAACAACACGCACGATAACAACACCTGCTACAACTGTGGAAAAACGAAGGTCATCTCAGTTACGCCTGGGGCCGGATTCACTAAACTTCTTAGAATTTTCTTAAGCCTTAAGAATTCTTAAGTCTGGAAAGAATTCTTAGTTTCCATAGCAACCTATATAAAACTAAGATTTTTGCTTAAGCAATATTCATCAAACTTCTTAGTGCTTAAGATTTTTTCTTAACTTAAGAATCATCCATAGGTTACTTAAGCACTAAGAATTTTCTTAAAGTAAACAAAGATGGCCGCCCATGCAATCATCGATAGAACCAACATTTTAGAAAAATACACAGAAACAGAGTTGACACGAAGATTTAGATTATCAAAAGATGGTATACAATTTGTAGTAAGTCTCATTTCCAATGAAATTTCACCTCTCACTCAAAGAAGTCATCCTTTATCAGCTACTGACAAAGTTCTACTGACGCTGCGTTACTTTGCCACGGGCAAAATGCAGCTGTGTAATGCAGACCACATTGGTGTTTCACAGTCTTCAGTGAGTAGGGCCATTAACCAAACAATAACTGCACTGTCTGCCCCTGCCATTGTTCGACAGTTCGTTTCGTTTCCCACCAGTCCGACTGAAATCCGACGAAACCAACTTGGTTTCTATGGCATCGCTAATTTTCCCGGAGTGGTTGGGGTTATAGATGGCACCCACATTCAGATTATGGCACCATCCCAGCACGAACCTGCTTATGTGAACAGAAAGCAGTACCACAGCATCAATACTCAAGTTGTCTTTGACCACAGTTCACATATCATTGATATTGTTGCGAAATGGCCGGGGGTCCACTCATGACTCGCGCATACTGACCGAGAGCGGCGTTTGTGTTTTGTTCTCTCGCCACCTGATGCCTGCCCGCTGCCACTTGCTTGGAGACAGTGGATATCCATGTAGAGACTGGCTCCTCACTCCTTATCTTCAGCCAAATCCCGGCTCTCAGACATCATACAACAGGTAAATCGAATCTTGCAAACGACATGACTTTTGGTTAGTCAATTAGAGTTATGCCCCCTGTCAAATATGACTATAAAAGTGTAACTGGGTTGAATTAAAAAAATTGATGTTTTTCTTTCCTGGAACAATCTACAATCCTAGAATACATCAAGAACTTTCTGACAAATACGTAACGAAATGACAGTACACATAAAAGCATGCTTTAGGGCTGAATAGATTATTTATCTACATCTATATCATGTTATTTATTTACATGCCAGTCAAAATGGCAAAATATGTTATTGCAGATTTTAAAATAATCTTCTTAACGTTTGATTTTTGACAGAGCTCATAAGAGGACTCGCAGCATAGTGGAGAGGGGAATAGGGCAACTCAAGCGGCGTTTTCATGTGTTGCATGGAGAAGTTAGATTAACCCCAGAAAAAACATGCAAGGTAAATGCCAGTATAAAATAATAAATGTGGAAGAGTTATTCATCTGTGTAAAACCAATGTTATTTGTAATTAAACTGTGCTTTATTACTTAACTGTTAATTATATATGCAATACTAACAGGTTTAATGCAATATAAGATGAGAATAATATGCTAAAAAAGTAAATTCATAAACATGTTCACAAGTAGAAAATAATCTTATATAACATTTATATTTGATGTATGTTTATGATTCTTAAAATGTATTTGAAGCATGTCTTGTATGTGTGTGTGCTTCCATGCATGTGTATGTATGTTAAGTGTTAATATATATGTTTTTAAACACTCCATTTATATCTTCTTAAAATCATCCATTAAAATGGATTGAAATTATTCAAACAAAAACATCTGACGCCAAATAAAGATTCTTGTTATATCTAAGAACTGTTTCCTAAAAATATGGTCCATTTGGATGTCGGTGTTGTTTTAATATATTGTTCATCATCAGCAGAAATTAACTCGTAGAAATGACAACAGATAAAGCATGTTCAGAATGATGGTCTTCCAGCGAAACATGTACAAATATATTAGAAGTAATATACAGAAATGAGAAACAAGATATCTTACCGGTATGTGGCCCCACACAACACTATTCACAAAATAATAACAAGATAACAATTTGAAATGAAAAGAACTTTTATTTACATATAATTATTTTTCACAACAGGTGATCACATGTTGTGCAGTTTTGCACAACATATGCAAGTTAAGAAACATCCCTTGCCTGATGGTGAATCGATTGACCCAGATGACGGCGACCAACCACAGATTGTGCCACAGTTGTCTGGACATAACCTGATTTACAGGGATCACTTTGCCAACACTCACTTCTAGGGTAAGGCAAATTATTGGATATTTTCATCAACATGACAGTAAAAGATTTAGTACCAAATTAATTTAACTTTAATATAAACATCATTTAAAACTCACAAAGAATGTAATAGATGTTTTCATTCTGTGGTTGCTATATGTCCACATTCATCCAAAGACTTTAACATTAAATAAAATTGATGAGGTAATCTACAACTTGGAAGAGTTAAAAGTCTACACAAATATTAACCTGACCTTGACATATAAGTAAGTTGAAGAGGGAATCTGCCACATTCACCAAGAAAGGGTAAAGGGGAGTCAGGCCCAAAATACAAACATCATTAGATTTCAGTTACTGAGCATATTTTAAGTTGATCCTCTGCTCTGCATGATAGAGGGAATTTCCAACATTATATACAGTAATTGTGTTTGAATCTTTTAAAATATTAACAACAGACATATCATTATATATGTCAATAAGGTATTTGTTTCTAATATCAACATATAGTGCACATTCCAGCAAAATATGATATATGTCCTCAATAATATTGACATTATTCTTTTTACAGTGGCTACACAGCCTTAGATGTCTATCAGCATTAGCGTATCTTCCTGTTTCTATGGCAATTTTAAAATTTGAGCATCTAAATCTGGAATAGCATTCCTTACATGTAAAGGTAAATCACAACATAAGTACTTTTCAACATTCAAAAAATATTTGTGGGCTTTGTAGAGATAACATTTAGGTGAAGATTCCACAGAGGAGTACCATGACTCCTGTAAATTATCACATAACCTCTGTTTGAACATAGATATGAAAGCCTTTGAATCTGCAACATTGTGACTAAGCCAAGCATAACCCAATCCCAAACCAAATTGAAACAGTACCGTATATGTTTAACCTTACTAGCGCATGTACTTCTCCCACACTCATCGAGTGCCTTAAGCATCATGTGGATACCTACATTAGGCTTGAACCATGTTTAATGAAGTAGATTTGTTGACTTTAAGAAAATATTTGCAAGAACCATATTGTTACAAGTATTTTGGCCAGCTATTAAGAAATATGTACATTTTGAGAAGCATGAGTAGTCTTCTACTCTTCCATAAATTTCTTTAGTTTGTGTTCCATCATTTTCTTTTTTAGTTTAAGAACCTCAATTTCTAATTTCATCTTCTTATGATACAGTTCATCACATTCAAGGCATGGTTCAAGATTGGATCTCCTTGCTGGTGGAGCACATCTTCCACCACTTGCTGCTGCAGGGACTGTGTGTACGGCCTTGACAGTGGGAACTGCTGCATCACTCGGATTGCTTGGAGTAACCGCCACATCTGCCACATCTGCCACACTGGTGACCATTTCCAGGCACCCTCCCACTGCTGTCAGAGCCTGGATGTCTAAAAATGACATGGCATCACTGAAATGTAAATAAACTATAATCAGTTTTACTTGTTATCATGTATTCAATTATAAATATCAAACATTAAAGGCAGTAAAGGGATAAATGTTGGAAAGAGAGCTTTATAATCTTCTTGATATGTGATTTTTACATTTTGGATTTCATCAATAGTTTATTTTGGAAATAAAATTTGTTATCAATATTTGGAATGTAATGCAACCAATTTTATTGAAGGAATTATCTAATGACATACAGTAAAGCTGAATGTTTTGACAAACCTTGACTGAGTAGACTCATTTATCTGCAGTAGAGTTGAGTCCATTGAATCTGGTATTCCTGATATGGACACATTGTCCTTCCCAAGTATGTCCCACACGACTTCTGCTGTTTCAGTTAAAAGTGGACAAGGTGACGCCCACCACCTGCAATGTATAGATAATTTCATAATTACCCATGGCTTGAAACATAATCAGACGTAAGCGAAATTCATATTTTTCATGACGGTCTATTCAACTTATTTTGTCAGGGGATTTTTGGGGTGAATATATTTTGTTCAATTCAAGACCCTGTAAACAGCCTAATTTGCACACTGACCAATGTCATTTATCACTTGCACTTCTTTTGGTAAGCTCTAAATAATGTCACATACTAGTAAGTAATAATATGATCTGACATTGCCTATATAATCTATACTCATACATCATTCTCTCATTATTATTATTACCATTGTGGCAGACACCAGTTCTGAATAGTTTGTTGTGAATAGTATATATTGTAAATAACATATTATGATACATATGTATCACTGATTGCCATCTGTATCATTGGTGCCACAAAGTGATAATTAATTATTGTATTGAGAACATGTAATGTACTTTATAACAATGATCCATGTTCATTGTACATTTGTATACCTCATGTATAGTACCCATAAATATAGTTATCGCCCTTGATGAATTCTTTATGTAATCAAGACAATGATTTTATGCCTCATTAACAAATATATTATATGCGAATGTGAATGTGTAATTGTAAGGTACTCGTATGTGAAAGATGCATCATGTTTTATGATATTGCCTTATGTTATTGTTTTGTGTATTGCAGGGTGTCGTTACCTCTCTAACTGCAAATAAAACCTCACACCCATAGCCTGTGTTTGAACGTCATTCTTACCCATCACAACCCGGTTACACCATGACCATTTATTACTCAATTTATACTCCTTCAAAGTAATCACTTTTCATCACACACAGACTGTCCAAAATCAATAAGTATGGACCATAAATCTATATTTGAGCTCTTACCTGTAGATACAGCCCCTTTCTTATATGCTGCAATTTCAGACTTGGACTTCGACTGGGTATTATGCCACTTTTTCTCCACCTCGTCATTTGTCCTGACACATCCTGGGAAAAATGAAAAAACATTTCATGAAACAATTGAGGACACAAATATGAAATCAAATATTTTCATTTACATTAAATTCACATTTTAAAATTTATTATGTAATGGTACTGACAACCCAATTATGATATTAACAAAGGTTCAGTCTGAAGGTATGATATAGGGCCCACTTGGCCCACTAATATTAGTCACATTTCACAATATTAGTGCTATTTTCAACATACTATTGTTAATATTAACATGAAAACAGATAAATGTTGACTCTGTGTATGCCTCTGGTTGGAACTGAACCAACTCCACATAATGGACTGCCATTCAAAAGCTTTAAGGGAGTCAAAATAATGAACAATAAATCATAGGGGTCAGTGTTTGATTAAATAAAATAATGGTACACATGAGAAATATTCTGCAAACACAACAAAACAAATGGGTCATTTCTTCATGAAAAGTACTGCAGTACAATAAAATGATAATGTGTGAGTCTTTCACACTGGGTAAAATAAAATGATAATGTGTGAGTCTTTCACACTGGGTAAAATAAAATGAAAATGTGTGAGTCTTTCACACTGGGTAAAATAAAATGAAAATGTGTGAGTCTTTCACACTTGGGTAAAATAAAATGATACATGTGTGCTTACTTCGCACTTGGGTGAAATAGAATGTTTCATGTGTGATTCCTTCACATGAAAACCTGCGATAGAAATATCTTACCTGCCTTGATAAATACCTGAATATCAACCTATATTTCTGAGATAAATTTACAGAATTATCAACATGTCAAACCAACCCTAATTCACTGTTATCATTTTCATTGACATTTGACTAGATACAAAAAAACTGGCCCAAATACATTACTATTTCAATGAACATACTAAGCATGTCGGTTGTAGTATACTTGTAAGCTGTTACAACAGAAGATGTGTAACATTTGATTTCAGTATTTGTTACTTCAAATGATTATAATCAGTTGATATGCACAAACAATATGATGTTTGAATGCATAAATCCAATATCACTCGTCAAAGTTTTGATGGTAAGAGTTCCGCCCGTAACCCCCGCTTGAAATGTATTCTATTTATTAGGATTATTTCAAGGGTTTAGGGTAATGTTTGGGGTTGGATTTTAGGGTTTTAGGTTAGGTATAGCCTGTTTATAAAAAACATAGGCGGATATCCTCAGGCAAATAATGATTGGAAATAAATACGGGGGTTACGGGCGGAAATCCTTCCGTTTTGAGATTGGTGATCGAAAATAGCACATATGAACCATCTCGCTTTTAAACTTGCACTTACTTCAACGTTTAAATTCTTTACAAATCAATAAAAAATACATTAATTATTGTAGGAGGCAAATACTTTACAGTTACATATACAAGGTGATAACATTTTAAAGTGCACTCAAAATTTACGATCGTCACTTACCTGTGAAGGTGGCATTGATCTGCATAGTAATATGTGTCCAAATTTCCTTCTTTCGCGCAGATGTCACGCCCGGTCCAAACTTGCCGAGTAGCACAGCCTTGTTTTCCTCAACAAGGCGAGTTAAATACAAGGTCTGTTCGGCCGTCCAGTTGGGTTTTCTGACACTTTTCTTCTCCATTCTGATTGTTGTCGTCTGCGTAAGTTTTTTTCTATCTCCACGCGAGGAGAGTTCAACTATGCTATTAATAGATACGGGGATTTCCAATACGTCATCTAAGAATATTCTTAGCATAAATTTGTATCCCATAATCCCATGCGTTTCTCACTAAGAAAATTCTAAGAATTTTAAAATATCTCAGCTAAGATTTATGCTTAGTGGCTTGGTGGATTGCTACTTAAGATAAATTCTCAGCTAAGAATTCTTAAGGAAACTTAAGCATAAATCTAAGAAAATTCTAAGAAGTTTAGTGAATCCGGCCCCTGTCCACATCCCTGCCGTCACTGTGGTCAAGAGGACCATAAGAGTATAAACTGCTCTAACAAGGGCCAGAAACGTCCGGCATCCGCCCACCAGCCAAGTGAACCGCCAAAGAAAGTGAGTAAACGTGAAAGCCATCATTTACTGGCTCTACTCCATGACAAGGTCCTCCTCGTTCAAGATCGTATAGACACCATGTACTCTCTACTTCAACGCATCTTGGAGTTTGTCGAACCCATGGACGATTCCAGTAGCAGTGCCTCCAGTGCACCACCATCACCACCATAGATACCTCGGTGATCTCTCACCCACTCATACCAACGGCCCTTTTCAGGGCCACCCACCTGGCTCGAAAGAATGCTACATCCAATGTTGTTTTAACCACACACACACTAACACTTGTCTAGCCACGCCATCGTGTCCGCCTCACCCCCTCTCTCCCTCCTTCCCTCTCCTTTCCTCTCCTTCCCTTCCCTTCCCTCTCCGTCCCGTCCCGTCCGCCGCTCGTCCGTTCCGCCATCTTGAAACGCGTCTACACTCGCGAGATCCCGCGAGAATCCACGAGATCCCGCGAGATCTCACGCGATCCCACCGGATGGGTCGCCATCTTGAAACGCGTCCGCCATCTTGGCCGGGAGGTGACGTCATCGTCATGTGCGCACCCACCGGAACCGGTCGTGACGTCATCGCGATGCGTGCGCACCCACCGGAACCGGAAGCACCGGAACCGGAACACGAGTGATCTCCCCTGATGGCGGCACATCCGGTCACCGTGGGTCGCCATCTTGATCCAAGATGGCGGCGCCCATGGGGACCGGATGTGCCGCCATCTTGAAAAACACGCCAGGGTGACCCTGTTGACTACTAACAAATGTTCTAAAAACCCTTTTCTATATGTTGGTGTACGTATACCTTTCTAAAAACCTGTATTCTGTGGATTACAAATTTATCAATTCATTACATTTACGACGAAAAGGAAGATACAAAATGCCAAGATTGAATGGTACTGTTCGAAATAAAGCCATAGGACGTTTGGAAGCAAGGTAGTCCCAGACTGCAAGACACTTCACCACAGCACCATATCTCGGTTATGGCATCGATATACCCGCTTCAATTCGACCAAAATCGTTCCAGAGGTGGAAGACCAAGAATGGCCACTCCTACTCAGGATCGATTCATCCGGGTGTTTCACCTGCGTCACCGATTTACTACAGCAACGGACACTTCAGGATAGTTGGCTGGTCTTCGAAGGTTTTCTGACCAAACCATTAGAAATCGTCTGAAAGGTGGGAATTCGAGCATATGGACCAAAACTTGGACTTGTCTTGACACGACTACACCGATAACGACGTGTGCATTGATGCAAAACTGTACAAGCATGGACTCTGGGGAACTGGAGACGCGTTTGGTTCAGCGGTGAATCGCGTTTCCTCCTGCAACTACGGGATGGGAGACAACGACACGAACGTTTTGCGCCGAACTGGTGGTGGACACCACGAGAGGTGGACAGATTTGGTGGAGAAAGCGTCATGGTGTGGGGAGCCATGTCCTACACGGGTAGATCAGAGCTAGCAGTGGTTCAAGGCAATCTTATAGCAAATCGCTACATCGACCAAATCCTGCAACCTGACCTCCTGCCACTTTTTAACCGCCAGAGGGAGCTGTTTCAACACGAGAACGCTCGACCGTACACAACTCGTGTAACAGGTGCCTATCTGGCTTATGCAAACGTCAATGTCCTTCCCTGGCCTTCCAAATTGCCTGATCTGAACCCGATCGAGCATATATATGACGAACGTGATCAACGCGTCCGTAAACGTCACCATGGTCCTCAGACAACTGCTGAATTTGCCAACGCGTTGCAGAAGGAATGGCGAAGAATTCCGCAAGCAAAAACTCCTAGGATTTGTGCAATCCCTTCCGAGGCGGTGTCGAGCAGTGACGCTTCAAGGGGTGGTATCACCAGGTTCTGATCTGAACGCCTCCTTGTGTCCACACATGTGCAGTGAGTGAACTGAATTAATGCTGACAATGCTGATTTTTGGCTTATGCGTTTTTTCTGTCGAAAATATAGCCATGTTTACGTTTCTTGTGCAAATGCAAAGGAATATTGCACTCTGAAAATAAACAAAAAGTATTCAGGAAAATGTTAAACGTTGTACATGCGAAGCAGCGTCCGTGTGTGGTGTTACTATTCATGGGGGAATACAATCATTTCAGAAACAGCCAATCAGCTGTATGCGAAAACTGTTACCCCCGGTTAGAGAAAATATACTAACCTGAATCATCCTTCCGTAATAACCCTACCCTGACCCTACCCTGACCCAACCCTGACCCTACCCTGACCCTACCCTGACCCAACCCTGACCCTACCCCAACTCACCCCATCACCACAAAAAATACAACTCCAATCGGTGTAATACAAGGGAGATCACCGTGCTGCAAAACAAGGAGAACAAAACTGTTTGATTCTGTACAGGACCAACATCATTACACCCATCAGAATGCAGTGATCTCCTGCCATAGGTACCCAAAACTCAGTCACTTCGATTTTCATAAAATCTTGATAGTGTTTGAAAAGAAGTCATGTCATCATTGATATATGCCCTCAGCGATAATATTATATTCCCAGTAAATCTGAGCTAGGAAAGATCTAGATGGTAGGCCTTCTAACTGCGTCAACTATCGTCAAATATCACAATTACAGTAGATTAGTAGTTTTCTACAGACACTAGTACTATACACGGACATTAGCTGACCATAACAGAGTTATAATGTTGATGTAAATTAGTACAGTTCGTCATCGGGTTGCAGAAAAACAAAATTTAAAACAAATAATTTCCGCACATGTTCAGAGCCTCCTGTGAGGCATATTATCCTGACTGTAATTAAATATCCCAGAAAAGTAAATGCCAAC
Source organism: Haliotis rubra (assembly GCF_003918875.1). NCBI lineage: Eukaryota > Metazoa > Mollusca > Gastropoda > Lepetellida > Haliotidae > Haliotis > Haliotis rubra. The sequence goes on along the minus strand of NW_025765370.1, from coordinate 1,796,885 downwards.
GATTATTCTGGTTCGAATTGACATAAACACAATGATTAATATCAATTTATTTTTTAAAATCAACTGCAAACAGAAAAACACGAATGAGCAAACATTTACCTCAAAGTACATCCGAGGATGATGAAGGAAGCTGCTCCATACACCAAAACAATATCTTCATCTGCTGACCTTTCCAGTGGCATTATGTATGCTTGTTTTTTCGACCATATATCTATCAGGATTAACGAAGTTAATTCCACTGAGTTTCCAACAATAATTGGTTGTCAGATTGTTATTACTACCTGACGCAGTGTTGTGGAAGTTACTATATGTTGATGAATTTGGAGTAGAATTTAATCCGTATTCTAGGTTTTGACTAGCCCAGAATGCTATGGAACTCTCTAGAAGGTATTTAGACTATACAGGTGGGCAAGAGCATGTGTCCATCATCTCATATTACGTCAAGAGGAATGAATAAGTGAAAGTCATACTTTTACCTGGGATATCCAGTCTAGGTGCATTTTGGAAGTTTGACTACAGTTGCTCCTGGGTGGAAATACTATCACTGACTTGTATGCATGGGTCCATTATCATATCTATATGAATTAGTGAATATGAATGAATGAGTGAAAATCATACTTTTAGCTGGGATATCAAGTTTAGGTCTATTTTGGAAGTTTGACTACAGTTGCTGATAGGTGGAAAAGTTATCACTGACTGGTATGTGCTATTGCCACTGATATTTTGTTTAATACTGCTATTGTAATTGACTGTCATTGATTGTATATACTGCCTCTTACTGTCACTGATTGTATATACTGCCATTAAACTTGACTAGTAGTAACATATGCTATATTTGGGATTAAACGTTCTTAGTAAAGTACATATTCTTGTATTTTTGTTGGGTTGAATCCCATCCAGGATTCGAACCCACACCCTCAGTCAGGCACCTAATCGCCAGCACACAAAGTCAGCCACCTAACCCACTCAGTCACCGCGACTTTCACAAGAATGGATGTCGTACAACTGGTAGTCTAGACTGCGGACTTTGTGTACCCCTCTGATAAATGTTAATTGGCACGGCTCCCACGGCCGAAAGCTATGGTTACACAATGCCATTTAGAAAGTGTTCAAATGTAACATATGATATATTTTGGATACTGCATTTTCTCAGTAAAGTACAGATTCTTGACCAGTAGTAATTTGTATTGATTTGCTAGTATTGATTGTATGTTATAATACAGTTGCTAATTGTATAACATTTCACTTATATTTATTGGTTTATTTTTCATATAGATTTCACGGTAAACGTTTGGAAGTCAACAGGTTACATCAAGGAGCAGTTAACTTTAATGTGTTTTCATCAATAGGTTTTCAGCTTAGCGTTGACAATTGCTTTCAGATTCAATATTGTATTTAGTTGATTTCAGTTCGCATATGATTTAGAGACGATGTTATGTTTCAGTGTTTAAACCGCCTATAAAGAGAATAATATATTACAACATAGAAACAATTATAGTTCAAATAGAACATTTCCACAAACATATGAAATCAATGCATAAATCACAGAGTCGTTCATTGTCTTGTTCCGAGTGTATCATGATCGTGTTTATTATGAATAACTACCAAACAGTGTGGACATCAGGCGTAAACACATGCAAAGGCAACACAATGTATGACACATAAGAACAACATCCATTCGCATTGGAAAGTCTACAAGTTGTAAATCTCTTGTGACAGCTAACCTTCTCCGAGTCAGACTTCATTCAAGACAAGATTTTCCTTGTGTTTCCCAACATACAACTGATGAGACATCAACTGCGTATGTACCAATTTGTTAAAAATGCCAATTTCAAATCTGTTATTAAAATAACACTTTGGATTGTGCGCAGTTATATTTCACCAGCCGAAAGTGACATTGGCAGTTTTAGCATCATCTCCCACAGTTCCCGGGATTGTTACATAGGTATCTGCTGCAGACGGTAATCAGCCAAATGTGATCGATGAAAATGCCAATTTAAATAACACGAAGTACACGTCAGAATGTAATCCTGCGGGATGTTTATAACCTAACAAATAACCTGTCAGTTAAAGGGCACTTTCCGGCTTCATTGGCCAAATTTGTTTCAATGCTCACGGAGATCTCGAGGGGTTAATGATCACATACATTCGTTAAGAATCCATCTGTGTTCTTTTCTATGTATAAAACATATCAATATTCCCTTCTGTTATTTCGGCTTCACAAATCTTGCACATCTTTCGTTTCATAAAACAAGCTGATTTTATGGGAAGAGTATTTGACATTGTGAACCAGGTGTGCCTATCGCTTGATACTAATTTCAAATCCCACACGTATTAAGTTGCACCGTTTAAATTGCAATGGACTGGATGGCAGACACACCTTACTGAAGTTAGTTAATACTTCACACCATCCACAGAACAACGTTTTTACGAAAATAAGGCACAACAATAAGATTATGGGAGTTATTTTATGGATAGGTGTGTAGCTTATGTAACTTATATTTTGTACCCGTGAAGATCCGTGTTAGAATTGATCTTCAGTAGCCCATGTTTGTCGTAAGAGACGACTAACGGGATCGGGTGGTCAGGCTCGCTGACTTGGTTGGTACATGTCATCGTATCCCATCATGTTGATGATCGCTGGATTGTCTGGTCCAGATTCGATTATTTACAGACCGCCGCCATATGGCTGGAATATTGCTGAGTGCGGCGTAAAAATATACTCACTCTCTCACTTACATTTTGTTATATTTTAAAAGGTTTTCTCCATGCCTGCACCCTTCAAAACGTATGAACGTCTGAAGCTCAATTTAATCTCAATTCCTAAAAAATATCTGATTTGTATCAAATTATGTGTTCATGTGTAACTCAAGTATTGATGACAGATCGGTCAACTAACGGATCTCTTAGACCTGCCATAGTTGATTTTCCCTCAGGATTAATGTTCGAAGAACAAGTGCTCACAAACTGGAAAGTGTTCTTGAGACTTTTCCACCAGGCCTTGTGTAAAAAAAATCCACAGTCTCGTGGTTTTTGTTTATGCCCAACAACCATCTGTATTAGTGGCCAAGATGAAAGAGAACACAAATAACAGTCTTAGGATCAAATACTATACGGACAAAGGAGTTGTAGTGCAATGATATGAGTGCGGCTATTATCAGGACTTAACAGGAAAAGCGATTGGCCGGTGACTATCTCGTAAGATTGGTCTGTCGATATCCTGATCAGATTTTAGTTCGAGTATTTATTTTGCCGATCACAGGCGAAGCGAATGTTACGAGGGACGACTCGAGGCTTGTGTCCTTTTAAGATGACGTTTACCATGAGCATGGAAGGAAACACTGGACTTGATACTGTGTATTACATCGGTTGCATTGCTGGTGGTGGTGCAGTGGGTGTAATTGTTGTGATCATGATGTGCATGTTATGGATATGAATGTGGGTGCAGATGTGGGTGCAGATGTTGTGTGTGTTGGGTGGGTGATGGCGATGAAGATGTTAATTCCCATTGCTGGTTTTAGCGTCGATAGCATTCTCTTAAATTTCTCCCAATTGTCTGGTCGGTTATTTACAAATGTGAATTTCGAGAGTGACGGAATCTGTTCCACTGAAACAAATATTTGTGTTACTACATATTTAATATTTCTAAACGGTCTTCATGTACAGAGGAGTAAAACATGCTAATATGTTTGAGATGAAACGTTTAGTTAATGGCGTACGCCGCAGTAAGCGCCATCCCAGCTTTCACATGGTGATCTGCCAATGATCGAGTCTGCAAAGGAGTGCCTAAAAGCAAGTGTGACGAATCACGCTAGCGGGAATCTCTAGATGTCATCAAGCAAGCCACCGATACTGAACATCAGGTCCATAATGACAGCACGTAGAGGAGGCTAGTGACCTCATATTTCCCCAGGATCGCTGGTGGGTAATAATTATACAAACTGTTTATAATTATATACTAGCATCTAAACATTTAAATTTAGCCTCCATGGACATGGACACTTACGGAAATATGGAAACGAGTGTGTTTGGTGTAAGTATCAATTTACTATACGTAATACGTTTTCTCACGATTGATGCGTTATCCGTACAGCTATTTGCCCTTTACGCCCATTTAAAGCAGTTTCAGTGGTCGAAAGTGGATATTCTCTGACATTCACTTTTTGTGTCGGTCTCCCTTGCAATAAAACCCCCAAACACTAATTATGACAAATGACTTCTGAAGCAGCAACTGGGCAAATATGAGATGAAGGTCTTCCAAGATTATGACATAATGCTCAGAGGCGCAGAGTAACTTGATCATCAATTGTGAATATTAAAAGGAAGAGTGTTGTCAACACTTCAAAATGAAGATCGCCATACTGGCACGAGGGATACCCTCATGCAACTAGCACAGGTTTTAGTTTTTGTTTTTAGTTTCTAGTGAATTATACTATGCTTTATCGTCCATAAAACAGACACATCACTACTTACTTTAATACATGGAGATTTGTCGTAGATGTTTCTAGTAAATGTGAACATTTACGTTTGAAGGGCAAATATGCCCAGAAATTAATTATTCAACCGATATAAGTTTAACACAATTCATAATATCTTTAGCACAATTTAGATGCAGCTCACACAAATTAATTGGCAGGCGCAAGAAATTCTAAAATGTATCAGGATATATAGAAAATGTCGAAGATTTATTTCACATTTTGCTTGTATACTATAAAATGATAATTTAAGTAAATATATTAGGGAATATATATACTACGTACATCTACTCAGAGAAACGTTTTTCTTTTAAAGGTTGATATTCGCTGAGGCTAATGTTCATATTCCAGGAATAAGGAACTGGTTTTCCCACAGATACTGAATAGAACTCCTTCAAGACATTAAGACCAATCAAACATTTGGTGGTGGTGAGGTGAAATAGGGATTAACGTCGTGCTTGAGAATATTTCGCTCATATGACGACGTGCATGCGTGTGTATGTGTATGTGCGGCTGCTTGTACTAGCCCAGACTGAAGCTGGTTTTATAGTGCTAGCCCACTGAGATACCATGCCGCAGTGAAGCATGAATACCCCACTCAGACACATTATACTGACTCCGAGCCGACCAGTCCTTGTTGTACCCAGTAATGCCGAGCGCCAGACGGGGACCAACAAGTACCATATTTTAACGTCTTTTGGTATGACGCGGTCGGGGATCGAACCCGCAACCTTCCGCTCTCCGGACGGACGCTCTAACCACTACACCACGGAGGCGGTCCAATCAAACATTTGAAAATATTTCGCTTTCAGCACTTTACTCCACTATAGTAGTTTAGTTTATTGATGACTATAGGTGTGCACCTTGTTTCCTGTTGAGCCCCAAGTTGAAACTAAACGTAAAGATGGAATGAGTCCGACAGAACTTGGTATGAAACCAACAACCAACAAAGAGATTTCATGTAATTCATATGTGTTTTCTAAAGTTAATTAAATTAACAAAATAATACAAATCACTACAAAAGTACAACAGTGGTAGTACAAATTCAAAGCCAGAATATACAAAAGCGGCGACTACAGCAATAAAGACCGTGACGGTAATATACACCTCACTGCAACAGTCGCCAAGTTTATCCAGATTAAGTAGGGTCGCCACCCAATGTTGGTCTTCTTGTAACTTGAGATGTGATGTGAGATGCAAGGCAAGAGTGAGCTACTTTTGTATATCTAAAAAAGACTCCAGAAGATTCTCCAACTCTCTATGGTCGGAGTCCGAATATAGTGGAAGGGCCCATAGTTGTAGTACCTTCCAGAACAAGGCGAAATATAGCATACGACTGCCCGTCACTGACTTATACATGCGCAATATAATATTATTACACTTGGAGCATTGTTACACAATGAATAACACTGCCACTTACCTACCTAAATCATCAAAAGGCACTAGGCCTATCCATGTGGCCAGTTTGGTGAGAATGACGGGTTTCAAAATCTGCTCTGGAAACGAAATGTGATCCACCAGCAACAGCCGAAACCATATTCATAAATTGCCATGACCCTTCTAAAACATTAAAGGATCAAACCCTTACTTACTAGTGGCATTAGAAGGAGACTATATATCATGTTTTTTTTTTTTCAAACTGAAGAGGAATTTATTTGGGACTTCTTCGGCATTAATGAATTCATTTTGCAAAACATGAATAATAATTAACTATTAAAATATGTCCAATTATATCAGTGCGACACTGAAACAGGTACTCGTACATGTGCCATGGACCAGTCTCACAGCACAGTCTAGTTAAACAACAAGTTGAGAGAGCAACGTTTGGCCTTTATTACGATCACCACGGTGCAACCACATGCCTCTCGTGTACAGCGGTCATCAGGACTAGTTGATGTCATATCGTCTCTGTCTCTGTAAGGAGCTGGGGTTCTGTATAATTCATAGAAATCAGCCTGCTGTAGTAAAAACCCAAATGTTTGACTCAGCAAAGAACAAATTACATCCATCAAACTTGTTTTTCTGTGATTTCCTGCTATAGGAACTTTAACAATCATTCAGTTTGCTTTTAAAACCTTTCAAAGACTTCATAGGGTTTGAAAAGAAGCATGTCTCAATCGATCCATGCCCTCAGCGGTAAGAGAATATCGATATTTCCTCTAACTCTAAGCTGGGGTACATCTGGATTGTAGGCTTCGTGTATCAATATCTTCAAATATCAAAATACGACGAGATAACAATGAGCTGAGAATTTGTTTTAAACAAGACATAATAAAGATGACATGAAGAAGAATGGTTCGTCTCGTATGAGATACATTTTCTCCTGCAAATTACATACCTAAACGTTTGGGTGCATCCAAGGTTGACATAGGAGGCTGAAATGCAAAGCAAAGAATTGTCATCATGCTAATATCCTGACATGACAAATCATGTCATTTGATCACGTATCTTGATAACGGTGTAAGACTCTACACCGAAACGTTGCTCTATGCAATAAACAACAGTTGTCATCCATAAAGTTGTATGCTTCAGTTTTACGTTCGGCACAAGTTGTGCTGCATAAGTAATGGCCACGCTGCTTATTTTATTAGAAACCAAAAGCAAATTTCATTTTGTTTTGCTTATCTGCTCCAGCAAATAGATATGGACGCCTGAAGCTCAATTTAATCTCAATTCCACAAAAACACACATATTATATGTTCCAGATTATGGGATCAAGAGATCATGTGTAACTGAAGTATTTAGGACAGATCGATCAGCCAACGGATCCGTAATACATGCCATACTTGATGTTCCCTCAGGATTAATGTTCGAAGAACAAGTGCCCACAAACTGGTGTGTGTTCTTGAGACTTTTCCTCCAGGCTCTGTGTACAGAAAAAACCACACACTCTCGCGGTGTTTCTTTATGCCCAACAACTATCCCTATTAGTGACCAAGATGAAAGAAAAAACAATAACAGTCTTATGATCAAATGCTATGCGTCCATGGAGTTGGAAGGCAAATGATATGAGTGCGTATATTATTAGTACTTAACATGGAAAGCGATGTGCCCGTGACTGTCTCACAAGATTGATAGCACAGGATCCCTATCAGCTTTTTAGTTTGGTTATTGATTAAAGTCAAGAGTCAGGGCTTGTGTACGTTTAAGATGATGTTTTTGTGGTGGTGGAAGGAATTATTGGTCTTGATATTGAGCAAGAACTAGTAGAAGCCTTCGCACACTTCATAACTATCATCGCTGAATCAGTGTCTGGAAACTCTGCTCCCAACAGTGATTGCCACAGTGAAGCAGTCTTTAATAGAGTGCCAGACATCATGTTAAGTAGCACTTAAAAGGCCTCTCAGTTTGAGAAGGTATTTTCCCGTACTTTGTTAAAAACGTTAAAGCAGGCAATGACCTTACCTTTATATAGACAGTGATTGAACAAATTGTTGCAAAAAAGTACAGAAGCACGTGGTGGATGATAGACAGAAATGATACTGGCATTGCAATGAAGCTGACCGAGTTTTTCAGTGCAGTGAACATGAAAGGTTGGGGGCTTAGGGTTCTACTGCACGTATATGCTTCAGTCTTTGCCATCGAACATGACACTGTGATGCTACGTGGTTACGTTTAACTAGAAATGCCTTGGTCCTATCTCTTGTCTAAACAACGGATTCCAATAAGACCGGGAATAATAAAGAATTGAGGAAAAGAAAGCCCTTTATGGCGTGCAGCAAGAGTCCTGAGCCGGGCCCACTCTATTCAGTTTGTATACTTTACCGGTCTGTTGTATTGCAGGGAAACATCAGCTTGGGTGTTCACCTCTGCTCAGACAATATGCAACTCCACCTTGACGTCAGGCTGCTTGATTGTACAGCTTCAATATAGCATATAATGTTTATTTCATCGACTTTACTAACAACATTGAGAGTCACACTATTGATAACAGGTTTGTCCAGCTCTAAATTCAGTATGTTTAACAATGGTATGTTTGTTGAAGGTTAACGGTGTGTTTACCCACGGTGCTGTTTCTAAGTGAAGACAGTTCCACATTATCCAAACAGTATCTCGTCTCAACATATTTACCCGCCCATTAGAGATTTGACATCAATGTCTGAACAGTTATATCACAGCATGTTAGATGAACGTCAAGAAATATCGAAGTAATGAATGCACGTCTTAGTGACGGCTTTAGATTTCTATTTCTATGCTTTTGAAATTCTGGAAACACAAATCTCAATCTACCTTGTGTGACAGATTAGAAATGACTGAGATAAAAGGCTTTTGAGTCCCCTTTAAACAAGCAAATTTAAACACAGACGAGTCTATAATATTCAATTGTATTTTGAATACACAAAGTTACAATGAATGACAGTACAAATTTCTTATACAATATTATTGGGTCACAAATCTAAAATATTGATATTGATATTCCCAGTAAAATCAGATATATTGACTGAAGATTGTTGACAGCTGTTGAAAATCAATGTAGATCGATGTCCATGCTTTTGATCACTGGATTTTCTGGACCAGACTTGATTATTTACAGACCGCCGTCATATATCGGGAATATTGCTGAGTGCGGCGTTAACATATAAACAAACTCACAAACAAATGTCTCTGGCAGAAGCGTCATCCACATCCACATGTCCATAGGAGAATGTCGTTGCCTGACCTCGCATATGCCACCATTATTAATGCACTGTTCGATTCCGACTATATCACAGAAACGTGTTTGTCACTCATGACCAATTTCAAGTGATGATGCCAGGTTTGTGAGCATATCATACCCTACTGTATTCCCCATTAGACCTGCACAGACATGTAAGTTATTCATCAAATTAAATCATAAAAATGTCTATCTTCAAGTTTCAATGGGACTGTGTTTCAAACGTATCACGTTACACCTTCATTTTGTAATTTCGATGTGGAGATGGACTAATATTGGGTTAGTGCACTCTGTACTGATTGTATGTAATGTCCGCCCTCAAAACAGGAATGAAATCTCATGAGCAAACCTTGTTGTCATCTTTGCGTGTGTCTATAAAAGAAGCATGTATTATTGTAAGATGGCACTGCCGAGAAATCAATAGCTAAACCCAAAGCAACCTACTGATTAATATTCCTCTCGTGTCGGTCTGTGTACGTATTAAACGAATGCAGACATCAGTCTCATTCCAAGCAATAACTTACAAAAATATATCTCTTTTTATAATCATATGTCAAAACGCTAGATAACAAGTTTTGAGTATCTGGCGAAACCCAATGCAGTGGACGGTGAATGCAAAACAGTGGTCAAATTTATGTGACTGAATCGTCTAAAAAGCAGTTATGACACCCGGTATTCTCCGGAGAGTCCTCCTCTACCGGTAGCACCAGGCACTCACAAAAATCCTTCTTAAAGGTAGGACCCTTTCTCCACACCCACCACAACCCTTGCCAAGCGATTTAAATGGCATTCAGTTCATTCATTGGTCTGCATCGCCGACACATATTCTCGTCGTTGTGGTACAAAACCACACAACGTTCAAGCCACTTTAAAGTTAATGTCCGTGAGCTGTCGAATCTAACTGTTAAAATCATAGGTTGGACTGGTCATTACTGATGACAATGAGAGCAGCTAGCTTGCAATTAGTCAGAAGATCGATTTCCCTTTTAACGTAGCTGTTTGGTAAAATATATATCTGGTTGAACTGCTAGAGTCTTTCCTAATTCAACACGCGTATGTCAGTGACCCTTTTTCGTATATCAACACCTATATTTCAGTTGTCCAGTTTCAGCTGACAGGCACATGTGTATCAACTGTTTCAGACTGAGGAGGGTTTGTCTCTCCATATTCGCTGCTGGAATACATCTCAGTCAAACAGTAATTGCCATCCCCAGTCAAGATTACAGAATACCCCTTGAGTCCTGTGACCAGTGTCTACATGAGAGAGGTTGCGGTATTCAGGACGATTTCACACGATTTTACAATAACCGTGAAACACAGATACTCAGAGAAATCGATGCCAACTGTGCTGGCTTCGTGCAGGTACTCCCCTGGGCCAGTGCATAGGCCCCTCATTTCTGTTGGGAGGCACCAGCTCTGCAATGAACTTTTGCCATTGATAACCAAGTTGCAAAACTTGAAAATTATGTCATATTCAATTACGACCTTTCATTCCATGCTTCCGTGAGCTGTTGTAGAAAGCTGTATCGAAGTAATTTGCTATAACAGGTTTTGGGTTTATTGCTGGAAGAAGCTGTTAAAAAACGTAAACGCCAGAGAAAGACAAGTCTCAGTAATTTATGGAATACGATTTAAATGGGAGCAAAACACAAAGAGTGGTAAAGGTTATATGAATGGCAAGGGGTATAACATCAGATATTTCTAAAAAACACATGGATGACGCCAATAACAGTATCGACTACAACACTGACATCCACACCCATTCCCACGCCGTCAACAATACCGACATAGCCTGTAGAACAACCAATCACGTAGAAGGTTGGCACTCTCATTTAAATGCTCTGTCAGCCTGTCATCCAAACTTGTTCAAGTTTGTGGACCTTCTAAAAAAAAACAGCAGTCCAGGGTGGAAATTACAATTTCTCAGCTGCAGAACAGCGGTTCCAGGCGTCCCAGGAAGAAGCTGTATCGAGCCCTGGATGATCGTCTTGCAGTGCTGAAGGTGCGTCTCGTGAATGGGGCATATAGGGATATTGTCTGAGACCTGGTTGGTGTCCCTGTGTTGGAATAATTATGTATATTTCTGTATATTTCTGCATATGTGTATATTTGTATATTTCCGTATATTTATGAAAAATTATTTTTAATTATGTCTTCAGTAACCATTTTCTGAAAATGTACCTAATGTGTAGAAGAGAAAATATACCAAATTGATTTGCTGAAATAAAAAAATCGAGATGAAGTATAGTGTGTTAGACCGTTTGTTAGATCGAAACAGACTATAAGTTAATCCCCTATTGTTATAGGGATTATCGCGCATCAGTGATTTTTTATTCTGAACAAAAGCGTCCGGCAAAACGGGAACCCCCCATTCACACCACCATGCAAGCGATGATTGTATCCACACTATTCATCCATAGAATCCTTTACACGGGTTTATGTTGGACTCCTTTCTACATGCACAACAATTGTTTTACTGGAATACTCAAAATTACTCACACATCCACACCCACAATTTGCGTATCATGCACACAGCGTTGACGACCACCAACTTCAGCAATGAAACCAGTATAATACACAACATCAAGACCAATAATTTCTCCTGTCAATTTGGTAATATTAAAAGGACACACACACCCCAGAGTTCACTCGTAATATTGGTTTCATCTGCCATAATCAATCTAAAATGCTGATAAGGATCCACAGAGACCAGTCTTATGAAACAGTCCCCGGCACATCGCTTTACTTGTGTAGGAAATAATACACGTACTGACATCATTGGTGTGCAAATCCTTTGCCCGTATAGTATTTGGTCCTAAGACTGTTATTTTGTTCTCTTTCATTTTGAACACTAATAGGGATAGTTGTTGGGCACAACCAGAAACACGAGTCTGCGTTGTTCTTTTACACAACCGCCTGGAGTAAAAGTCTCAAGTACACACTCCAGTTTGCGAGCAATGAATAACTGATCCGTTGGCTGATCGATCTGTCATTTCCGTTACACATGACTTCATAATTTGGAACATATCATATCTGTTGTTGAAGAATTGAGTCTAATTTGAGCTGTGGCCGTACATATTTATTTGAGAGAGCAGGCAACATATATAACTAAGTAGATAAAAAAACGCTGTTTCTTTCTAATAAAATCATCAACGTGTCAGCGACAAGGGCAGCACAACATGTGCTGAATGTTTTCTGTAAACGTGTTATTGTTCTGTATTGTTAGACTGACTGACTGACTGAGTTTGGTTTTACGCCGCTTTTAGCAATATTCCAGCAACATCACGGCGGGGGACACCAGAAATGGGCTTCACACATTGTACCCATGTGTCTTCGGCGTGACGAGCCAACGCTTTAACCATTAGGCTACCCCACCGCCCCTCTGTATTGTTAGATTGTAATGGGTTGTTGTAGCGGTGTTGAGAAGTACTGGCAAAACTTCTGTAATCAACTACTGTCAGATGTGTCTGTCATCCAGTCCCATGAAATTTAGACGTTGAAGACGTGTGGGATCTGAAAAAAACATCAGGCACTGGATGAATCAGGTTTCAATTTCGAATACCCACAAAATCAGCGTGTTTTGTATAATGACGAATTTTCTTCAAGGGATACCTGAGATGTATAACCAAGCGAAAAAACAGAAGGAAATTTGATATATTTTTTAACAGATTTACGAACGTATGAGATCATTACCTTTCCGAGATAATGTCCAAGAACATGACACGATGGTAGCTTATGAAACCGTAGAGTGTCATTAAACTGACAGGTTATTTGCTGAGGTATACATTACCTAGTGTTATTTACATACAGGATTGAAACTGAAACCTTTAGCGCATTGATATCTACACGGTAGACAGCTGTCAATATCAAGTGAAGGCGTTTGACTTAAATGAAATCTGACTTCGTGAAAATACGTTGTCACAAGGAACTTGTGAACTTTCCAATGCCTGAGGCTACTGTTCTTGAAAAGGACAGTATTTATTTGCTATACACTGCGTTGCTTTTGCATGTGTTTATGACTGATGTCACAGTTTTTCGAACACCCGGTGTCCACACTGTTTGGAGGTAATTCATAATGGAGACAGAGCAGTGCAGCGGGCGACTCCCATTTTACTACAATTTTTTATGATTCTTTAAATGATGTTTTCACTTTTTAATTTGATCAATAATTTGTTTTACTTGATTCTTTTGAAACTTTTCCGTATACACCTTGTTTCGTGTTGAGCCACAAGATGAAACTAAACGTTAACATGGAATCAGTCCGTAAGAACTTGGTGTGAAACCAACAACCAACAAAGAAATGGCATGTAATTAACAGTTGTTTTCTAAACTTAACTAATGGGCGACATTGATTTTAGTACGTTTTCTAAATTAATTAAATGCTTTTTCACTTTTTAATTTGAACAATTATTATCAGAACGTGTGTGTTTTACTAGATTGTTCTCCGTAAAGGTGGTTTAAACAATTATATTTTAAAAGACACATAATATCATCTTTTTACCCTTTAAACATTTGTGATAAGGTTTTAATTAATTGTTCTCTGTACACTCTGTTATGATATTGCCTCGCATAAAGAAACATAATACTGCCTCCAAATCAAAGACATCTTTAACCGAAAACCAGTAATATTTATCTTCCAAGTAAGTGTCAAGATAAAACTGAAATATTTTTATGTAGCTCTATCTAATCCAAAATAAGAGCAATTGAAATGACAACACATTAATGTCCTACATAATGTTACCTACTGACTTCCAAACTGAAGAAATTGTTTAAGGAAGAGGTAGTAAGTAATTAATGACAGTTCCATTGCAGTGATAGCATTAAAAAGAACACCTATGCTACTGACAAATAAAGTCGGTTATAATTATTTCCACCTGGCAGCAACTGTAGTGAAGCTTCCAAAATTGACCTAGAATGGATATCCATGGTAAAACTATAATATTAATTCACTGGTCGTAATCAGATATAGGAGCATGCGTTGCCCTCGTGAATTGTCTGAACGCCTTCCTGAAAGTTTTCCACACCTCTACTTACAGTGGATTATGATAAGTTGAACAAAATACATGTATTACACTGTCAAAGATATATAAAAATAGAGAATTGTTTTCCATGTATTTGCACAAAATCGATAAGAATATCTGCTTCGTTACTGAAAACCTGGTTTGGTAGTTTCTCGAGATCTTCGTACCAGGACGTACCTTTCATGCACTTAGTTTGCGCAATGATTCTTTTGTGTGTTCTATTTTCTTCTCCTTGTTTTTAGAAAAAGGAATAGATGGCGTTATTTTCTCACAAGTCATGTACTAATGTATGAATATCGCTATCGATTAAAATCGAATATAGATAATGCAATATGAAGTTAAGTTAACTGAGAAAGACATCACGCATCAATCCAAAAACCACTTCACTGCTATTATTAGTGTGTAGCATCGCCTTTTATATTTCATGTACTATATTTTATTTAAAATTTAGAATGAATTCAATTCAGACAGCATCAAGTGTCATGTTACTTCTTTTAACGCCTTTTAAAAGGTGTGACCTTTTGAAACATTGCTAGGGATCAATTTTTTTGTCAGTAAATTGTATATTTCAGCCAGCCATATTACACTTGGATGCACACAAACGTAATATATTCCGTTGATGGATGTAATTTGTTCTTTGCTGGGTCCAATATTGTTTGTTTTTCCTCACAGGATGAATTTTCTATTAATTATACAGATCCCGGGTTCCTTACAGAGACGATAGGACATTTATATCAACTAGTCCTGATGACCGCTGTACACGAGAGGCGTGACCCAATGAAACATCCATATAGTGATGATGTCATGTCAATAAATTTAGATGATGACAATTTTCGATGTGGTATATATTTCAGCCTTCTCTTTCGTGCTTGGATACACTTTCACTTACCTTGGTGTACTTAAGCGTTTTTTAAAAAGCGACTTTTGATATTAAACATATTGAGACATTACACGTAGGCCCCCGGCCCAGATGTTCCCTCGCTTAGAGCTAGTGGGAATATCGATATCCAGTTACCGATGAGGCAATAGATCGATTAAGATATGACTTCTTGTCAAACACTATGAAACCTTTGAAATGTTTTAAAAGCAAACTGACTGATTTTTAAAGTAACCTAAGCAGGGAATTACAGAAAAACAAAATTGATGGTTTTAATGGTGTTTGTTCTTTGATGAGTACAATTCTTTTTTCCACTGCCACAGCAGGCTGTCTTTTCCTAATTATATCGAGCCAGTTCTTCACAGAGGGGATGACAATCATATCAAATGGTCACAAAGACCGCTGATCATGTGAGGCATGTGGTGTTAGAGGATCCACAGAAGGGATACCAACATGGAGCCCGTTTTACTCCTTTGTACAGGAGTACAAGAACGTTCAGAATTATCAAATATGTGGCGACACAAGTATATGTGTTTCAGTGGAACCGTTATAATTCACTATTACTCTTGGGATTCACAGTCGTAAGTTTCCGACCAGACCTTTGGGTTTAGCTAAAGATAACGACATGGACGCCAATATCAGCAACGTAATGAAAGAAAACTGCAAGATGAACAACACGGTCGACTGACATTACCATCCAAACCTGCGTCATCACCATCACGAACACCATCATCCACACCACAGATTTGAATATTTACAAATGATATTCTGGGTAAATACAACCAGTCAACCGACCACACACTTCTTACTTTGCATGGGTTGATTCCTGTAACATGATGAGCTGGGTATTGATTAATCATGGCCAGATACCTTGGGAAAGTACATAGAATTCTTCATCCTCAATACAGGTCTATATCATGTTTGTTTCACAGTAACACGGTCTATTTTCAGAAATAACATTTGAGGAATATCATGGGACAGATACAGATCAATAAGGATTATATGTCCTGTAATAATTACATTCTTAAGAAAACTGATACTAGAATTCCAGTTTGCATAAGACAGTCATTCACTCTTTTCGCTTCAATTGCTCTGTTAAACAATTATATTGTAAGATTATAAGATGTAAGAATGATATATGATTAGGATTAGTTTTAGTGAATCTTAAATATTGTGTGCAAAATTTAGACTGATATCAACACTATTACTAATTTTTTCTACCCTTAATATTTGCTCCATAATATATAATGGGCGTTATCATAGTGTCAAATATTTTGAGTATATCCTGGCATAAAAGTTTACTTACTTTCTCTGATACCTATTAACTGACATAATTGCTTTGTTAGCTTCTGCAGCTGAGCAGCTTTGTGTTCTCGTCCAAGATAAGTTCAAGACATTTGTGAATCTTTTTTTGTGACACATTTCCTAAATCAGCAATATGCGTATGCACTGAGATTTAAAAACTAATGCAAATGATGAGTTGTCAGGTTCCAAATATAGTTAAAAGGTCCACCTTTTAGAGTAAAACGAAAATAACCGACTGAAATCAGAGGCACCTTCCAAAACATGGCCATACCCTTACTTAATTTCATTGACATCCGAGGAGACTATGTTTCATGGTCTTTTCTATGTACTGAGAGTTCCGTCCGGTATGTAAATTATAATTAATTCAGTAACAAATAATCCAAGTATATGAGACTGGGAACGTGGAACGACTAGAATAAACATTCCCACACCACTGTCCAGCTAAACTTCAAGTTGCAAGAGCATTCCACTCTCTGTACCAGACCTGTCCTTTATTGAGAGCATCACAGTGCCAAGCAAGGAGGCTGTGTACATTAATGTCCTTGACATTGTGTTTCATAAGGACCAGGAAGCGAGCACTCCACGCTCTGACACCTGTCCGTTATTGAGATCATCTCAAGGAAGCTATATTGATGACAAGTATATTTTTGTATGATGTTACTGGCCCATTTTCTGTTATTTCATCAGGCTGCACATTAATGTCTCTGCCTTCCTGTTCCATCATTTCTAAATACATCCTTTCCGTACTATTTAACTGTTCAGTAATATATATGGATGTCGCAGGCCTTTTGGTATCCTCTCTTTGAATGATGAAACACCATACGCAACTTGTATACAGCGGTCTTTAATTCCGTTTGATCCGATTGTCATACCGCCCCTGTAATTATCCAGGGGTCGGTATAATTCCTGAGCTGGGAAGATCTGGATTATAGGCCTTCTAACTACGACCCAGTATCTTCAAATAACATATTTTAAAGCAACTAACACTGAACTGAGTACGATATGCGATCTGTAAAATGATAATAATCATTCGTCGTCAGGATGTACAAAAACCAAAAAAAATGTTAACTGTCTTTCTCGGACATGCAGGAAGATTGTTCAGCTCCTCCACTGAGATATAATGTCCTGATTCTGATAAAATGTTCCAGAAAATACATCCCCAAGTATATTCTGGGTTTGATTAGACGCAACCTGAATGATTATTGAAGAGTGAATAGAAACGTGTCACACCGAAAAAAACATAACAAAGAAAAAGGGCGTACTTGTCAACCTATACTTAAAACTACAATGCAAGGACGAAGCAAGAAGCTGCATTATACATCAAGCAATACCCATATATTAATTTCTTTACACGACACATTAAAACCACCAGATCACATTTGTGTCATTGGGTCAGAAGTTTCGAAAGGCTGTAAATATCTGAATTGCTATTTTTATCGAGGTGAGACTTCAATCCAGGCAACATGTTGAAGATGTGAGTATCTATACCCACACCACCCACACCCAACCCCCACACCCTACACCCACACCCTATACCCACACCCTATACCCACATCACCCACACCCTACCCCACACCCTACACCCCCACACCCTACACCCACACCATACACCCACACCACACACACCTACACCCACACCCCACAACCTATACCCACACCCTACACCCACACCCTACACCCACACCCTACACCCTACACCCACACCCTACACCCTATCCCCACACCCCACACCCACACCCTACACACCTACCACCCACACCACACCCACCTATACACACACCCTACACCCTACACCACCCTATACACACACCACCCACACCCTATACAAACACCACCCACACCCTACACCAACACCCTATACCCTCACCAACACCCACACCCTACATCAACACCCTACACCCACACCCTATACCCACACCCTACACCCACACCATATACACACACCACCGACACCCACACCCACACCCTACACCCACACCCTATGGTACTATTTGCTTATAGCGGTTGTATGTTATCAAAATTGGCAAATAGGATTTTCAAGGTGTTTGGGGGTTTGAGGGGTTGTTTTACATTATATATTTTTTTATCAAAGAATATTTGGAAAAACATGTCCGTAAAGCGACTGACAGAAAAGAGGTTTAGTAATTCGTGAGATAGATATGTGTATGGATTCATTGCTCCATTTGGGTACACTTGTGACATAAGTTTGCAACGCAGGAAGACACTTTCCCATCTTGGTGCCTACTGACAACTGTCAGCAAAATTTTCTATGAGTCAAGAAACTATCAATAGAAGAAAATGAAGCCAGCTAACGCAGAGCTGTCGAGACAGCTCAGAGTCTCTGAGAGGTAATCTATCTGAGTCATCTACCCCCTATCTGCGTACTTCCGTTAGTAGCCACACTTGTAGAGTCCAGAATTACTGAAGCAAATTTACGGATATGAAATCAAAGTCATCTGTTATTATATATATATGTCTAGTCATAATGTATCAGGTACAAAGTGCAACGACGCCAAAACATCATCACCATCCAGCAGCTGCTTTATCAGACACAAGCTCGGTTTACTGGACCATTTATTTTCTGTATGGTCCATGATACTGTTTACTTCAGAATACATATACAAGGACATATCCAAATTGGTTCGACTATTAGAAGACCACCTTCATGTAACAAGAACATAGCTCAGTTCTGGTTTTGAGATCACTGGATTCGCCTATTCACCGACCGCATCCACACAGCTGGAATATTGCTGAGTGCGGCGTTAAACAATCAACCAACTGTTCTGGTTTTGAATAACTATCACATGGCGATGATGCCAGGTATTCGTGAAAAGGTAAGAGTATCCTGACACACATTTGTCGCTTGGTTCATTCAGTGCAGGTGGGCACATCTATAGAAGGGAACTGGCTATTTGTCCGTCATTGAAAGATAACAGATCATCCTTAGTTAACGTTTTTTTTTGCATGTCCTCAAGCGAATCAAAATAAAGAATTGTATCGTCGATATATTAAGCAGGACAGATCAGACAGAACATGTTTAGGTTGTAAAGAACCTTATATCGATGGTGAATATAATTTTATTTGTATTTGTAATGCCTCCGAAGAAATTAGAATTAAATTTATACCTGAAAAATACTCAGTCCATCCTACATATCACAAATGTGTCCATAAAGAATGAAACCATTCTAATCAACTTGGCTCTCTATGTGTATAAAGCAACGCTTAGCAGACAAAATGTCCTCAAAATATGGCATGTTGATGTCTCTCATGTATGTAATAATGATATGGGCCTAAGGCCTCCCCACTTGAGAAATATACTTGACTGACAACGTCAGCATATTCACTTTCCTCAAAATGTCAACCATCTCACATAATATTTGCTTTTCTTTGTTTAAGTATTTGATTTATGTGGCACTGTTTGATATGTCACTTGTACCGAGTTCTGTGCTCACACAATTAATGCAGTGTTGCTAACATGGATACTAAACGACAAAAAACGTTACCTTCCTTCCTTAAGACGGAGGTGCCTATCTTCATCTGGCGTTGTGATGCGTGGACGTCCACTTCCTGGTCTGTCTACGGTGACCCCAGTCTGTCTGAAGCGCTGAATAAGTCTTATAACCGTGATACGGTGGTATCCGAGGGTGTTGCCAACAGCATTGTATGTCGACCCCATCTGCACCATCCCAATGGCTCTTTCTCTCTCTTCAGCTGTTACTCGTGGCATATTTCTCGTACTTGTGTATCATATCATGCATTCTAGGCTCCCTTTATATCCTACAGTGATTCTACATGTGAAATGGATGCAAATAGCCAAATACTGCTTCAATGTTGCTACGTTTTGGCGATTGATATTGCTATGTGCATAGCAAAAATGTTAACAAAGATAATTTTAGATGTTCCTAAACACTTTTCACAACATCAAAGACACGTTTTACTTGTTTTCACTCATGCAAATCAGCAGGAAATGTTTCAAAAGACCGAAATCATAGGAATGATTCTTTTACAATTTTACACACTCTACAACAGTTGTTTCTTCTTTCAATAGTTGAAAAAATGGTAACTTTAAATGGTTTATCTTTGTCTTAAAGCAGAATTGCATTTCAACCTTTCTTTCGGAGATCTAAATCACTGTTATTGGTTCATTTCGTCATTGTCGAAAATATAACTCTTCTGATAAAGATGCATTTCACCTAAATAGAATTTATTTTCGTGATTTGCATAAAGCTGTGTTGTTGAGCTTTCTTGTGAACTAATACCTTCTAACGCAGCTTTGATAGTTTTCAAGTAATTCATAAAGGTGGGAGGGTAACGTTTCTTTTGGCGTTTAGTGTGTTTGGTATAATTTGAGGCCTTGGCAGCGATAAGATATAACTGTCATGTCGGTCAGCTTTCGGCCATGGGAGCCGTGCCAATATACACTTATGAGGGGGGTACACAAAGTCCGTTGTCTAGACGACCAGTTGTTCGACGTCCATTTTTGTGGAAGCCACCGTGTGGCTGAGCTGGTTAGGTGTCTGACTTTGTGTGCTGGCGATTAGGTGCCTGACTGAGGGTGTGGGTTCAAATTCTGGATGGGATTCAACCCAACACAAGTTCTAGAATCTGTACTTTACTAAGAAAGTGTAATTCCAAATATAACATATGTTACACTGCGGAGAACAGCTACAAGCACCAACGTAAAGGTACATTATTACTCAGGTTACACAATCCAGCTCCCTTATGGGTAATTGGCCATAGTGTTCATGTTCTGCAATAAATATCTTCTGTGACATGATGAATTTGTTGATATTGAATAGAATAATTGAAATTTTGTATAGGTCATTTCTATATCTTATTTTCCTTGATTGCCTTTTGCGTCATGTTCGTATTCCAGCCTAAATGCCACGACTGTACAGCTAGCTATATAGAGTCAGTAACTGAAGTTGCCAATCTGCAGGCATTTCAAAAGTAATTACCTGATCATCAAATGTAACATAATCGACAACCATCTTGCCTTAAGCACAAATACAGATCATGCCAGGACTATATTTGCTCATTGCATGAAATTGAAACATAAGTCTGACAGTTTAAATACCTTATAATTACTTTAATTCAATAAACATATGCATGGGTTTTAGTGTGTCCCCGGCTATGCTGGTATGCCGCATATGCTCCTTTTCATACTCCTTGAACTTTGAACTTAAGGTCTGGAATGCCTTTTCATACGGAATGAAAACGGATTTGCTAGGTATATTGGGGAGTTAGGTGTTAGGATTTTAGGGTGTTAGTTGACATTCTGTAAATAAATTATTATGTTTCTCTTTTCGCTTCGTTATGTTTTACCAGCAATGAGACCTGATTCCTAGAACCTATACACTTGAAGTCGGCTACTTTACCATCATCATAAAATACACCCTGCCAACTTCAGCTGTCACTGGGCAGAGAAGCCTATATGATATTATTACACAAGACTTAAGAACCGTCATCAGATGCGGTCGACATCGTGTCACAACTGCAGGGCAGGACAGGTTCATAACCTCAGCCACCTCTACAGCTACAACAACAACGTGATTTAGATTTCAGCCCAGACATACACCGTCCGTTGAGCTCCGGCAGTTTGGAGTTGGTCACTATTATTCCGGATTGGTCAAAATCCAACATGGCGGCCACTCGGCGACAACCACCCGTTTTTTTCCCAGGGAGTTTAATAAGGTGTTGATCTTAATGCCAGCTAAGGTGTACATCATTCATTGGAATACTTTTTCTATCATACGATTCTATGAACACAAGCTATTATGTGCATTTCATAGATAAATTATCAGGTTTTCGTGTTGAATTTCAGATTCCCACACAAATGGGCATATTATTGCTTCTTTCTTGATATAGAGCTACGCGGGGAATACAGTATCGTTGAGACAAACTACTGCATTTGGCCGTAGAAATGCATTTTCAAACGCCGGTCAATGCTATTAGTTTACGAGTTGGTTTGGTATACACTGCAGGCTTGGTCACTTTTTCTAAACAGTTGGTGTACGGGTTGGTCATAATACTTTTCTAAAGATACTTGTCCTCTTTTACTGTGAAGTGTGAATTCAAAGACACATTTGTGCTACTGCATAAACCAAAAGTTATCTCATTTTACTTTAAGGAGACTTTCCACACCTTTTCGCACGCTCAGAGGCACATATATCAGTTTGCTGCCTTGATCATGCAGGGGTGAACCCGGCATTTCTGTAAAAGAACGCTGTTTGGTTCGCCCAGTTTTAAGGGAATGGCTCCTTCAAGGTGTAAACTTTGCCCAGTTTCCTCCTTATGGTTCTCACATAAAGGATATCCCAGTTGTCCTCTACGAGAGCTTACTTATTGGTATTGAAAGGAGGATACAGTATTGTTGTTCCCCTTTACAAAAGAGAGGAGTTACAACGTGCGAGCTATTGGTAGCCTTGGCATTGAAAACGTTTTTGCCAGTTTCCAGGACACTGATCCACAGGGCCAGATGACATCAAAACAGCAATGGGTGTAACTGTTGAGTTGTTAGATGCCAGGATGAACCCTAATCGGCAAGTGCATATTCATCGTTTATTACTCTCCTGGTGAAAATACCACTGTTTAATGAATCTACGATGTTATTACACATTGTGTAATAACGCGAAAATATTTAATTTGCCCCGTGTAATAACATGTTTATGGTACTCGTGACAGATTTAGCTTCAAAATCGCTTTCACTCGTTGATACCAAATCATTTACTCATTTGATAGAAATGGAATTACGCCTGAGCTCGTATATTATTCTCTATATAATCTATCCTTATTTAATTATAAAGTGTATATATGTAAAGTTGCCTTGTGATTGTGTGTGAAAACGGTAGCAACAACAAGGATGTTTGTTTTATCATTTACAGAGGTTTTCATATGCAGACCTCCCAAAAATGCTAAATAATTTTGGATGATAAGTGATTTCATTGATTAGAATGAAAGTGAAACTATTATCACTAAACCTTGGATATTTGCATCTTCAACCAACATCAAAATTACTTGTACAAATTTCATTAACAGAACATCAACAAGTCTGTTTACACCAATTATTCTTCCTACTAAATTTCACAACCGGTTCCAATGTTCGCAGTCCCAATTTTGATGGATTCAGGAAATATAAATCTACTTTTATTGAATGACAACACATTCAAGTGCTATGACCAAACAGTATACCGTCAAATGACCAACCCGCCCACTACTAAAAAATGAGACGTGACCAATCCGTACACTCAACGGCGAGGGGTGCCTCACAAGACGGACAATTTCAACAATTGAGAGCAAATCTGGTAACTCTGAATATGGCGCACTGATTGGTAAGATATCAAAGAGCATTTCCCAAGCTATAATACACGTTCCTAATAACGATATTCCTATATTTTCGATGAAATTCGTGACAATCGTGGCGTGATTTGTTGACTCTTTCAAAACCGTGTGAACTTTAGGAAACTGATGACTTAATAGAGCAATTGTCATTAAACCACATATATTTCAACAGTTGATCTGCGTAGCTGTCGACGTCTGAAATTATAAAAATGTTAAAAATGAATACGTAATACGTCTTTTGCCCATTCAAAGGCTCGAAGCGCGATTTGACCGCCATGTTGGATTTTGAACAATCCGGAATTTCGTGACTATAGCGTTTGACCGCTGGAAATCCTTCCATCAATACAATCAATAAATCATAGTTCAGAGTTTAATTCGGACTACATCGTTCGATGACACAGTATGAGCATGGTGTTTTCCAATACTGAAAACTTTGGGCACACATGAAGCCTGATATGAATTCGTAAAACGACTTTGCGACTTTGCTACGTTCCACATCTAAAAGTAATCACAAACCGTTCCTTGTCACAGAAAAACACACGTTTTAGCGCTTCGCTCGATCTTCATGTGGGCGCACATGGCCTCGCCATTATACAACCATTGTTGGGGAGTAACTCACTACTAAAAAACGTTTTAACGTTCTAATTTCACACATATATACACTGATGCATCGAAAGAACCATCCAATGATCGTACTGATGGGGCTTTTTGGATACCCAATTTATCGATCGCTAAGGTGTTGCAGCTGAACTTTTGTCCATTTTGCAAGCATTGAGATGGGTAGATGAACATGACCATGAAGAAATTATCTTTACAGATTCCATGGCAGCAATCAAAGCTATAGAAGCTGGTGCAAATGGATCTAGAGATGACATTGTTCATGAGATATTAAAGTTGGATACATCTTTAAACATGAAGTACATTGCATGCGACATTGTGTGGGTCCCAGCACATGTTGGAATACATTGGAATGAGATTGCAGATAATTTGGCCAAATCCGGGTTATAGTTTCCTGAAGTTGATTTATTTAAATTTCCAACCAATTCCTAAAGATTTTGAAAATGTTTTATCGAAATCTGTTACATGGAGTTGGCAACAGTTGTGGGATACAGGTACTACCGGCCGACATATGTACAAACTTAGACCATCACTAAAATCTGGTCATAAAATTCGTGGTCGTAAATGGCGTGGTGAGGTTATTCTTTCACGTCTCAGACTTGGACACTGTGGACTAAATGCTTACAGGGGTATTATAGATAAGATAGTCTCTTCTAAATGTGGCCATTGCAATTTGGAGACGCCTGAAAACATCAAACATGATCTAATTACATGCCCTGGGCACAACAACATAAGACATAATCTCAGAGGTGCTGTACTTAAGGTTGATGATATATTTTCATTAGAAACAGTTTTGGGCCCCAATATCATGTATGGGTCTGTGCAACGGGCAGTTTTAGATTTTGTCTCGTCATCTGGAAAGTATGATGTAATCTAGACAGGCTCTCGAATGGCGTAGTCAGATTTAGTTCTGTGGTTTTAAATCATTTTAGCACTCTGTCATCTGAACCTACTGCTTTTTAATGAATGAGTATTTCATGTTTCAGAAATGGAAGTGATTACTTAAGGTTTTTAATCCGTAACACAGAGCAGAGGTTATTCGACATACGTATACATCTATCCAAATTAATATTAATAGTGTTGTCGTTTCTTTTATCTTAACTAAACGATTCCTTTTTGCGATGAAATTACCTATGATTGTTTATTAAATAAAGTCAATGTGTTGGGCGCAAATAGGCCTCTTATTGGCCCACGTCGCCCTAAAACTATAAAACCAACCAACGTTTTAACTGCCGTCCGCTAGTGAAACTTCCAATACGACTATCCCAAAGAGTGAGTGAGTGTGTGTGTGTGTGTGTGTGTGAGAGAGAGAGAGAGAGAGAGAGAGTGTGTGTGTGTGTGTGTGTGTGTGTGTGTGTGTGTGTGTGTGTGTGTGTGTGTGTGTGTGTGTGTGTGTGTGTGTGTGTGTGTGTGTGTGTGTGATAGCAGTGACCAACCCCAAACTGCGGGAGCTCAATGGACGGTGTGAGACAGTGGTGAAGCGTGTTCGAGACATCATTCTGGCTGATCAGCATCTGGCAAGATTCAGGAAAAGCATGATAAATATGCGGACCTCGCCTTTGAAATGTCTCGCTTGCATCCCAAGTACACTGCCGTCAGGCTCCCCGTTGTTCTCGGTGCCATGAGTTTGGTACCTCCTGATCTCTTGGCGCAGATCAGGAGAGTGCCCGGGTTCTCCATCGGGAGCAATGCAGAAGGCTGCAGGGTTTGGGAGCCTTCATATTCTCGGAAAGTTCTTGTGGGTTCGACTAGGCAGCGTTTCCTGGGAGAAGTCCCATTCGCTGTCTGGGCTGCGTGTAGAGGGGCAAGGGCCCTGAGCTGATGATGAGCCTTACCAGCCTGACTGTGCCAGGATCACCCGAACCCTCTCTGCTGCATACTATCTTTAAATCTGTAAAACATAATAATAAATAATAATAATAATGTCCATTTAAATGGCGCTAAACTCCTCTGAGGCGTGCTCATAGCGCATACAAAAGTCAAGGAAAAGTAAAAACTTGGTAGCAGTGCAAGGTCACTTTAAAAGTACAAATGAAACAGATGAGTCTTTAAGAGACACTTCAATTGTTCCAACGACTGGGCGTCTTTGAGAGAGTCTGGCAGTTAGTTCCATTTAGAGGCAGCTGCAACACTAAAGGACCTGTAACCAAAGGACTTTTCCTTCCATGGTGGCACTATGAGTCTCTGTTGACTCTCAGACCTTAACATAGTTTGCCACATGTTTGTCACTGTCGAAAGAGGGGACTAACGGGATCGGGTGGTCAGGCTCGCTGAGTTGGTTCACACATGTCATCGTTTCCCAATTACGTAGATCGATGCTCATTCTGTTGATGACTGGACGGTCTGGTCCAGAACCGATTATTAACAGATCGCCGCCATATAGCTTAAATAAACAACAAACAAACAATGCACAGTTGAAGTAAGAACATACATTTCAACAGTCAATAAGATGATTCCCTTGGTCTCAAAATGTAAAAAAGAGAAAATGCGTGATTTTGATAAACAAAACTGGCCGAATTTGGCGTCACGTCGGTTTAGACGGCTTCTACTATTTAACACGAGTCAATAGAGAGAAGGACACAAATTACTCCATACCTTCAAACTATGAAACTGAGACAGCAACGAAAACATCCTACCGTTAAAAACCGTCAGCCGATGGCAAGATATCCCACTTCAAGAGACTTAAATCAGTATAATGCCTTTTGAGAATAATTAGATTGAACCACCCATCTGAAAACATTTGGAATGAATTGCCCAAAGGAATATGAAATGTATCAACTGTAATGAAAGCTTTGTGTTTTGTCCCGAGGGGAGAGAGGTGTCCAGGATATCAGTGACCATATGTCCATGGATATTATCAAGGGCAGAAGGAACTGATGAATCTTAGACTGGTCTTGTTGCTGAGAATAAGGAGGCAACTGGACACGCACCTGAAAACATGGAAACCCACAAGGACAGTACAATGCACATGTGTACAACCGTGTTGTCGTCATGGCTACAGTGGATTGTCAACAGGTACAATGTATTGTAATTGGAACATTGTTATAGAATTAATAACATCACCGAACAACCTATTAGAATCACTCCCAATCTGATCTATTTTGAAGCATTATTTTGCTTCAATGTGAGGATTGAATAGTTCGGACATATATGACGTTTTTCAATCTATTGGTCTAAGTGTCTAGATCTCGATCCCATAGAGCATATCGGTGACATTATAGACCACAGAATACGCCAGAGAGATCCTCCAGTATAAAATTCCGATGCATTGCAGAGATGTTATTGCATTTGGTGGAGTTTACACTAGATATTGACATTGTGCTTGGTTATTTAATACTTATGTGATTTTTCGAGGATTGCCACAATCTCAATAAGATTGATAAGGTCATAGTTATCATCACTACAAAATGAGCCAATATTTGGCCATGTTTGCTTCAATGAAACATTTGGGTGTGTGGGCGTCTAGATTTGCCAGTTTATTATTCCTATAAGGTCAGTTTATCGAGGTCGTAAGTGAAATTCAGGTCTTTACAAGTTTCTCTGCTATGGTTAATAATAATAATGACACTTTGAAAAATGTACATCAAGTAAAACCAATGCTTCTCTTGCATTGACCCATTGTTTCTGGCATGAACAACCAAACATGTATATTTTAGTTTGACTCTGTTAACATGGATTTTCCATTATCACTGTAATTTTCTAATTCCACAATTTGTATTTGCAAATTACCAACTGTATTACAACATGATACTGCAATCTGTAAATGACAAAAAAAAGAGTTGAACAAGATCTAACTGAATACCATTTGCACAAATGTTAAGATTTCTGATGCTAAATCAATAGTCATGACGTTATTCCACTATAAAACTCTTTGAAAGCTTTCCAGAATGTTGTAAACTTGATCAAGCAATTCTTTGTAAGACCCGTGCCTCGCTCTGCAATATGTCTAGTTGTAACAAGATGTGACTTGTAAACACCCAAGGTTAGATCTGTATTAGTCGACTTATAGGGGAGTTATCAGCGTAGTCACTCTGAATCCTTCCGACTAACAACTAGTCTCTGAAATGAACATAGTTTACAGAAAAAAAACAGTTCATAATTTAAAAAAAATATAATAAAAAGGAGCCCCGACACCTTCTTCATTTTCAGTGGAAATCTTGACTTGCCACATTTTCGAGACTGGCATGGGCTTTCTGGGATATGTTTGTTTCAGGGACTGTATGACAGACTATGAATCTTTATGCACAGATCTTAATGTGGCGCAGATAACTGATTCTGTATCAAACAATTCTTTGGAAGAGTCGTACCTTGAAATATGCCTTGTGAAAAGTTGTGAAAGGTAAGCTGCATTTGTATTGCTCGAGAGCTTGGAGAGCTTTAAGGTGTTTCATTGCATCATCCTCATTCCTTGTGTTTTCGTTGAGGATTTTTCTGTTATATTTGTTCAGGTGAAAAATTAGCTTTCTTCGTCAGTTTGTGACGACTGTCGTGTAACCTTTTATACACCTTCTATAATTACATTCTCAGTGATTCATCAACACATACATGATATAGTCGGAATCATAGTGAGATACTAGATCGTTCGTCATCCAAAACTTTGGATGCTATCTGATGTAAGGAGTTATTGATGGCTGAAATACTTCTTTGACATTCTGAACTGGAGACACTGACGTGTCTCGTGTAAAGTGATATGAGTTTTATTGTCAACGGTTTTAGTAGTCATGTAACTGTTTTGCCGGTATTAATGTCTCATGTGGAACTTTCCCTGTGTAGTCGTTAACCTGTTAAATAAGGGAACTTCTCATCTGTCACAGATTCATGTCATGGCCGGTTGTTCCCAAGATTTCATTCTTCTTCAGTACTTGACGGCCTTCGTATACAGAACAGCACAGTACAGACGGAACGATAATTATACAAACTTGTGTCTTTCTTTATAAGCAAATGCACGTGCATTAATGAAGCACCACCCTATTTTGAAAAAGATGTATGAAGATACAGAAAAGTTAGGGTATAGCCATCAATTTAATCAACCTATAGTTAAAGAAGCTCTATCCATTGACAGTTTTACAAATTCTATAACCTTTTCTATTCTTTATGAAAGAATATGTTGATGAAATTGTGATGGGACTGAATTTTTACTCAAAATAACTATTCCTTTCCTGCTCAAAGTGCAAAATTAAATTAAAGGTCACATGCAACGTAAAACACAACTTTGCAGATTCTGATACCTTTCGGTATGGACTTACCGAAACAAATCATCAAAAATGCAAATTCAACTTATAAAGTTGAAAAATAACGCGATGAAAAAAACCACGCGAAATCGGAGTTCAAACGATTCACTAATTTTCCCCGACTTTCGGGGAAAACTGGTTTCAACAGCTGGGCTGCGCTCATAGCACGTGCGCAGTGAAATAGGTTCGCGCAACCGTGGAAGCGGGCTGTCCGGTGAATACTCGGTGAAGGCTTTGGTGTGAGCTATTTTCATAATGTTTTGTTGATATCTCACAGGCGCGAGCTTTTATATGTTATGACAGTAAATAAACTGTTTATATAATTTCATTTGTCTATTTCACGACACGTTTTTCTTACGGAGTCACTTTCTCAGTTCGATTCTTAAAAGCAATGTCATTATTTAGCGTTGACACAATTTCTAACTGTGATATAGATATGTCGTTGTTACAGACAAAACTCAATGTCTTGTTTGATTGACACCTGTGTGTCTGCCTGCCTGTCTGCTAATGACAATATTCAATACACAACTGCGATCACTGACCACATGCAATTTGAACTTAACACCTATCAGGCTATACACCATAAACAAAACGCATTGATTTATGGCCCGAGTTCGGTCTCTGTCACATTATGTAATTACACAGACAGGCAGGTGTGATACTTGAACACATGACATGTTATGATGTCTGTTGATTGCAAAATGTCATACACAAAAAATAGCATGTATTTACAAAACCCAACATCTCTATATATACACACACAATCAGCCGTGAGGGCATCTGCAAATGAACCAGCCGTTACACTTGAGTGCACACCCACCCGCTCTGACTGGGTTCGGTATCCCGGCTGCTTCGTTTCTTGGGAAGTAAACCCAAGTACACAATATTGCACTTTTGATTTGCGATTGTACGCTTATAATTTTGTTTATATGTTTTTTCATAACCAGCAATGTATATTATATGTCATGAATAAGTGATAATTGTGTTTTAATTATGTTTGATTTTTTGGTTGCATGTGACCTTTAAGTTTTGACTAAAAATAGCAATTCTGTTATATACCAACACCAAGTAAGCTTTAATTAATTAACATGTCACAATTTAATTCTGGACTCACAAAAGTCCAGAAACTCTCCGCACTGTGGGCACTTTCTGACAATTGATTTGACCAAATTAAACATGCAGTTGTTATGAATATATGCTAAGGATGAAAAAATGATTTTTGTTTTCGAAAACTCAAAATTTAAACTCGCTAAATGTTTAGTTACATGTTTTGGAGGTTATAAATGAATGAGTGTATGTTTTCAAGCACCATGACTAATTTAGAGTGATGCTAAAAATCTCTCGCCCATGGGCGAGAATATTTACTTTACTCAGAATACATGCTTTTCACGTTTTGAAGGTTGTAAATGAATGAATGTATATTTATGAGTACCATTACACAAAAATTCAACTCATTTTGACTTAATTTGGCTAATTTAGAGCGATATTAAAAATCTCGCCTATTGGGGAAAAACATTTTGGCCCATGGGCGAGAATATTTACTTTAACTCAAAATACATGTTTTCCATGTTTTGAAGGATGTACATGAATGAATGTATATTTATGAGTACCATGACACAAAATTCAACTCATTTTGATTTAATTCGGCTAATTTAGAGTGATGTTAAAAATCTCGCCCCAGGGTGAAAAACATTTTGGCGTCAGCTAACCTTTGAGCGACCTATAACCGTCCAATCAAACGCGAGACGGCCGAACGGATTTAACCAATCAGACAACGACTACTTGTTAGGGTTCGGCGGGACTTACAAACGGTTTTTGGATTTTCTCTTCCCTGGTCGCTGACACTGATCTATCAACAAACGAAAATTCGCATAAAACACAGATATTTGACCTGCAGTATATACGCTTATTGGTTTCTAATGACATGGTTACTATATGCTTATATTTTCGCAAGGTGACATCCTTGAATATTGACAAAAACGCTACTTTCAGCGACTGTTTACTCATTGCGTGTATCACTCGGAAGCGATCGTGCGGAAAATAGCATTCGGAATCGTTCGAGTTTTTTAGGTAAAGGTTCAAATGGTATGTGCGAATGTTAACTTTCGCGATTTGGTAAGCTGTGTTCTGATTGTTCAGTCCAAAAGGTTAGCTGACGCGACCTTCTACTAGGTTTTGTTAGACTCAGTATAGCAGTGTAGCGAACAATACTGAGCCTAAGTTTACTCAGACTGGAGTTCTATCATCTTTATGTGATATGGCTTCATAGAACAACACACAGATACTACCTTGTGTTGGAAACTGTGTATCTGACATACTGCTTCAATGATACATTGATTCATGAAACAGAACAGAAATCACAGCAAGATAAGCCTCAGCACAGGAGCTTATTTATTAATTTGTTAAAATACAACATGCGAAATAACTCAGTGCAATTGTAAATGCGGCTCGGCAATGGTATGCGTGTACTTACAGACAATATCAAAAGATACCCGTCGGAACAGTCAAAATTAAGAAATTGTTGAATATGAAATATTTCTTTTCATTTGTAATTCCAGGGATAATCTACAGCAAGGATAGGTCACTCGCTTGCTTTCTTTACCATATATGTACTAATTAGTGTGTGCCTCGTCATGCTTTAACGCACGCAGTGACTTGGTTCCTATCTAGCGCAACTTCGGTTGCGTTTAACAGTACTTCAGCCAGTTTATTATATCAGTTGGAAACTATCGGCACTTTTTGCAAGCATAAGCTATACTGTCAATATGATCATGCACGTTTCCTTAAATATTTACACAGATGTGTACAGTGCTATTATGATATATGTTTGAATTGATCTGTTACGCAATTAAAATGTCTCACTGTGTTTCAATGGTTTTCTGTTTAAAAAATAAGAATAATTATAGGCATAATCAGGAAGAACCTGAATGTCAAAGATTCAGACCTTTTTCCAACAATTCAAATTGCTAATGGACAAAAACTGGAAAATAAGATAATAAGATTTTGGAATAAATCTTTTATGATTTTGAGTTTATTATACTGAATATACTGTTCTACTTGCCGAATACTGGTGTTGAGCTTCTTGTCATCTCTCTGGACCAGGACATCTAGGAAGGGAAGCTGGTTGTCTGTTGTCTGCATGCGGGGGTGTTGGGAGTTCAGGTGTTGGAGAAGGAAGTTGGGGTCGTCAGATGGAGGAAGGATGACAAAAGTATCATCTACTTTACGGAACCAGCAGGTGGGTTGGTTTAAACATATTTTTATTCCGTCAATGCGGAAACCTGGATAGGCGAACAAGCCTAGTGGCTTATATAAACGCCACTCCAGTACACGGTTCCAATATAGCTGGATACATATTTGAAATAGACGGACAAGAAAAGAATAATATTGAGACAAAATTACACTCAGAAAAAATGATTGAATAATAAATATTTGGTTATGGTGTTGATTGTGCCTAGTAACGAAAAGAGCTGCCGCAGAAAATCAAGTTATATAAATCTTGTCTTGCATTGAATATACATGTATATGTAGAGATGATAATCACTGGAAGCGCTTACTTTTAGAAATGAACTGGTGTAATGAGTTGAGAATGTCACAATTTGTTGAGTTATCCAATGCGCCGTTACCGTATAAGGTAGTTTTCACATCGTATCCTTGAATATAAAAATACACCGTTGTTCTTAAATTTTGATAGTTCCGACATGTAAAAAGGTAGTGAATGACGTCTTCGTTATAATGACCACATGAACACTTAGCTGTTTCTGATATATGTCGATTATATCTGTCTGCGTTCAGATCACTACAGCCGAGCTTGAGGCGACAATGGATGATTTGACAAAATCTAGTCCCAAAATTTAAATCAAAGTAGTTGTCAGTTTCTGTTGGATTTATCATGGTTTTAAACTGCCTCACGGAAATAGCGTTAACAGCTCCATCGGGCAATGAATTCCACGACATAATCGCGCTCGGTAAGAATGATTGAGAATATCTTTGTGTTCTACAGTTAATAGTTTGAATGGAAGTACTATCTCTAAGATTATAGTTGCTTTGTTGAAATACTCTACCTGGTACAAGATCATTCAGATGATCAGGAGTCAGACGATGATACATTTTATAGAAAGTTATAAGTTTAGAGCGATATCGTCTTTGTTTCAGTGTGCTATAATTGGTTTCCTTGTATATTTTATCATGACTGGTGCCACGAACCGCACCGCATATAGTTCTTAATGCGTCTAAGTGTAAATTTTCCAGTAAAATCGCCTGTTCAATCGTACAATTATCCCATATATGACAGCAATAATCAAAAAGTGGTAAGATAAAGGAGTTATATAAAGTATTTAGCGTTTTCCGAGATAAACGATATTTCAAACTTCTCAGACAATTGATCATTGGACTAATTTTCTTTACCATGTCACCTATATGAACTTTCCAAGAACAATCGCTTTGAAGTGTTATACCTAAGTGTTTATGGTTATCAACTTCTTTAATAGTTTCGCCATTCATTAGTAAGTTCGGCCTGGCATTATTTTTCCTTTTACGAGTGAATGTTATACTCTCAGTCTTAGTAGGATTAAAACTTACCTGCCACTTTCTGGCCCAGTCTGAAATTTTGCCAAATCATTGTTTATAATTGCGGCTGCTGTAATATGATCATCTATTATAGCATATATTGATGTATCATCAGCAAAAGGCGAATGTTACTGTCTATACCATCTACAATGTCATTAATATAAATGAGGAACAGAAGTCTTAATACGGAACCCTGGGGGTACACCAGCTTCCACAGATTTGATACCTGAACTATATCCATTTATTACCACTTTCTGCATTCTACTATCTAAATAACTTTCAAACCACTCCAAAAGCAGGTGGGTTGGATTGGGGACGTTTCAAGAGCGGTTTCTTCTAGGTGGATCATGTAGATCTTGGTGATGAGGGGGGGATAGTGGGGAACCCATAGGGCGGCCATGGTTCTGTTGCACTATTTTATCTCTCCATGTGAAGTAGGTGGAACTGATGCATCCGTTGATGAGTTCTATGATGCTGTCAGGGGATGCACTTTACCATGGAATTAGAGACAGACAACCAGCTTCCCTTCCTAGATGTCCCAGTCCAAAGAGATGGCAATAGGCTCAACACCAGCGTCTACCGCAAACCAACACATAAGGACCAGTACCTCCATTTCCCCCAGTCACCCTTTCCAAGTCAAGAGAGGGATAATTTCAACCCTGACCAGACGAGCCAAGAACATCTGCTCCACAACCGCATCACTAGACACCGAGTTGGACCACCTGAGAGACGTCTTCATCAACTACAACAAATAGCCTGCATCGTTTGTTGACCAGACCATCAACAACACCCTCAACCCTGACACTAAACCTCCCCGACAGCAAGCAGCCCCCTTCACCATCAGCCTCCCTTTCATTGGACCAACTAGCCATCACATCCGACGACTCCTCAAACAGCAAGCCACCATTGATGTCATCTTCCAAAGAGGCAACACTACACAGAACCTCCTGCAGGCCACAGGCAGACCCACCCCGGCAAAGATGCCAGATCCCGCAGGTGTCGACTACCAGATAGATTGCGACTGCGGCGAATCCTATATTGATGAAACATCAAGAGCAGTCACCATTAGGATCAAAGAACACCAGGCCACAGTAAGAAACAAAGACTCTAAATCCGCGATAACCGACCACCTTAAAGCCAACCCAAACCACAACATTAGTTGGAACACCACCAAAGTCATCGAGAGGGAACCAGCCTGATTTCAAAACCCGAAAACTACTTGAAGCTGTCCACATAAAGACGATTTGCCGAGCCATCAACAGAGATGAAGGATATTTCATCCCCAAGGCCTATCACCACTTGCTCAATTAATTTCATGTAACCCTACTCAACCATTGTACATTATCCATTGTGTAACACTGTACATTATCCATTGTGTAAACATCACTTCAACACTGGCTTCCCAACATTCTCTTTATCACCTATGTAAACAACCTATGTACATCATTCCCTACTGACCGCCCATCAACATCCTTAATCTCTTATGTATATAATCATGTACATGTTCTTTACTGGCTTCCTATCAACCTACTTAATCCTGTGTTATCAACCTCTTCTATTATATAAACAACTCAGTTTCGCCTCATCCCTCATCTATTGCACAAACATCTCATGTATATATATAACCAAAATTACTTCCCATGTACCACTTGCTTGACAACGATATCAGAATCTATGTCGAAACGTCGCCTATATAGAATAAAGAAGTTGTATATCCATGAAAATAGTCCTCATTCTTCATCTACCCAACTTCTAGAATGCCAATCAAAGAAGTCAACTGATGTATATTAGTGTGTTTGTCGATGACATAAACATATTAAACTTGTGAATGTGTGGGTTAATATTATACTTTTGTGTTAATATATTTTTCTCTTATCTGAATAAAGCTGGAGATACAAGAAAATGATAATTTGTTTTAACAAATCTTAATGTATAAAGTTTCAAATTCTCAGATGTTTTGACCCGTTACAATACATTTGCAATTTTGACAATCGAATAGAAAACGAGAAAGGGTAGTTCTTCAATGAGCTGACGTTACGATTTACAGGTAATATTGACATTAAATCAATGTTTTGCTTTGCAAAGTTTACACTTGCGGTTAATTCACTTTGCCAGAGAAATGTTTAAAACAAATCCAAGATGGGTCCAAAATGTACTGTCACAAGATAAACTCATAAGTTGTGCTGGAATTGCCTCTAAACACTTGTTGAAATTTAAATAATATAGTTTTGGTTTCGTACATTTGAAATGAAGTCTCCAAATCCTAATCCACAAAGGCAGGTCCTGAATTTTGTAACCGAATTAAAACATCCCTGTTCATCATACAAACATGTCCTTGCCAATATTTCTTGGTCATCTTCAACATTTTCAACCACTATTTTGCAAACTTTTTACGAGACATAAAGAGCGATGCTTTTCACATGCTTGGGTCTTTACAATAGTCTTTTCCATGTGCAAGATGGGAGCTGTTGGCTCTACGTTTTTTTAGATCCACAAGATTCATTGTATAAGATAGAACGTTAACCAGACTGGATTACCCACCTAAACAAATTGCATTGGCGTAAAATACACAGCGATGAAAATTGAATGAATAGATCACTGAAAGTCGGTGCTGACACCAGGTATTTAAGAAAAGGTTCTCTGTGCGGTTGACGATTCACTGCGCCAGTAAAGTTGACACAGATAACGTATCGAACCACGAACGTTAGAGGGTGAGATACATGTAAGGAATAGTCTATACTCAAAGGCAGATGTTATTGTAACACACATACAACAAACAGAATCAGTGATGTGTTACTACATGACAGACAAATATTTCAAGGTAACAATCAGCAGTCCATAAGAACGGCGCACATGGCAATGAGCCACAATGCTATGGGGTGTTCACAAGCTAGCTCACAAGTGTGTCCACCTTGTGCATTGATGCATGCCTGGCACATTCGCCTCAATGAGGCCATGAAACTTCAATCAAAATTCTGGGAATGATTATTCCATATCCATATAACTTTGGCGGAGTTCATGTAGCGTTGTTAGAGAATTCGGATAACGTTGTAAACATTGCTATATTTCATCCCAGACCTGTTCAATGGATGACCAAATCATGGGATCCTGTTGGCCAGGGTAACACACTGACATTGTACTGATACTGCTGTACAACTCCAACAACGTATGGTCACGTGATACCGTGTTGGAAAATCGCTCCAGATGCAGACGCCGCATGTAAAAAGAGTTTAAGTTTAAGACAATATCACAAACATCTTTCAGTCTGGTGTTTATCACTGAAATGTGCAAGAACACACTGATACGTTTCACAGCAAATTTTACCCCTACTATGTTCACGTGCACATCATGACAAACACTTGTACAAACTTGCTGATTTTGCACGAAATATATCACACGTTATGAGTGCAATGATCATGTTCTAAATCCATATGCGATCATACAACTTGGTTTCAAATACTATGACCTCCACATGGAATATCCCTACTTTTCAAACAGTATATATTGACAAGCCGTTATGTGAGCACAGTCTGAGTATATCCTATAACAATGCGTTTTGGCCTCGACTTGGATTTGTTCCAAACAGTACAGTTTACTTATTTAAAGACTTGGAAACTATTACTTAGGAAAACGGTGGTGCACTTACCTCACCACTATTAGTACCAAATAGCGGAAGGTGTCTCGCCGACAGTCCAGCAGATTGCAGCGAAGGTGATCATTGACACGAGGTGTGGGTAATTGTCTGCATGGTAGTAAGACCACTGCCAAAACACAAGGTTCACTTGGAGCAATGTCTGTTGTCAGTGTCGTGCTGACTAAACCGCTGACCCATCAGCAATATATTCACCGCACATTAAAAGCCCTGTCATGTTCAGGAACCATATGTGACGAGAGAATGTATTATAACATTATGTGAGAAAGAGGTTATAACACACATATTAGACCTCGACAGTTGGAATCCATCGACGACTAATCTTTTTCAAATGAGTTAAACTCCTTCTACTCCCGATTTGTTACTGGAATTTTTTCAGAAGAAAGGAAACTTGCATAATTGGAATCGTTTCCACCTTGTCAAATGTTAAATATATCGACAGATGATGTGATTACTTCATTCGCTAAGATAATTCCACATAAATGTTGTGGGCCTGATAACTTGCTTGGGATTGTTCTTAAGGAATGTAGAGTGCAACTGGCTGTTATTTTTCAAAGCTATTTCAGATATCAATTAATTCTCATAATGTTCCCATTCTTTGGAAAACCTCTAAAATGGTTCCATTGCCAAAAAGAAAAACCCTCTGCTAATAATGACTTCAGACCAGTGGCCCTAGCCTCTATTGCCATGAGATGTTTAGAACGCATTGTTAAGACCTTATTGTTGAATAATGCCATGTTCTTGACCCGTTACAATTTGCATACAGAGCAAGGCGTGGGATAGAAGGTGCAACAATCACTCTGTTATGCAATATCTATAAGCATTTAGAAAACTATGGTACTTATGTGAGAATAATGTTTGTTGATTTTTCATCTGCCTTTAATACTATTCAACCTCATTTGTTAATTGATAAACGTTTCAGAATGAATGTTAGTTCTAACATCATCAAATGGATTAATTCCTTTTTAGTTAACAGACAACAATTTGTACAGGTTAATAATGTGAAATCATCAATTGTAAACACATGAACTGGCGCTCCACAAGGTTGCGTTATTTCACCAGTTTGGTTTATATTGTACACCAATGACTGTGTATCCAACGCAGAAACATGTTTTACAGTTAAATTCGCTGATGCTGCTGCATTGGTAGGCTTTGTTAGGGAATCAGAACTTAGTTACAGAGCTGAAATTTCAAAATTTGTAAAATGGTATAAATCAACCTTTTTATTTTCGAATGTGCAAAAAAACAAGGAAATGATCATAGATTTTTAGAAAAGTCAACAATAAATGCTGTTAGTATTGAAGATAATGAAATAGAAAGAGTAACTGAATACAAATATTTGGGTACTGTCTTAGATTCAAAACTCTCCTGGAACGAGAAAATATATAAGAAAGGTCAACAACGCTTGCATTTTTGTGGAAGTTGAAACATTTTATAATCGACCAAACTATCATGATATATATTTTACAAAACCTTTATTCAAAATGTCATAACCTCTAATTTCTTGAGTTGGTTCGGGAACCTGTCTGTCCAGAATAAAATCAAACTCTCAAAATCGTAAACACTGCGTCTAAAATTGTTGGGCTTCCTATCGAGAGTATCGGCAGTATTTATGAGCAGCAAATTTCAAAAAGGCAAACTAAAATTTTAAGTGATCCTACTCACATACTTTTTCGGAATATTCATCATTACCTTCTGGACGCAGGCTGTGTATGCCGACTTTTAGAACAAACAAGGTTCCCACTCATTTGTTCCAACTAGTATTAGATGTAATAACAACAAACTCGATGAATAACTTGTCTTCCAACTGTCCAAATTCTAGTCAATATCAATGTTTGTGTACTAAATTGATGTAGTTATATCCTGATTATTTTAAACAATAGTTTTATGATTATCACTTGCAATGTTATATATGGCTGCTTTATGAAAGAAAAACTGGAGAACTGCATATGATGCAAAACAAATTTCCCTTGGGGATAATAAAGAAATTATCTTATCTTATCTTATGAGTTAGAAGATGATGGGGTCCTGCAGTAGAAATATACACTTAATACAATGTCTATTCATAATACTTGCACTCCGATATCATGTAACCTAAGTATATGATGCGGAAATGTTTTAGGACACATCTGGCAAAATCTTGATTAATCCAGCTTTCTCTGTACCTCTCAAGTAGGATCCCTGTACACATGCTGATGGGTTACTTTATCGACTATTAATGAAACAAAATATCATTATTGGAAACAAACGATACAAGATCGGTTAATCTGTTACATTAACTGTAGATCCTCTATCAGAAATTATGATGGAGCTACGCGAGTACATACATGTATTTAAAAATATTAATATTGTTGTCAAGAATGTCTATGGAATACATGTGTTGCTATAAAGATGCTCCTTTATACAAGCATGCATGTTTTACACTCTAGAACATCTTAGAGGAAGATAGAATTCCTGATAAAAACATCCCTACGTTCTGTGCCGCCCAGATCACCCATCTGAACCTTCACCAAGTCGATGTTCAGAAAGCCAATCACGTGAATTGTTGATCTTTAGTTGCTGCCGCCGAAGAGAAGGGTTATTGTTGACTACAGAGGTAAAACAAACAAACAAACAAACAAACAAACAAACAAAAGTATTTTATTCCACTGTGAAGTCAGTGTGGTTTTCAATGAAATGAGGACATCGCGCTGCACCAAATACACTTTATTATATAGTCATGATCACACTTTCATATTCTTAGTCGGAGAGCGCCGTTCCAACATATACAAAATAAGCGTGGGAAGCTTGACCGACGCAAAACATGAATTGTACAAATATTATCATACACAAATACTTATGGCTATGTTACTGAAACATTGAACAGTAATTAAAATCCGTTAAACCCTTCACTGTCATCGTCTCGCGATAATAAATGTCAAAACAGGAATTTAGAGTTACTTCCCTTTAAACTCAGCCCGCTTATTTGAAATTAATATAATAAGAAATCAAATTGCATATACAAAATGCATTCTCACAACATAATACCGTGAAATCTAGCTTGGTAGTGATCACACGAGCGCGCGTCAAAAATAAACCATATGCTTACCTCATGAAAGAAGTTGTATGTCCGAAATTTATCTCCCTTGTTAAAGGAAAATTATTGTAAATGCCCCTAGTGAGTGCTTTCCTAGTATCACACAGGGCAAATGCTTTGGGATTGCTGTTTAAATGTTTATTCTAGATAAGAAAAAGACATGTACATGTGGTTTTGACGTGATTGGTTTGCGGATGTCCCTGATGTTCATGTTTAACTGTTCAAAACATATTGATGTAGTTTAGATTTGATGGCATTTTGAAGCTGATGTTTTACAAAATTTCATTTCAGTTGCTATGCTTAAGTTATAAAATGTTCGTCTTTAGTGCTCTGTCAAATGTCATGTGCCATATTCAGTTTCAAAAGTTTGAATTCAGCCTTAGAAAACAACTCTTTTTAGATATCGTATCCATGTTTTATGTATCACGCAATCAGTTCTGTATTACTCTGCGATAGTGGACGCCCGCAGATTGAACTATTAGTAACATTTATAACAACGACATAGCTTATGTTTCCTGTGATAAGTACCATTGGTTGCTTTATCTTTAAGCTATAAAACAGCTATTGGAACACGTATCTCTTTCGAAAATTGAGTATGTTGGTTTATTCAAATTACAATAATTATTCATTTTCCATGCCTTTGGGTTCTTAAAGACTAAAAGTAAGCATAAAATCGTCGGATGTCTTTATGTTTCTGTTTTCGAATTCGAAAGAAATGGTTGCCTCAGGAAACTTAAAACATTTATAGTGTATTAAGAGAACTAATTTCTTTCAGTTCCAACAAATAACTCTTGCGAAAGTTTGATTATTCTGTTGACGCCAAAAACAAAACAAAAGTAGAAAAGCTTTATTCTTTATCACGATAACCCGTATAATCTCAAATATTAGCATATACTTACTCTGTTTGAATTTTCAAACTTACACTTAGCATATGGTTACTACGAGCTTAACAGGTTTGAGCCTAACACCCGGTGACTTCGCTGTTTGAACGTGACTCAAAAGCACATGCTTAAATGATATACTTGAGTCGTTACATGCATTTCCAATCAGCACACATTTCTAAGCACATTTTCTAACTATGTATTAAACATTACATGTACCATGTTCACCTTAGTGGCTTTAACTGGAATCTAATTTGAATTCCTATAGCGATGTAACTTTACAGCAAATGATTTAACGTGCTATAATGTGTGAGAAACCCTATTTCCTTGACTCAGAAATAATACTGTGTCTTGCAGGCCTGATCTCTTCAGTGTGGAGATAAAGACTGATAAAGATCATGAGATACTACTTGAGAAGAGATTTATTTGCTTAACGTTGTTTCATCTCACCACAGAAACACTATAAGATCAAAGCAATTATATATGCCTGCATGTTTTTCCCAATAACTGAAGGAGTGGTGGTTAAGTTGCGGTCTCTAATCCGCATTAGGCCTATCTAGAGATGACATGTGAAGAAATATATTTACTTGTGGCTTATGTACATGGTATACTGGACGAGACACACTGAGGGAATCCCACGGAACACCATTAAGCTTTGATGTGTTAATTCCAAGTCGCAATGAAAGGCTTTTATCCAGATCAGATGAGATGATTTCTTCTGCAGAACACCGTAGA
The DNA here is from genome assembly GCF_003918875.1 of Haliotis rubra. Lineage (NCBI taxonomy): Eukaryota > Metazoa > Mollusca > Gastropoda > Lepetellida > Haliotidae > Haliotis > Haliotis rubra. Next base: position 1,754,450 of record NW_025765370.1, on the reverse strand, counting down.
TTGCATCACAGGAAAGTGATTGAATATTCTTGTGATTGTGTTATATTCTACATCATAACAAATATGCCTCAACGCATCTTAACATTAAAGATCAGTCGGTGCAAGGAGCACACACAGTACGACCAGTAAATAATATGTATACAGGCATATTTTCAGTGGTCATTGAGAGATGGAAACCCTCTGTAGCTTGTTGTAGGAGGCGAGTACCGAGACAGGGGATCAGGTCGATGCTGATGATTCAGTCACTGGATTGTTTGGCCCAAACACAATCATTTACATACCATCGCCACAAAGGCGGAATATGGGTGAGTGTTAAACGGGATATAAACAAAATATTCACGTTTAGGATTCGGGTTGGAATTCGTGTTCAAGGCACTTTTATAATAGTGATTACGTGTTACAATTTGTATACAGGGCACATTCACATTAGTGATTCTGGGTTACACTATTTACACAGGGCACATTCACATTAGTGATTCCGGTTACGCTATTTATACAGGGTACATTCACATTAGTGATTCCGGGTTACAATCTTTACCCAGGGCACATTCACATTAGTGATTCCGGGTTACAATCTTTACCTAGGGCACATTCACATTAGTGATTCCGGGTTACAATTTTACCCAGGGCACATTCACATTAGTGATACCGGGCTACAATCTTGGTGTTTCCCAGAGCACCCAGGGCACATTCACATTGGTGATTCCGGGTTACAATCTTTACCCAGAGCACATTCACATTGGTGATTCCGGGTTACAATCTTTACCCAGAGCACATTCACATTGGTGATTCCGGGTTACAATCTTTACCGAGGGCACATTCACATTGGTGATTCCGGGTTACAATCTTTACCGAGGGCACATTCACATTGGTGATTCCGGGTTACAATCTTTACCCAGGGCACATTCACATTGGTGATTCCGTATTTACATCTACCTTTACCTCTGCATCTAAAACATCCAACTGTCTCAAGCAGATTTCTTTGACGACTTTCCCTGTAAACTCACAAAAACACATCATTTTCATTGGGGATTTTAATTTTCATTCAAGCTAACAAGACCGCAGTATAGAAAGTAATCACTATTAGGTTTGCATTCCATGAAACAACTTGTTGCTGTATCTATCCATATGTCTGGACATATCCTGGACTGGGTCCAGGGAAGACGACCTTGTTAGGAGGTATCTGTATAAGATAGGATTATGTGAGATTATTCCATATTTTAATGACGTTAGATTTCCGAAGACTACCTAAAAAATCAGCACCGAACCTTGTCGCAACATTAAAGGAATTGCCAAGAAAAAGTTCAGGGCTGACATCGCTACCTCTAATCTCCTCTAAGAACTCGCTTCTGACAAATCGAAATAATGACACTCTCCGAAATATGGACATTCATGATCCAATTAAGGTGAGGACTTTCATTCAAAAGCCTGCATGTCCGTGGTCTAATGAGGCTGTACATCAGGCAACGAGACAAGACGTCGCGCTGAATGGAAATAGATGACATCTAAACTGGACGTTGATCGTCAGATATCTAAATTTTTTAGGGATATATGCAGTAAAGTCATTCGGGAGTCAAAACGTACATAATGCGGACGACAGATCGTGGAATTTCGGGACAGACTTCATTAGCTACATTAATCTATGAGGACAGAGGTAGTTCTCCCTTACTCAGACCGTGCCTCTGATTTGGCGGATCAATTCAACATATTCTTTGAATCTGAAATCAATGACATCAGGAACTGTTTCCAATGCTATCAGCGGATCACTCCCTCTGAGGAGCCTTGTTTCATGGGACCAGGTCTACTTGAATTTCAACCCATTGCTCATTCTGACGTCAATGCCCTGGTCAAGTCTACACTAAACGCCAAAAGAAACGTTACCCTCCTACCTTTATGAATTACTTAAAAACTATCTAAAATACCAGAAACCCTAACAACACAGCCTTATGCAAATCACGTAAAATGTTCTCAAATGCATTCGTATTTATGTGAAATGCATCTTTTTCAGGAGAGTTAAATTGTCCTATTTTCGTCCATGCGGAAATAAACCAAAAACAGTGATTTAGATGTCCAAAAGAAAGGTTGAAATAAAATTCTGCTTTGGGACAAAGATAAACCATTTAAAATCACCAATTTTCAACTATTAAAACAAGAAACAACTGTTGTAGAGAGTGTAAAATATTAAATAATCATTCCTGTGATTTAATTTTTTCAAACATTTTCTGCTGATATGCATTGGTGAAAACAAGTAAAACGTGTCTTTGATATTGTGAAAAAATGTTTAGGAACATCTATATTGATCTTTGTTAACATTTTTGATTGCAAAGTAAAATATTCCATTTTCTGTTTACACAAAGCAATATCAATCGCCAAAACGCAGCAATATTCAAGCAGTATTTGCATCCATTTCACATGTCGAATGATTCTACGGGATATGAAGAGAGCCTAGAAAAGATGATATGATACACAAGTACGAGAAATATGCCACGAGTAACAGCTGAAGAAAGAGAAAGAGCCATTGGGATGGTGCAGATGGGGTCGACATACAATGCTGTTGCCAACGACCTCGGATGCCACCGTATCACGGTTATAAGACTTATTCAACGCTTCAGACATACTGGGGTCAGTCAGACCAAGAATTGGACGTCTACGCATCACAACGCCAGTTGAAGTTAGGCACCTCCGTCATTAAGGAAGGAGGGTAACGTTTCTTTTGGCGTTTAGTGTACTTAAATAACAACGAGCCACCTTGAAGTGGACCATCTCGACACCTCACTTCAAGCTATCACTGACATCATTAACAAGAGTCTTTTTTGTGTGGCATCTTTCCAAATCTTTAGCAGGATGCACGAACATCAATCATCAAAAATGGAAAGTTGGATTCTAACATCATGAATAATTATAAACCAGTTTCAAATCTATCATAACTGTCAAATTTGACTGAGCGAGCTGTTAGGAAGCTGTTATGGATTATCAGTCAGTGAGCATTATTTTGGATGACTTTCAGTCGGTTTACCACCCGTGGAGATCCGGGTTGGAAATGGTCTTCAGTAACCCATGCCTATCGTAAGAGGCGCCCAACGGGATCGGGTGGTCAGGCTCGCTGACTTGGTTGACACGATTCGATGCGCACGTTGTTGATCTGTTGATCACTGGATTGTCTGGTCCAGAATCGATTATTTATATAGCTGGAATATACTGAGTGCAGCGTTCAACAAGAACCCAACCAACCAAATCAGTCGGCATACCGCCAGCATCATTCCACTGAGACACTTCTTCTCAGAGTTATTACATACCTCTGATGCATTGTTGGAGAAATGGTAACGTTGGTGCTCTTGGATCTGAATGCTGCTTTCGACACAGTCGGCCACGAGAAGCTCCTTCACACACTTGAACACCAGGTTGGAATCGGTGGTACCTGGTTTGAGTGTAAGTACTTTCAACATTCATTCGCCTTCCCGCCAAGTTGCAACGTATCGCTTGATTTACAATTATACTACTGACAATAAAGAAATAGAAAGTCTGAATAAAACAAATTAATCCATATCATCAAACTAAAAAACGGACACAGCACCGGAAACCTCCTACCATAAAAAAACGTCGCCTCGAGGCAAGCTGTTCACATGGTGTCCACCCGGACTGTCGAAAATAGAAATTTTATAAATTCGATGTTTCGGGCATTACGTAAGGAGGTAATTAGGCGTTAACACTATAGCGTTCGACGCTCCGGGCATTAAGGAAAACAAAATACGTTATACAGTACATTCTTTATTGTGGCCACTTTGCTACAATATACAGCGTGCAGTGCTAATAGCCTCTTGATTCACATAATAGTGATCCCAAGTGAGCCCAGTCTGATCAGCATAGTTCATTATGGAAATCTCTTGTCTCTGAAGCTGGTCCTTGAGACGCTGAAGCCTTCTGTCAAGCTCGCGGTAGCAGCGCAGCCTTGCTGGTGCACGTCTGTGGCAACATAATTGCGCAAGTCGGACCTCCACAAAGGACTGCTCTCTCTTCAACACACGGACATGCTCATAGATGTTGGGATGACATTTCTTACGGATATTGTTCAAACAGGGACCCAAACATCCTCAACGTGATCAACAGGCACCAAAGGTAGTGAAACGGCACGTCGTACAGGTCGTCGCAAGTCATCACACTCTTTGTACTCAGTCACAAGGTCAAGTTTCTCTGACTTCAGTCTGGCACCACTCTCCCTCAAGTTGGACGGTGGCTCTACTCTTGGGTAGATGGTTGTTGTCTCTGTCTTGGAGCGGTGGATGAGCGTAGACTTGAATTGGTCGACGTCAAGCAGGAAGACATGTGAGGCATTTTTTGTGAAGATGGTTTCCGAAACTGGATAGGACGTCATCTCTAGTCTGAAAGGTAGCCTTGCAAGTTTTCTCCACACAGCGCCAGTATGTGACGTCATTCTTTTCCTTGTTCTTCTTGATGTAAATGTCTGTACTCATGTCTTTTCCCTCGTTAATTAGAGGGGCGGTGGGGTTGCCTAGTGGTTACAGCGTTGGCTCGTCACGCTGAAGACCCGGGTTTGAATCCCACCAAGGGTACACTGTGTGAATCCCATTTCTGGTGTTCCCCGCCGTGATGTTGCTGGAATATTGCTGAAAGCGGCGTAAAACCAAACTCAGTCAGTCAGTCAGTCGTTCATTAGAGTAAAGTAGTAGTCTTTCTGCTATTCGCAGGTTCATGCTCTCCAAAGCAGTCGACACTCCGGATATTATTAGGGAAGTGTTGAGCACTGCCACGCTCCACTGCTTTTCGACAGTCAGGGTGTGAACGGTTCACATATCATACTTCAGGGTATTAACTCAGTATATCATCATGTGAGAAATAATTCGATTTAACCACTCGTCTGAACAACTTTTGAATCAATTGCTTGTAGGGATATGCAGCACACTGAACAAAGGAAAGCTATTTTTTTGTGGGGGTGGGGGTTCCAGGATCTCAGTGTCCATGGTTGCCATGGCCCGAAGAAATTATATAATAATCACAGACGGATGATATTGCTGGGGTTAATTAGGCAACGGGACCCTAAAGGGCCAGGCTTTTTCTCTCTCCCTCCCCCCCCCCCCCCCCCCCCACACACACACACCGAAATGCAAATATGAAAAATCAATATAAGGGGTGCTGTTACACGAAGACAGTGCACATGACTTTCTTGACATTATATGGTCAACAATCCCACAGTTGAATGTTGTTTGAGGTAAAGAAAACAACAACTCTGAAACAAAATTTAAACAAATTGTTGTAATGTAATGCTGTGGCTTTGATTGCCATGTTGATAAGAAAATTGTATATATGAAATGTACTATAGGCCTGAGGCCTCCTCAGTACTGAAGTAAAGATTGATTGATTGCCTCGAAGAATCGGCATAATGGTCATATTAGGCATCGTGACATTTCAACCTCTTCAAATTGGAGGAAAGATCTGCCCACTTACCTGTCGACGAGAACGTTATTTTTTCAGTGACGGAAGCTTAACACAACCAGGGAGGTGAGTGGAATGAAGGCAGTGCATCATCGCACTCCACCATCACTGGCAGAATCACAGTTTTCAGTCGTGTTGTGAGTCTTCAAAGTGAGGGCTATACTGATAGATAGATAGATAGATAGATAGATAGATAGATAGATAGATGGATAGATGGATAGATAGATAGATAGATAGATAGATAGATAGATAGATACTGTCTGGATGTAGTTTCCTCTTCCTATGGTAATAAAGAAGTTGTTCATTTATATATTGTTATCCTTCTTTCGTGCACCAACTTCTAATTCGCTCTTATCTATGTTAAAATAATCATGTCATACTTAAAACGCGGAAGTACCAACTTGATAAACAACTCTTCATTTGTGTTTTTAAGAAATAAAAGAACTATAAATGACTGGGTAGGTGTATATGAAAAACACAAGTTTGAAAGTCTACAAAGAATGAAAATAGAACCTGTGATATTAAAGCTACTACTCGAACGTTCTCACTTTCGCCAATCGATAATCAGAAAAAAGATAAAGGGGATGATAGCCATGTAACAATTACAACAGCCTTAGTTGCCGTATGTTGAGACAACAAAGGGGATCTGTAAGAAATATTAGATTAACTTTTCCTTTGTTTTGTTTTTATACTGAAGGCGTGAAGAGGATTAAGGATTTGTTCTGTGCATTTCCAATACACTCTTCGAACGCAAACTTCAAATGGATTTCTTAAAATTCAATGAAGAACTTTTCTTTCAGCATCATTAGTGTATAACTGACAGATCTACCGTCTTCAGATGTATTCTGTGTAACGACGAATTCTGGATCAACGAATAATTGGCAAGAAGCATTGTCCTTGCAATATAGCTAAATTATAACATTTCCTTTTGTTATGTCCTCATTATAAGACAAGTAGAGAACTGTTTATGCCACCATATCATTGTAACAATCCATCACATGATAAATGTGTCTCACTAAAGTCAACAACGAATCCTGTTCTTATAAAGAAGATATCACTGTTAACCATGTTAATTAGTCTTGCATTGTATATCAATATATCATGCAGACTGTATGATTTTTATATCTTAGCACCATGGGCCATGAGGCCCTCAAATACCACAAAATGAACTTGTCACTAAACTTGTCATTAAACTTGTCACTGTACTTGTCACTAAATGATGACATACCAGAGATGGAGATTCAAAGAGATTTTGGCTAACGAGGTAGAATTATTTTATTTGGGAAACTACGTTGCCTTACATTTCATATAGTACAAGTAACGGTTTAATAGACACCTGGTGTCTTCAATACATCATGATTCGAGAGTGTTTCATTTTCTTTACGTTCCGACATTCTTTACACGATGTAATACACGGACCAGGACGAAACATTAACTTGTTACTAACAGATACCGATATTATATTTTCTATTGGACGCATATATAATTGTACACAAATATGTAAGTTGGTGGGGTATTTTTCTTTTGGCATCTTATCAACTGATAACTACTTGAATGGCTACAAGTTATGGACCTCTGTGATTTAGTTTGCCTACTGAGCTTTTACAGTTAAAAAGTTATCAAAGTTAACACCTGGTTTCATCGCTATTCGATAATGATTCATAAATATATGTTTGTGATATACCTGACATATTTACGTTGATTTGTTTTCAGCGTATACTGCCTTAGTCAGTGGAAATTAACAATAGAAAGACATTGAGTTTGCAAGGTGTATATGAAATCTTTCTCTGATATGTAATGTATAAACAGAAGCGTATAAGTATCCTTTTTTACATTCATTATGTTTATCCATCTAATCATCAATGAACAAGTATGTATCAAACATTGCCTTGTCCATCTCAGTGGCCTTAACTTGAATCCATCGCGTGAAGATCCCGGGTATTGGTCTTCAGTAACCCATACTTGTCGTTAGAGGCAACTAATGCAATCGGGTGGTCAAGCTCGCTGATTTGGTTGACAGATGCCATCTTATCCCAGATGCGTAGAGAGCACTGCTCATGATGTCAATCACTGGATTGTCTGATCCAGACTCGATTATTTACAGACACCGTTCCATAGCAGAAATAACACGGTTTACTATAGGGCTTTGACATCTGCATCTTCAGTGCAGAGATAAAGACGGATACAGCTATCAAAGATGCTGCTTGAGAAGTGATTTGTTTGCATTAATGTGAACGCAACAAGAACATAAACATCAAACTATAAAGTATAAGCTGACGTGTTCATCCTATTAACTGAAGGTTTTGTCATGTCTCGGTTTTCTCATACGCTTATTGTTTGAGATGACATTTGAAGAAATATATTCACTTGTGACTTATCATTCTCTTCCCACAGAGGTTACTCCTGTCATATCTTCCTACGTAACCTCTGTTCTAATACGGCCCTTTCATGGTGTGAGCGTTCAAGACTCGTGATTGGAGACAATCAGATTTAGTTGTGCAATCAGCGACGTTGTTTCAAAAGTGATCATTCGCAAGGCCTCGGTAATTTCCGTATGCTTCGAGAAAACTAAACTTCTTCCCCTGCGCGATGCGCAAACGTTTCTTCTAGACAGAACTCAGTCATGTTATGGCGGATCAGTGGCGTCTCCATCGCCCTCGTTGACAACGGACAAGCTAGCCATTAAACGTTTTGTGTGTAACATCAACACAAGTCCCCGGCAGATGGGGGATATTTGTGGCCCCACATTTGCTTGGGTTAGTCAAGTTGAATCTAAGTCGATGTAACACGTGTTCTGATTGGATGGAAAGAAGGGAGATAATTCGTGTTGCGATGTTTTGCCGCTAGGGGATTTTACGAGAACCGGGAAATATGGCCGTATTAGAACAGAGCTTACGTAGGAAGATATGACAGGAGTAACCTCTGTGGGAAGAGAATGGTGACTTATGTACAATGTATATTTTGTACATGATGCCTTCACACTCTGAGGGAATCCCACTTGGACAGCATTGGGCTTTGATGTGATAATTCCGAACCGCACTGAAAGGCTTTCTTCGTGATCAGCGAGTAGACAGCCGTACATAAACATCACAAGAGAGTGTTATTTTCTACATCAAGACATGGATACCTCGGGGCATCCTGACATTAAAGGGGAGTTAGTACATGAGGCCCACACAATACGATCAACAGATACATAACACATTCACAGTGAAGATATCAGTGCTCTGTAGTTTGTTGCAGGAGTAAGTAACCGGAAGGGAGTCGTTATCAGGATCAATGTTCATAATTGAATAACTTTTTTGTTTGGTTCAATCACGATTATTTGCAGACCGTCGTCACAACGGTGGAACATTACTCAGTGAGGCCTTAAACAAAAACAAAACCCAGATACTTGACCTGTTTGACGTTCCCAAAGTTATTGATTGTTATACACAGGTTACATCAATGACATTCACAGAACGTGTTTGTTTGTACAAGTTTGTAATGCATTTTGATTGTTGTGAGAAGGCTTTGGTGGAAACACCAGGATAGACGTATATGTTATATGATACTGATGGCATCTCATCAAAGTACTGACATCTAACAACATCACTGCTGGAATACCTTCCTCTGTTTTCTGGTAACTGAGATTGGAAAATCAAATGAGTTTGTTTTCATGGTTTACTTATACTGATATTTCGGCGATGTCGCGGCTGGAGACACCAAACTGGGCTGAACCTATGTGAGGAATCGATCCAGGACTTGTGCTTAACCATCCAAGAAAATGAAAGAAACAATGCAAGTAATTTGTGTTCATGAAGCTGCGAGATATCAGTTTAAATTATATTTACAGGTGTAACGTACTTATTCAAAGAAAATTCAGTATGTTTAACTCAATAGTGCCTTAATCTGTAAGTGCCAATTTGAGGAGTGGGAGGAGGGGGACATATCCAATTAGTCAATGGAATATATCATTTTAATAAAGAGTTGAATATAATTAAAATCTATATTGACCAATTATTTACTGAAGTTTTTTTTTCAAGTTTCGTCATCATCCTCAGCACGAAAGTATACGTTTAAATCCATGCATCTGCACGGCTTATCCAGCAAATCCAACAGTAAGCCACATGTAGATGTTGATCCTCGTAGCACATGCACATCTACAATCAATAACTATGGCTTTCATAACTCTATAAACATGTCTCTGAAGTATGCTTCAGCTATGAAAAGAAACACTAAGACGACAACTGTCAACATCATCTAACCAGAGTGTTTTATAACATAATCAGTTGTGCCATTTGGGTCAGTAATTAAGTCCCTTAAGCTTGGTCTAGGAAACAATAACAAGTATGGTTGTTCATAATTACTTCCTTATTAGCGTCCCGCCAGTTTAACACGAGACAAAAACAACTGAATGAAGAAAATTAATCCACACCATCAAACTTTAAAACGGAGACAGCACCGGTAACACCCTACCATTAAGAAAATGTTGCCCTGGGCAGGTTGTTCCCGTGTCCAACTACAAGGCATTAACTCATATAATATCACCACGTGGGGACAATTTGATTGAATCAGTCATCTGAAAAACTTTGGAATCAATTGCCTGTAGGAATATGAAGCGTGCTGATTACGGGAAAGCTGTTACTGTGGGAGGGTGTTTTCTGGGTGTCAGTGGTTGTGTTTCCCTGGTTGTAATCTCGGACAGAAGCCAGGTAATGCTCTCAGACTGATCATATTGCTGAGAATACGGCGGTAACTGGGCCCCCGAAGGACGGTCTATATTTTGTTCTGAAATGGAAAAATAATTTAAAAAACATTAGTTTCTTGTTGCTATGGCTCCATCAACGAGGTAGTGTGTGCGGTCAATCCTACTGTTAAATGTGTGGAAAATGGGGAAACGGAAGAAAACACAAAAACAAAATTAAAACAGATTGATGCAATGTAATACTGTGGCTTTGATCGCCTTGAACACACTGCGTAATGGGCAGATTAGGCATCGTCAGATTTCATCCTCTTCAAAACTAGAAGAAAGATATGTGCAGCTAACGTTATTGAAATGATGGTGACATCACAGTTTCTGCTCTTGAAGAACACTTTCCAGAACCACGGAGATGAGTGAGGTTCAGACAGTGATCCAGATCACTGGGAGCAGTGTGTGGCCTTCGTAGGAAATACCAAATTAGGCTCAACCATCCCTTGTACTTAAGGTAATACATAAAAACAAGTGAATGTCAGAAATAAAGGCAGGCCCAACGAAACATTTGACCCCATTTCAATATTCTACATTTGACTAGACATTGCTACAGCTTCACTCTTGCTACAGCATCACTCTGGCAATCGCCATGTGAGGAAGAGAACAACAGGCCATAATCATCCACTGTCACGATTCTTCCTTAAATACATTGTTTTGGCGATATATCAACTATTAGCATGCAATCCTGGCATGACTCGTCAGTACGAAAATGTTCTCTGATGCTTTTTCTTATTTTGACTTGAACCGAATGTCCCCGTGTCTTTTCAGATGTGCAATCAACTTGTTTGTCATCTTAGATCTCCACATGTCATGCGTTGTCCCATATTTAAAGCTTCCTTGATGCCTAAAGTACTTCACTGATATTTCTGAATTGGAGCGATAATAACGTGACTCCTGAGATGAGATATGTCATTTCTTATGAAAATTGTTATTGGTTATGTCTTGTCTTATGAATCTGTTTGAGATGCTCATCTTCGCAGATGAAAACTAATTGCCATTAAAAGATAAATATAGATGGACAGCGAAAACAAAACCCCAAAACTAATAACAATATCCCAAATAACAGATTCTGTTTGGTGTAAAGTGAAACAGCTGTAAAAACTATATGACAGAAACGCGGAAAAATAGTGATGACATCAGGTGTTAGCGCAAAGGCATGTTCTGCTGCGGTGCCATACTGGTAGCACCCGACATTCACAGAATAATTCCAGAGTCGCTTGTGCCAAAGACACGAGGCATGATAATATCCTGCTCTATAACTTCTTTGAGTGGCATTTTAGAAGCTGGGAAGTACAATATAGAGAAATTTATGGTAGAAACAACTTCCTACTCTATAACCTTTATATTATCATTTACGTTTCAGGTAAAAGGTGTCAACAGTTTCTGGTAGAGGTGGAATCCTAAGGGTTATGGTGTAAATATATACTCTCCCAAAATGAAACGCATATAGGAATTTCAACTGTATTTTTATGTGTATTTTGAAACATCTTGTAGGCTTTATGAGTCAATGAAATATAGCAAAATTGCACACTGGGAATGCAGACGTATCCGTCTTTGACACCAACTCGAGGAAAGTCAGTTTGAGTGTCACATGGAGACGTGTGGTGGCGCTGAAGTCAATACCTCGTGTGACCACCGTGGGCATCCAGAACTGCACGGCATCGCCTCGGCATCGAACGAATAAGTCTCAGAATCTCGTGTTACCCAATCGCAGCCCACTCTGCCTGTAGTGCCTGTGCGAGTTGCTGAAGTGTCTGGGGCTGAGGGTTACGGCGTCGCACCCGTCTGTCCAGGGCATCCCACAGATGTTCGATCGGGTTTAAGTCCGGTGATCTTGAGGGCCAGGGGAGCACATTGATGTTGTGGTTCTGGAGGAAGTGTGTGACGTGCTGTGTGGGGCCTGGCATTGTCCTGTTGAAACAACTCCCTCTGGCGATCAATGATTGGAAGGAGGTGTGGGCGTAGGATTTCGTCACAGTACCGTTGAGCTGTCAGGTTGCCCTGGATCATCACCAAATCACTTCTCCTACGGCAGGTGATCGCTCCCCACATCATAACACTGCCCGGCCGAATCTGTCCACCTGGGGAACGCAAGCGTCGGCGAAACGTTCACGTCGACGTCTGTACACCCGCATTCTTCCATCGCGTCGTTCCAATAAAAATCGTGATTCATCACTGAACCAGATTCTACGCCAATTCGGTAGGTTCCAGGCCTGAACGTTGGTGCACCATTGAACTCGATGTCGACGATGTTGTTGTCGAAGCACAGGACCAAAATAAGGTCTTCTGGCACGTAAACCAGCCTCTCTCAACCTGTTCCTGACGGTCTGTGCAGAAAGCCTCCTCAATCCGGGTATTTGTCGAGCGGTACTGGTCGCCGTAGCTGTTCGATGACGCAGGTGATGTACCCGGATGTAGCCACTACGAGGGGCATCTGCTACCGCATTCTGCCGGCGATATCTCTCCCAGAGCCGTGAAATGGTGCTTTGGTGAACATTCATGCGACGGGCAACTGCACGTTGAGACTGGCCAGCTTCAAGCAAACCAATGGCGATATGACGGTTGGCTTCACTTAGACGTGGCATTTTGCGTTCGTCAACAATATTCCAAATACAGTGAATAATCGACAGACCGCAATCAACCTTTTATACCCATCATTGAGACTATCTGATCCCCAACTTTCACGTGCATTACATGTGAATTGTGTTTTCTGTGACACTAATTGAAAATATGAAATTGAAAAATCATACTGTTAAATACGGGTATTTTACGGATGGTGCGTTTTGTTGTGATGTTTCAAAACATAAACAACATAGGACTCATAAACAGAGCAAAACCTTTTGTAAAATGAATCACGTTTTAATTCATTGCTTCATGAAATTGCTATTTTCATGATGGGTTTCTGGGAGAGTATATAATATCAAATCCAGAGAATACCAAGTCTGGTTTAACAAACGAAACAAATTCCACTGGCAGTAACAGAGAAAATAGCGAGCAAAATAAATGAATGGATCACATAATTAGTGGAAGATGTCAGGATGTTCGCAAAAAAGCACTGAGCACTTAACGTGTAAGATAGAGCCGACATGGAGTCTGTTGACGGTTCTGACTACATCTCGAGCATGCGTTTATGAATCACTGTCGAGTAGATATACCAGCTATTCACGAGCAGGTGGGCGTATCCTGTTCCACCTGTCGTGAACACATACAAAGGCTGGTCAATTATTCCTCCGAAACATGGAACGTATGATTCAAGTACAAATTGCACTTTGACAACGTCATGGACACGTGTTTTTTGAATCACAATCAATCAGCGAAGACACCAGTGTTCGTAAGAAGGTGATGGAGACAACCGTCCGATACACAATACAAAGGCCAGTTAGTTAGTTGCACGGGAAAACACAGTCCAAATAGGGAACCGCATCGGACACAGACTTTGTCATTGATGTGCTAAATGTGGACATGTCTTCCATATATCTGCTACAAAACCCTTTGAAATGATACCAGAGGCCCTGAGTAACCCCGATCAAACAACATCTGAGCAAGAATCGTATGACACCCATTGAAATCCTGCTGAAGAGGGCATGCACGATTGAGCTTCAAAAGTTGTAAAATGTAAATACCGGAAGCTGGATCTGCAGGATTATTATTGGACATAAAAGGAACATTGACTATCTGATAGTTGAAGTCATCCCTCTTGTCAAAAGTTTTGCTGAGAGTTTGTCTTTATGCAGAACTCTTGATATGAATGTTCCCAGCTGTGACGTGAGGAAGGTCTTTACCGCTGCTGACAGACAATCAAGCTACACCAAGACCTGTGTCATTAATCGACTAAGCAAACGATTATCGCTAGGAGGCAAATGGCCCATCAGGAGCCAATGTAATCTCTTTTTTATAATCAAAATCTGAGCCTGGTGCATTTTGTGAACATTAAGGGATCCAAGGTATATTCTTATGACCATTAAAGAACATTATTTGTTCAGAAAGGACATTGTCGTTAGAATGGTGAGCATGTTTGTTCGTGTGTTATGTTCAAGGCAGACACAAATACTTATGGTTTCATTCGTAATACATTGGACAGTGTCACCCAGTTGTATTTCAGTGTTATAATGTTTGTTATGGACTTTCTGCCCATGTGCAACATTTTCTGTGTCTGTTTATTTCAGGTCATTTATTTCAACACTAAACGTTCTCATTTCAGTATTACATCTCTTCCACTTCAAATGATATGGCCGACTTAAGCTTGTAGCAAGAAAATTGCTGAGTCCACAACAAACAAACGAGACCAATTGATAAGGGACGAATGGTATCTCACATCTGTGAATGTGATCAAACCGTGACTTATAATTACCCATTGTTACGGAACCCAAATAGTGCACTGCATACAAATACAATAGAACTATTTCCATGGCAACTAAATCGATCAGGTTCCGTGGCTGACTGCGTGTCATCGATGTCCTGCTGTGTCAGACGTTGGTCATGCTATCAATCACTGGTTTAAATGGAAGGATAAGGATGTTCCTCTTCCCCGACAGATCCCCACAGAAAACAAGTCAAGTCATCCATCAGAGGCGAACAGGGAGCTTTTCTCTCCAGTGCATGTGTTATCTGATTAATAATGATTTCACAATCGACTGATCAACTAATTCAATCTACTGTATGAGCACTGGTATGATCCTTTGTATGTACAGAACGTACCCACCCATTCTCCTATGTATACTGTCATGTCAATTAAAAATTCGGTCTTTAATCTGATCATGACCACAACTGGCTTCACTAATATGTATGTAAACTGGCTTTATATATGTCCTTTCCTGTACGATTGCGTGTCTATTATTCCTGCTTGCAGCAATGTCTCTGATGTACGTTTTCAAGTGCACTAATTATCTTCACGTATACAGACCACGTTTGTCTCATTCGTGCAGCCTTTGTGCCGTTATCGTAATATAATAGTAACGCTTTGCTGAACAATATGTAACAACTCTCACTATGCCTTGTTACAGGCTCATTATCACTCCAGACATCTCTGACCGATCACAGCTGGTATTTCCTACTGGACTTGCAGTCCAATTGTGTTCTAGATACTAACTAAAACTACCCATGTTACATTTACAGAAGTTACAAAGCAGCGGAAGAGTGAGTGAGTGAGTGAGTTTAGTTTTACGCCGCACTCAGTAATATTCCAGCTATATCGCGTCGGTCTGTAAATAATCGAGTCTGGACCAGACAATCCAGTGATCAACATCAAGAGCATCGATCTATGCAATGTGAGATATGATGACATATGTCAAACAAATCAGCGAGCATGACCACCCAGTCCCGTTAGTCGCCTCATACGACAAGCATGGGTTGCTGAAGATCAATTCTAAAACGGATCTTCTCTGGCATCTGAAGGATTTTGTTGACGTCAGGGTACATTCTACATGAGCAGGAGGCATGTGTTTAATATCATATTCGGTTTTAGTTTGAATTAAGTGTTTTTTGTTTTAAAATGATTTGGGTTAAATTTTAAACCAGAGGCAATTCAGACGAACATGTCATTTGCTGATGTTTAATCTGGTTCACTTTAACAGATATCAGATGCCATGCCATAAACACGTAAAAATGTCATTCTTCTGAATTCAGCCTTTGAAGACAAAATTATGCTCCAATATGACAAAGACTTTTTTAGAGGCTGTATCCATGTTTTATGCATCATACAGTCAGTATTGTATTAATTCCGATTACAGACGCCCACAAACTCAATTACACTTATAACTTCACTTTCTCTTTTTTTTAAGTTTTAAGTTAATCCAATTCTAACCCGGATCTCCGAAGTTAACGATTATTAAGCAAAATCCGATAAACTCTGATCCTAATGAAATGTCATTCGATAGTCTATCTCTTGTGAAAGACTGATTATGCCTTCAGATTACAAGCTGCTTGTCTGCAATACAAGCCTTCCAATTTAAGCGCCTCGCGATTAGTTTCCCATTTCCCACAGGTTCAAATAGCAGAAGTGAGCAAAGGGCTTACAGTATTAGTTATGTGCCAGTACCTGTTGTGTTGGATGTCTCTGACTGCTCTGGCCTTGGGCTGGTTGGTTGGTTTGTTGTTTAACGCCGCACTCTGTAGAGCAATATTCCAGCTATATGGGGGCGGTTTGTACATAGTGAGTGAGTTAACATTTAAAGTCACTTTGGCAATATTTCAGCCATATCGTGAAGAAATTAAATTAAAGTTGAAAAAAATTGAAGCTAATTTATAAAAACCTGTCAACGAAGTACAGTAAAACAACTAGAAAATCACAGTTGTAAATGTACAACTAGTAATTAAATCTAAATCATTTTAACTATTATACAATATAAAAAATACAATATAAAAACAGGCTATAGATTGCCAACAACTGAAGGTAGATCACCATACTAGGGACCAAGGGGACTTACAGTACATTTGCTTCTGCATGAACCCTAGCTGGATTTACACCATCCCTTCAGCTATTGGCAATTTTGGACAGTCTAACCATAAATTAAAATAACATATATGCTGCGGTTAAAATAGTAGTACGTTTAAATTTACTTTAATAGTTTTGGGACTTACGTACCCTTTCAGGAGGACGGTCTGTAAATAATCGAGTCTGGACCAAACAATGCAGTGATCAGCACCATGAACATCGATCTACGCAATAGGGATACGTTGACATGTGTCAACCAAGTCAGCGAGCCTGACCACCCGATCCCGTTAGTCGCCTCTTACGACAAGCATGGGTTACTGAAGATCATCAGTGCTAACACGGATCTTCACGGGTTTGCATATGTAGCCACGTCTAAGCAGACAGGTGAGACGGCGTCTAACGCACTGAGGGCATAGCCACCTATGGACAGGAAGTGTTAGTCGGGAATCTTGTGAATCTCCACCTCCTGGGCGACTCAAGAATTTTCCAAGTATATGACGGCAATCTGTAATTCAATAGAGTTTTGACCATACAATCCGGCGGTGAGCCTCTTACGGGAGGCGCTGGCTGCTGATGTCCAATTCTTACCCTTATCTTCACGGATGTTTTTTATTTTAATTTCACATACTTTAAGTTGACTGTCAAACATATCCATTCAATTATAGTTCCTGGATCTTTGAACAACAATGAGTTACAGCAAATGAAATATAGTTTATGAATCAAAATGTTTTTGTCTGTTTCTATTCGACGATTTAGTGAGTGAGTGAGTGAGTGAGTATGGTTTAACGCCGCTTTTAGCAATATTCCAGCAATATCACGGCAGGGGACACCAGAAATAGGCTTCACACATTGTACCCATGTGGGGAATTGAACCTGGGACTGCGGCGTGACAAGCGAACACTTTAACCCCAAGGCTACCCCACCGCCCGAGAAATCAAGTGAGCGCAGTGACTAGTTTACAATATTCCAGCTACATCAGGTAGCGGACATCGGAAATAAGCTTCACATTTCGTTTCCATTTTGGAAATCAAACCCGGACTTCGGCGTGACGAGCGAACACTTTGACCACTAGGCCAGTTCTTTGTCAGAGGCGTGGGGCCTGGGAAGTAATTATGATGACTTCTTAAACACAAAACCCATCAACACAGTCCACCATGGTTTGGACAAGACCTGTTCACCCATCACTAGTGCATCTGTACATTGCGAAATCTTTCTTCTCTGAATAGAAATGCGATAATTGGCCGACAGCTGACGTTATCTAACAGGAACGGTGTTTCTAAAAAATAATTGTCAGTACCATTGTGTCAAGCAAAGAGGCAAATGAGCTCTGAAAATAGGACGTGTATGGCTTTATTATAAGAACTGTCAAATTTAATTTGTCTTCTCATCACTTTCGAACCCGACTTGGATTTACAATTTAACTCGGGAGATAAAGCGAATGACATGAATTAATCCAGACCTTCCAACTATGAAACGGAGACAGCGACGGAAAAATCGAACCGTAAAAAACGTCGCCCGTTGGCGAGATGTTTGAATAACCCACTTCAAGGAAGTGAAATCACTATAATGCCATGGGAGAGTAATTAGATATAACCATTCATCTGAAAACCTTTGGAATTAATTGTGCCAGTAGGAATATGAAACGTATCAACTGTAATGAAAGCTTTGTGTTTTGTCCCGAGGGGACAGAGGTTTTCGGGATCTCAATGATTGTGACCCCAGTTGAAACCTGGGTCACAAAAAGTGGAGTAATCGTAGACTGATCACGTTGATGAAGATAAGGTGAACAAAAAATGACGCCGGATCAGATTGTTGCTTATTCTTTGCATTGAAAAATGAAAACTCACTGAAGGTTTGTTACACCACCAATACAAAACACATGCACTTATTCACTGTGGCAAATTTGCCAAGCGACTAAGTTGTGTCCCGCGCGATGATATTGGGACACAACTTATAACCGCGCTATTGGGCCACTGCATTCCAACTGGTAACGCAATAGTCTAAAATGTGCGACAAAAGTCAAAAGGGCATCCATTAAACTTCAAACACGAACGCTTTCAACCGTTCATGTTTCAGCGTGTACACGGTTCTCACCTGCAAACCGTTCGTACTTCAGTACACCACCACAACGTGAAATTCATTTCTTCAATAGACATTCGATGTGGGCATTAATCCCCTGATCATTTGGTGTTACTACAGGAGCTTCGTCTGTTCTCTGGAGCGAGAGAAGGTATCTGGCGACCGTTGCCATGGACTCTTCAAAGGTCACATTTCACATTTATATTTCTGATTCAGAATATTACCTAAACAGCTTTAATTTCTGTGTTTTTCCAAGAATGGAAAAATATGCCCAAATTTGTAAAAAAATGTTGGTATAACGTTCAATTTTACTTCCAATTGTCATTGGTGGATTTGTTCCCCTGTTTAGCGAGGACATTTAACGTAATGGGCATTTATTACTTTCCTGTCGTCAATTTTCCCTTGCCGTCGAGCGATGCACCTGCAGCGTCAGTCAACGGTGTTTACATCTCGCAACTTGTGAAGTCCAGTCGTGCATGCTCTTTTACCAAGATTTAACAGATCATTCACGGTGTTCCTCAGAAGTTCAATGAGCAAGTTCATAACATTCATTGTTGCAACCAATGCCTCGGAAAATCTTTCACAACGTTTAATGTTACTTTTGTTGTAGACATGTGGAGGACATCTGACGCACTAGTGTCAGGGTGGTGCCTATTTCCCTGTTTTGACTGGTCTCGTACCATATATCCTTGTAGCTCTAGTCTTTTTGGTCGTTACATTTACCATTTAAGGTGTAATCGAGCATGCTCCTTTTACCAAGATTTCAAAGGACAACTTCTTACTCAGTTGTTTAATCAAAGTTAACAACATTCAAAGCCTCTATGAAGCATTAGAAAAGTAGACAGGTGGATGACATCTCAAGGCCCTTCACTAAGGAAGCGTATGTCTGATGTTGAATTTGACTTGTAGAATATGTTACCATGTTCCCTTACAGCGAGGTTTTGAAGTAAACATCTCAGTTGATTTAATCATATTTCCTTTTTACCGATGAAACAATCTGAAGTTCTGAATATTAGACAAAAACGTTGAACTGAAATAGGGCCTTATCAGCACTCTAAGAATATGTCTACATGGTTTTACATTTTAAATTTATTATTTAAATCTTTTTACAATTAAAAAAAGAACAAATTCGATAGCATAATACGCAACTGCCAATGGGCATCTTACACATACATGTACTTTCTCTTAAAATCAATAAATTGTTGTTTTTTCAGCAGAACTACACAGCAATGACTGGAGATATATGAGTGCAACTGTTTTCTTTCCTCGGTCTTCATTGCACCAATTTGTTTTGGTCAGAATTATCCATCATTTGTTGCCAACTATTGCAGGAATGCGCAATGGTTATGTAGATACAATCAACTTCAACGCTTTTTTAATTTCTGTCTGAACAAAAACTTACGTGTGCTTCCTTTCGCCCTTAACATTTGAAAGCTATAATGTTTTCACTTTTCAGTGTGTCCCCGTCCGTTTTGTCGAAAACTTTTAATTGCCCATCCAGACGTTTCATATTCTTTCTGTCAACTATTCACAGACACTTTAACTTGCTTCCAAGATATTTTGCAACTAATAATTGTTTGGTAATTGTCTACCACGGAAAACAAACATAGAGTATTCAAGCTAAACCCACTTTAAATTGAATTAGCCATACCAGTGGTTACACACCACCATAAAGGTTACATCGATTATAATTACGATGCACACATTTTGAATCAGTCTCTTGTGGTCAACATGGTTTACTTTGTTTGGTCCATTGTGAATCTGGCGGGGTTTAATCATTGCGATGTAAACGCATGTCATGATATAGTGTGATTCCTACAATTGGTCTTCAGGTACCCATGCTTGTCGTAAGAGATGACTTACAGGATCGGGTGGTCAGGCTAGCTGACTTGGTTGACACATGTCATCGTATCCAGTTGCGTAGATCGATGCACTGGAAAAAAAGTCCATGTTTACAAGACATTTCCAATTTTGGAAAGATGATGTTTCCAAAGATTTACAATTTTGGAAATGTCCACAAGGGGAGATAACTGGTGGGTGATGGTAAATCATTGTTATTTGCACGCCTCGGGACCTAATCCCTTGTTGATTAATGAGTGAGTCACGGCAGTTAATAGTCACCTGCCTACTGCCTTGTTAATTAACAAGTTTTTATGCCTCTAAAGAAGCCTCTGGAAGTAAGTTAAATCTTTGATGGACATTAAGAAGTGGAATGCATTACTGTGACCTGATTTTCATCTGATGAAGGAGCAAGCATATGCTCCGAAACTTCGTGTTATTCACAATAAAGAAGTTGACGTCCATAAATCTTGCTTTTCTTATTAAAAAGGTAAGTTATTAAAATCTGCTGAGCTGTAGGCTTGTTAATCATGTCGCGGTGTGATTATCGCTCTAACACACCTGAGAGATTCGTCAACAGTGTGGTATGCACAGGCGGTGAAATTTGTATTGTATTACATTGGGTTGGTTGCATATTGTTTTGTGTTATGCTGTCAACTTAACATTTATGAGCGGATGAGCATCCACCCTTCCTAATGTCCCGTTGTTTGGGTTGAAGTCTCCCGTATCCACTCGTGGCTTACTACGCCTTCTATGTTTTTTATGTGTTTTATATTTCAATGTATATATGCTAAGTATATATGCTAAATGAGACTGAAATAAAACACTATCTTTAAACATATATTTGGCTCGTTTTCTCATTAGGCGTGCTCTCATTCGCATAATCCGGAATATCCTCTTCTATCAACACGTAAGACCTATCGTTGTCTCTATAATCCAATGTTAATTTGCTAACAGACGGGCATCAACATTTCTGTTAACTCATCCGTTGGGATCAAAGGTCGATAGAGGGGAGTTTCCATGTATATTCTCACGCCGTTATCAAGATAAAAGTTACTACAACCAGGTGAATAGAGGTATATATGCATAGTGACAAGCAGCAAATTAACAACAGGTAATTCAGCAAGTAGCACGTCGTTGGGGCCAACAGGAGAGTAAGATCAACAAGTCTAAATCCACTCCATTCTCCAAGTGATGGAATCAATCAACATTCAATCAGCTTGTTTATCCTGAACGTTGTACATCGAAATGCCGCTCTATGCAATAAACAGGGAGTTGTTATCACGTAAGTGGTATGTTTCGTTGTGTATCCCCATACTGTTTACTGCAGTATAAGTAAGATCTGCTTCACTTTGCGAATGACCAATCTTTTGAAGTTGATTCACTAGTAAGTTCTACTTTAGTAAACTGCTACCTAACAGATTGATCTCAGATTAAAACATCTCATTCTAAATTTGTGTTTTCTATTTCAAGTACTAAGAAATACTGAATTTTTACGTATTAGATATACATCTATCGGTACCAGTTTGACGTGTCTGGTCATGAGTTAACTAACATAGTGATTATATATTTTTGACCATTACATGTGTCATTCACACGTCATTTATGCCATGATAATGTTCTCTGATCCATTTCATCATACAGCATTTATTTCATTCAATGTTTTGAAGCTCATATGAAAACATGAAAAATGTTACTGTTCCAGTTCCTTTTGAAGAGTGAAAGTATTTTTGTTCCTCAAGTCTTCCAACCAATAGAGCCATTATGGTTACAAACGACCTGATTTTAATACCTATCAAGATAGATGTTATACACGCGTGCATGCACACACCCACACCCACACAAAACATCCGTAATTTGTGAATTCTGTTCGGACGATAAAGAAATATCTAATTTGATCAGAATCAGTATATGAATTATCTTCCCTTACTCTGAGAGAAGCATGGCATTATTCGTTCATTTTTTAATAATTTTGTCTGCATAAAAGAAGGTATTATCAAAACTGTGAAACAAACTTGCGTATACTACCATATCACTAACATTGCGATATTGACCATGGAATAAATGTTATGTTTAGTCTGTTTTCAATGTCATAATATGTGAGGTTCCTCATTCACACATACATACAAACTGACAGCATAACACAAAACAATATGCAACCAATCCAATGTAATACAATACAAGCTTCACCGCCTGTGCATACCACACTGTTGACGAATCTCTGAGGTGTGTTAGAGCGATAATCACACCGCGACATGATTAACAAGCCTACAGCTCAGCAGATTTTAATAACTTACCTTTTTAATAAGAAAAGCAAGATTTATGGACGTCAACTTCTTTATTGTGAATAACACGAAGTTTCGGAGCATATGCTTGCTCCTTCATCAGGTGAAAATCAGGTCACAGTAATGCATTCCACTTCTTAATGCCCATCAAAGGTTTAACTTACTTCCAGAGGCTTCTTTAAAGGTCACATGCAACGTAAAACACAACTTTGCAGATTCTGATACCTTTCGGTATGGACTTACAGTAACAAATCATCAAAAATGCAAATTCAAGTTATAAAGTTGAAAAATAGCGCGATGAAAAAAACCGCGCGAAATCGGAGTTCAACGATTCACTAATTAAACGGGTTTCAACAGCTGGGCTGCGCTCATAGCATGTGCACAGTGAAATAGATAATGTGATGTATATTTTATTGTTATAGATTTTTAAGTAATGGAATTGTCCTGTCCTTTGTTAATGTACCTTGTGGATCTGCTGAATATACTCCTCACTATTTCCATTGGAGAACATTTCATATCTTCACTACAGAATCCAAAGTACGCCAGTGCCCGAAGATGGCCATGGTATTTCATGCTGTGACCTTTACACTACAGACATTTCAATAATGGACTTCATGTGAGTGGAGGTTGGAATCGGTAATGGTAGAACTCTTTCAAGTGTTTCACAAGGATCTTAATGCTTACCTACTGTCCTGTATATGATAACCGTGATTCATAACAAGTCAAGGGCGGAAATAGGTCACCAAACGATTCTTCATTCATCTCACTAAACAGAACACTAAAGGTAACCGTTGGATGATATTTACATTCGGAGAACAAACTGAAATCGACTTTCTTAACAATTTACACTATCCACGTTCGAGGCCGCAAAGTGTACGAGGATCTAGGGGGATCCGTGGGCATGCTCCCCATTTATTCTTTTTAAATTAGATGCTCTCAGATGCAATTCCTGCTTTCTGAAGGTAAAATGACTCCATTTGTGTAGTCTCCAATTTCGTGTAATATATGTAAAAATCCGTAAACTGCCATATATAGAAGATGAATATCACTTCTTACTTATTTGTAATAAATATCAAACATTGTGGCCTCTGTACATCCGTTTAAAAAAATTTAATATCCAACAATCAAAAAGTTTAATACGCTTCTGCAATCATCAATTGCAAGCACCTTAAAACATTTATCAGTGTGTGTGTGTGTGTGTGTGTGTGTGTGTGTTATATTGAGACAGTGTTCATTATGTTACGGTTAATATATTGCCGTGACAAAAGGTCTAAGAGTCCCCTTTGAACCAGCAAAATAGAACTCAGACAAGTCTAAAATATTGAACAAACAATGAGCAAGCTACAATAAATGACAATACAGATATCTAAATGCAATTGAGTCACAAATCTAAAATATTGTGTCACAAATATAAAATGTTAACTCACCAGAGTCTTGACATTCAAGGTGAAAACAGATATATAGATTGAAGGTTGTTGACAGTAGTTGAATAGTCAAGCACGGTCTTGAAATGTTGACAGACAGACTTGACGAGGGTGGGCAGATGTATCAGCTCGATGACGGATGTGTATAACTCCAGTATAAAAAGTAAGTCCATCGCAAAACACAACAACCAGCCTTTATATAGCTCTTACACAGTTCTCGAGCATTCTAGCAAAGCTAGGCTGTTTGATTATCCACTCAGACCTTTATAGAAGTTCGTCAAAATCGGTGGAAAACTCCACGGCATGATGAAAGCCGTAAATAAACAAGATTGTTAAAAATACTATTGCCATTGAACATATATGATGCGAGATGTGTCCGACAACCCACACTCAAAACTTTAAACATTGTGACCAACAGCAACTATCACTTAATCAATGTGATATTACAAATTACAAAAAACAAACTCTCATAACAATTATTACATACTTTCTCAATGTGTAACCTGGGAGGGAGGAAGGAAGTTCATGTTTAATACCGTCGTCTTTTAAATCATTTGAGGAAAATTGTATAGCACATACTGCAATTAAGGCATTTGTACCCAAAAGTGCTTAGCGCCGTCGCAGCTCGTGGACATGCGACCCACATCTTTTGAGGTATTATGTGCAGCACGTGCTTTACATGTTCATTCCACTGTGCTATGGTATGATTGCCTGTTTGGTCCAAATTTTATAACACAATGCCTTTGGATTCAATTGATGCTTTATTAATGTTCATGTGTATATTCATAAAAGGGGACTTCGTTATAACGCGGGGCCATGTATAATCGGGTTCTCAGTTCAAAGTCGTTGTCATAATTAATGAAAAAGGCCTGTCTTTATAGTAGGATTGACCTTAAAAATTCCTCAGGCTGTTGAGAGTAATAAACATGGTATCAAACTACATTTCTAGAACAATTGTCTCTGGTTTACCGTTCCTTTCGTGCACGGTTTGGTATTTGGTTGCAATATGTCAACTTGTGGTATTCACTTACTTGTGTTTTTATTGCGTTTCTCCTAACGTTTTATATTTATTTCAACATAATACAGACTCCAGATTTGACAGTATTAACTATTCCCTTGTAACTGTTTTGTTTTTAACCTGAAATGACACGATTTATATAATGCGGTATTAATGTTTTTAACACAAGACCCAAGATAAGTTCAATCAGGAAAATGCCAGGAGTATTCTCTCTTCTCGAAGAACGCGATTTTCTTCAGCCAATCACATTTCAGAAAGGAATTCATGTTTTCTATAGGCGTCTCAGTGAAGTGGTCAATTGGTCAACTCAGTTGTTACTTATTTGCCACTGCGGCGTCATCCAACTTTCCTTTTTGCAGCAAATTGTGAAAATGATTAGTGTACCGGACAGCACTAACACCTGCTCTTCTCATAACTTTCACCACATCTTCGCCACATCTGTCTGCCTGTCTATCTATCTACATGTATCTATCCATCACGATATATATGTACAAGAGTATATATCCATCCATCCGTCCATCCATCAGTCCATCACGGAGTCAAGTGGTTTGAAGCCCAATGACGGACATGAAACCACTGCATTTGAGATTGATGGTGTCGATGTCTCGATGGCTGAATATTCAGGTCCCGACTCATACCGCTGCCATAAAGCTGCGGAAATGAATTTTACATGTGTCCTCTGACGTTAAGTGAAATCCCCAATGCTGACGTGCTGCATGTTGTATTGTTAAAAACGGTACACACTTTTGATTAGTTTTCTAACCAGGAACATTTCAGGTGTGCATTTCTCATGTTGATGAGTTTTGAAAGTTTCATATTACTCACTCTAACAAATATCAAATGTCGCATTTAATGCCACTATTTTGAAAAGTAATCAACATTCGAAGGTTTGTTTCGCAATTCCTTTCCCGTTAAAGGTTAAGTGAATACGTTGTTAAATCAACTGATAATTGTCTTGCAAAATGAATTCGACTCCTCACAAAATATATTCTTCCAATTGTAAGTTAAGAGACAGTTACTGTTATAGTGTCTTTCACCATCAAGGGCGTAAGGCTAGCTGTGTGTGTGTGTGTGGGGGGATTTTAGAATACTTACAGCCAAATCCATACTTGTCTAATTCATTGTGCAGGTTTGCATGCCTTTAGCTAGTCAAAACATATGTATTTCTATGGGTTATTTTAGGTTTACCCTATCATACCTGTGCATGTGTGTTTCATTAAAGTGAGCGTCTACGATCTCGATCTTCGCCTGGTCTCAGTGATTCTTAAGTACATTCTACCTGCTTATGAAATAGTTTGAAACGTACAGTGGATTCTGATTGAAGCAGACATTTCTTTTCTTAGTGGACCTTGGGCGTTTTTATCATATTTACAAGAAATCGACCGGACGAACAGAAGAAGTTAATGAAAAATAATTCCTTCGCCGTTAAAGATACAATGATATTGGTAGGTGTTAATGTAAGATGTCGTCTACTACGTGATGTACATGCAGAAGAGAAGAGACAGAGAATCGTTTTTCTTGTTTGTCAATCATGTGCATCATTAGGAAACATCTTTATATCATATTTTAACTATATATTCATATACAGATATAATCTCAGTGGCTTCAACGTGAAGCTGTGCTGAATTCTTCTAGCAGTGTAACTTTGCAACAACTGATTTATCATTCTATAATGAAAAAGAAAACTACACTTGTGTTATAAACGTCAACAAATGTGTATGTTGGCTTGTGGCGTCCTCAGTGTACAACTAAGTTGTTAAAGGTAATATAACCTGAAACTGATTTGTATTCATTATGTTTTTTTTATCTTATCATAAACCTGAGAACACAGTCAGATAGCGAAGATCACATAAAAGGTATATCCCAACAATGTTTATCTCAATTACTTAAGATTGGTGATGTCTTCGTTTTGTAAACCGCTTAAGGGTTATTAAGAGATTGCACGTGAAGAAAGATCCTTGTGATTAATGTACAGGGATATGTAGTGTATAATTCCTTAACACCCTCTCAAGGAAACCCTCTTTGGGCCATTAGACTTTGATGTGTCATTTCCGAGCTGCTGCACAGATTGGGTTTCTTCATTATTTTCAGGAAGTTCACCAGAGAGTTGACTATAGTGTTCTTTCCTTGATCTGGACGAGGATACCTTAGTCATCCTTAAATGAAAGACGGAGAAATGTTGCAATATCTGAGTGTTGTCCAGTATGTGTGTCTCATAAACTAGATTACGACACCATTGAACATATTGTCCTGGTTGTTTGTACAGGATGTAAAGAGATACTGACCGCATTCACCGCGGTTAGTATCGGTCCCAGTGACTCTGTCATCTGATGGACGTGACACAAAGCGTGGATGATCATCCATAGCCTATACTGATATGACATTCACAGGATATCATATCGGTGTTCAAGTCTTTAATGCATCTCCATATATGTACTTCGGTTTTAGAAATGGCGTATGTGCTGTAGCGACCAGAACTGGGATAAACAGTTTACAATTTCGTAAAACCCTTTTTACTGCAGTACTGCTCCCGGTTAACTCTAAAACTTAAGGCGATCTATGCGCGGAATATGATTTAGTTAATGTTTTTGTGAGGAGACACTGAAAATTATCAGTTACATATTTCCATATTCCTCTGCAAATATGTAGCTCACATTTAATTTTCCAATATAGGTTGGAAGAACCTTAAGAGTTCCTAATTATTTTTTGTACTCGTCAGTTATTCAATCGTTTATGTCGTGTGGCAATTCCAACTCAAGCAAACCTCTCATGGTGTACGACGTTTCATTTTCATTAACTGTGTTGTTTTATAATGCAAGCATCATGTAATTTACATCGCGTAATAAATATCATATAATCGGCCACGTTAATGGAAATAGTTCAAACACCCCATTGTGTTCTGAAATAATTCTGATTTTTGTCGTAATAAGCTATGTAACTATGAAAACATTTCCGTATTCAGGTGTTTGTGACCGAATTTGCTGCATTTTAAATGATCATTTACTTTAAATTTGTTCTGGGGAGGTAGAAGGGACAGTGTCCTTCTCTCCGTGTTGAGAATCCAAGTTAAAAGGACTATTTATCAAGAGAGAGAGAGAGAGAGAGAGAGAGAGAGAGAGAGAGAGAGAGAGAGAGAGAGAGAGAGAGAGAGAGAGAGAGAGAGAGAGAGAGAGAGAGAGAGAGAGAGAGAGAGAGAGAGAGAGAGAGAGAGAGAGAGAGAGAGAGAGAGTTTTGTACATGACAACATTTAAAAACGGTGCTTAAACATTATGGGAATAATGAGGGCCGGGGAGGGCGGTCATTGATTTTGTTCTTTACATGCTGCATGGGGGGTGTCACATACTTTGTACATAAATTGTAAGGGGAACGGGTCATTCACGTTGCACATGCTTCTCCATAAAGATCAGCATCACACCCCATCAGTTATGAACTATCCCGTAGATAAGAGTGTTGAAAACAAAATATTGTAATATCATTCAGGCTGAAAGGCAAGGGGGGGTATGTGTCGGATATATAACTTCCATCACAGAGAATGAAAGGAGGGAAGGGCGTATATCGGATATATTAATAGAAGAGGCCAAACCTGTTCCACGTCCATAAGTAATCTCTACTAAAAGCAGAGTCGAATGTACAATTCTGACTATATCATGAGCATGTATTTGTTTCAGCAGTATTACAGGTGTGCGATGTTGTTGGTAAACAGTCATTGAATGTCATCATACGACATCACACAGAATGAAAGTCGGGAAGGGTATATCGAATATATAACTTACACCTCACAGAAAGAAAGTCGGCAAGGGTATATCGGATCTATAACTTACACCTCACAGAATAAAAGGCGGGAAGGGTATATCGGATATATAACTTACACCACACAGAATGAAAAACGGGAAGGGTCTATCGGATAAATAACTTACACATCACAGAATAAAATGCGGGAAGGGTATATCGGGTATATAACTTACACCACACAGAATGAAAAAACGGGAAGGGTATATCGGATATATAACTTACACATCACAGAATGAAAGGCGGGAAGGGTATATCGGATTCATAACTAACACCTCACAGAATGAAAGTCGAAAAGGGTATATATCGGATATATAACTTACACCTCACAGAATGAAAGGCGGGAATGGTATATCGGATATATAACTTACACCTCACAGAATAAAGACGGGAAGGGTATATCGGATATATAACTTACACCTTACAGAATGAAAGGCGGGAAGGGTATATATCGGATATATAACTTACTTCACATTGAATGAAAGGCGGGAAGAGTAAATCGGATATAAAACTAACCCACACAGAATGAGAGACGGGAAGGGTATATCGGATATATAACTTACACCTCACAGAATAAAAGGTGGGAATGGTATATCGGATATATAACATACACCTCGCAGAACGAAAGGCGGGAAAGGTTTATCGGATATATAACTTACACCTCACAGGATGAAAAGCGGGAAGGGTCAGTCGGATATATAACTTACACATCACAAAATGAAAGTCGGGAAGGGTATATCGGATATATAACTTACACCTCACAGAATGAAAGGCGGGAAGGGTATATCGGACATATAACTTACAAATGTTTAGAGATTTTTATAACTATTTTATACTATTCATATGCCCTTAATTAGATAAAGGAAAACAACTTTAAAATCTGATGATAGTAGATCATATTTAAGACATGTACAAAGCAGACTATGAAAGCAAATAGGCCATTAATTAGTACAACTTTAAGAGAGTTAACTTGATTTAATCCTGGTATGCCTTTGACCAGGAGAGGGATAATGTCTCCTAAGTCTAATACTAACAGAATAATCTGACATTTAAAAATCGTGGGCTGAATCTTGAACAGGACAATATCTCTTATTTTCAGAGAATCTGTACAATATTAGTATAATATATACATATTCAACCAGAAGAGGGATAACACCATAAAATTACAATCAATGGAATCTTCTGATTTCATTTTGGCTGCTCATAGCAAATCACACTTCATATTTATGAGCACACTGGGCTGATCTACAGTAGTAATTTTAAGAGATTTGTTTAATAGTATTACTTATATTCCCTCAACCAAATGTGTTTGAAGTGGAACAAGTTTAAAATCTATATTTTAATGGAATTTATTATTTTCTTTTGGGTTCTTATACTTCATACTTATGGGCAAAATCTAAAAGCAGTGGGGCAATATTGCATGTTTTAATTTCCTTGACTACATTTATCACACAAATTCCCTAATCCAAAGCTGGCATGAATTGTTTTTGCTTGTTTGTTGTTTGTTGCTACACAATATTCTAGCTACATGATATCTGTAAATAACTGAGTTTGTACCAGACAATCCAGTTATTGAGATCATAAGCAGCCACACATGCAATCATTGAGACTTGATTCTAAACAATGACTAAGTCATTGAGCCTGACAACCATATCCACATCAGGTAGCATTGGTTTCTGGGGAAAATTACACACACAAAAGTAAATATGAAGGCATCATTTACCTTGACAGTTTCATCTCAGTAACAATATGTCATCAAAGAAGCTTCAGCTGCTTGGCCTTCTAACACAATGAGCAGATGACCCTTTCAAGCAAATTGTGAAGGGGGGACAACTCTAACCGCTAATTAGTTCAGCAAATATAATGTCATTGATGACAATGCATGGAATAACAACTTCAAGCTGCTATGAAGGGCTCAGTGAATTTCCCATTTATATCAAGCTGACCAGGAAGGGGATTTTCAAAGGAACATTAAAGAAACATGTTTGGATAATTTCTACACCATCATTTTTCTTCAAAGTTATAACTATAGCCTTCTGAGATGGGGCACAAATTCTCCCACTTTTTTCATTCTGAAGTAATTATGCCTTGTATGTCTGGTGTCTGTTACAAACAGCTTCCATGTACACAATAATGATGAAAGCTATAAATGATCATTACTGGCAAATCTTATATGCTAATAGCAGTAATATTAACACAACATTACTTTGAGGCTAAACATGTTATAAAAATAGGGAGCCACTAACTGCTTAGGGGGCCATGTGAACATTTGGGGATGAGAACTTTAACTGGACCTTTCACTCAGCATTATCAGCATAGTATTATGTGTGATGGCGTGTTACTGAATACACCCTACCATTATAAATAATAGATCACCACTCTTTTTACAGTGTCATGAATGTGTACATGAACCTGTATATTTTTCGAGTATTTCATAAGAAATATTCTCTGAAAAGTATGACCAAGCAACATACCAATCTCTTATATACTCTCACAAATGGCATAACACAAATAACTTAAATCCCCAAAACAAACTTGAATTGTTATACATACATACCCATCAAGAATGGGTGTAACATCATTAAAAAAATAATTATAACATAATTTAATTTTCTTTTATTCCCCGTTCTTTTTTAAAAAAAACTATTTACTGTATTATTACATAAAACACTGTGCAAAAATTGGCCAGGCTTGCCGATATTTAGATACAACTTACTATATTTTTACACATATTAGCATAATTATTAAACTATAAAATCAAAATCCAATACCATTCACATTATAAATTTTCTGGTTCTATTTGTGGGCATAAACATATATTGTTAAAAGGAATAATTAGCTATATTTTAAAATATCATTAGATATTGCAAGAAAGTCATATTTCAAGTTGAGCAGTAACCATTTCTGGGAATGAATGAATCATTATGAATAAAAAATGAATGAAAAACACCTGACACCTAAATTCAGCATCCACAACCAGGAACATTAATTGGTCGCTCACTTATTTTTAAGCTAGTAGTGTAATTACAGTAAAGCGTATGAAAATGAATTCTATTTCGTTTCAGTTTCACGTTTCTACATTTTCTGCGCTGCTATATTTAGCTATTATGGCGGACATCGACTATGGAGCGCTGCCATTGGCATTTTTTGCAATCAGTAGTTAAAATAAAGGACACGAGTTGTGCAGCTGATTTTGATCTTAATAATTGTTTGTCGATTAAATACATAGTTGACAGTAAGACGTATAATTCTCCGTATTAGTTATCCCAGTTCTGGTCGTATCCCAGTTCTGGTCGCAACAGGCGTATACGGTATGGCACTGAAATAAACACTGAGTTTCTTATTAACTGACACACATTTGCGGAACATCAAGTAGGTGAAGGAGTGTGTGGCTGAGATGGTATGGTGTACGCTGCTTTTGTCAATATTCCAGCAGTAAGATGGCGTATGACACCAGAACCTGGCAACACATACATGTACTGTGCTCATGTAGGGAACTGAACCCAGGGCGTCGGTTGACAAATGAATGCTTGAACCATTATGATCAGACCCAGAAAATCAAGCAAGCAATACAAGTACACTACCGAACCACAAGCTGTTACTGAAATGAAATACAAATAGAATATATCATTTTTGTTTAATAAGTGTTCTTTTATTTCAAATGAAATTTAATAATGGTCGCACTTTATTAGGGGGTCACAATTATCCTGTCACAATTATCCATCATGTACTTCTTCTAAAGTGATCTTTTTTATGATGCAGTGCTACGACGCAACCTTCTGAGGATATGTATTGGCTATCGGGCAATGGTAGCGTGAAATTAGCCGCATCTAAGTGTTGGTCAGTCAGCTGGACAATGCATGTCCGTAATGGATAACTATGACCGTGAGACATCCTCTTTATTTCGCAGACGTGCGACTGTCGGATGTAGACCTTCTGACCAAATATGAATACAGAACTGTCTTTCAAACAGTTTGCAAATGATGATGGCTTCATTTTCTTGTCTGACATAACTAGGAGGAAGACGCCAGAGGTAGCCAGACACTCCAGCCTCGGTGCCAGAAGTGTGTGGACATCGGAAGTGGTCATAAGTAGCAAACCGCTCCGTCAATGTTGTACATGACAGTTATACTCAGACCCGCTCTGTCACCCCTAGTACATGTGTACAGACTGGGGAATGTTTCACCTACCACAGAACACGATCGGACGAATTATTTCATTATCACACATATTTCTTTTAAAATTCAACACTTCTTATGATCATTGCTTCAGTCACTGCGTGGTCTCGGGAAGAAAGCATATATATAAGTAAGTAATCATACAAATTGTCTTGGCCCTTTGACCCCTACAAGAGTCAGTCACCGCAGTGAACTTGAGCCATGTGCTTTAGTAGACTTGAGTCGATCAGATAATATTTACCGACAGGGACCAATCAAAATCCGGATCATTTTACCTGCAGGGTCCAAACAAAACCCGGATCGGTATACCGGCAAAATCTAACTTTAATATTTTCATCAACAGTGATGTTCCTGAGAAGATTATGGTCCACTTGACTTTATTCTTTTCATTTCGCGCGATGACCCATCCATCAATATGATCCTAGATCCTTCCCAGGGTACAACTCTGTGTAGAAGGCTGTTGGAAGTGGTGTTTTGCCAGATCAGCAGTGATTATGTCGCATGACTGCAGCTTACCAGAACCCTGTGGCCCGCGCTTTAGCTTTCATCCCCAAACTTTCCGCTTCTATTCCGAGCTAGCTAAAAGGATGTATTGAAGAAAGACCATGGGCAGTAACGCTCCTATGTCGTCAAATCCAGATTTCCAGGTTGTGCTTGCTTGTCATAGGTCGGCTCATGAGCGGCCAGGTGCACCTTGGACGCTCAACCAAAATCCGCAAATCGAGGGTTCGAATCCAAGATTGGATCCCATTGATCAACCTTAATCTGGATTCATTATACTGGGTTTCTTTACCGTCGTTGTCAGGCGACCTAAGACGACGATTGCAAAGTGGTCTTGAGGCAGCTCACCTTTCTGTGCATTGTCAGGTGTTTGAAAAGTGGGAGGAACTCATGTGGTGGATATTTTGTTTGTCATATTGTTGTAATTTAATGCTGCACTCAGACATTATATGATGTCGAGCTCACGTCTGCTAGACTATCCAGTGAGTGTCAGTATGGGCATTGATTTACACAGTTACCATGCCATGTATCAACCACGCCATTGAACAAGACGACCATAAGCAGTACCTGTATGTTCTTGTTGCCAAGTGATATCTCAACAATGAACACAAACACAATAATTTCCACAAATAAAACATTTGTTTTCAAAATTAAATTTTATTGAGCATTTCTACATGAAAGTACAACGCAGATGTGAATGACGAACGAATACCGTCAGTAATCGATAAAGCTTTACTTGTTTTCTTAGAGGTCGAAAATGATGACTTTGATACTTTGAAAGTTGTCCAGATCCAAACATCTTTTCTCATTATATTTAATGCATAATGATGTCATATCGTTTAGTCACATCAGACTTAAACACATTGAAAAACCGGATTTGTGAGGGAAAAGTCCAATCCACCAGACGAAGCAATAGAAAAGCAATGTTACACAAAGAGATTCTTGCAAACGAAACGTTTTTGCAGAAGCGTCTCATAATTATGGAAAAGGTGATATCACCTTTATCAAACAAAATATGCTTCACTCACGTGGATTTACCACACATTATCAAACGAGACACAGATTGAAACCGGATTAAGAATGTTTTATGTTTTGCGAATGTGACTCTCCTGAGATTTGTGTCAACAAACCTTATACGGGAGTTTTTGTTTGGCTGGTTTGTTCATCACAGAAATGTCACAGTTGTCAAACTTAAGATTTGAGACATGTGTTAGTGAACAGGCATTGACAGCACAAACCTAATCATCACAAATATACCGGTTCGCCCCGATCAAGTATAAAACTGATACATGCTTTTCCTTGCCATTGTGTTGTAGATTCCTTGACAGTGGTTCAATAGCTGGCTCAATTCTCAGACAGTGCTCACCTTCTTCACTGGCTCCATAATTGCATGTGAGTATGTTATGCTTAGAAATATGGAAAAAGACAGAAAAGATAAGATATTGTTTAATAATGTATTGGCGACTCATCCTGCATTGTACATATTTACATTGATGCGTGTATACATGGAACACGAAATGAAGATTTAATGATGAACATTTTGTTGACAAAGGTTAATATGGACATATTCATTGTTAGTTTTTTATATCAAATGTTTGTGATGAAATAAAATTAATATACGCCACACACGACAATAACCATAATAGACTACATCGGGTTTAAAAGAGAAAACAGCGGTGACAACTGTATGAATGATCACCGACAACCTGTGAGGGCACCAGGAAGACACGCAGCAAATGCGTCAAGTCGATTCATAAAGTCACATTCACCGGTAAATTACAGTAGTTACAGGTACAGTATCACTCAACAATTCGATGTGTTAAAACGTGTCCCAACTACTTTCTGTTACATATACTGAGCATTATTGAGCAAACCTTTCTGCCGCACATTCTACCAACCAAATGATAAACAAATAAAGGAAAGAGGGAACTTCAAACCCATCAAATCCATTAAGCTGTGCGTAATACAATATGAAATATAATCTATGAAATATATATCATTATCATTATCTCGTACACATGACGAAACAAATTCCATTAATTTTGGGTGTTAAAGGCAAATAAGACATGCATGATACTGGTCTGTATCAGTTTCATCAAATCATGATATCAGATTGAATTATTCAATTTGTTTAGATAAATACACAGACATTAATACAAATGAAACCGACAAAACCCTGTCAGTGTAGGTAAGAAATCTCTGCGTTTAGAGACCATGAATGTATGGATTACTGTGAAATTAGCGATGGTACCAGGCGTTCACGAATGACAAGAGTATCCAGTTCTTCGCCTGATGAAAGGGACCACATGGCAAAGTAGAAACTAGAGAATTGTATATAATATCACTTTCGTCAATCAATTGTGTTGTGCATATCAACAATCTCTGAACAAGAGGCGTGTAACACTGTTTACACTGTTTTAAAAGCTTGCTCGATTTAACCTAAGCAAAAATGAAATGTTGACATCAAAGGCTGGTGCTGCTGGAGTATTTTTAGACAGAGAGTTGACGATTGAAACTTTCATATGGTCTTGCAGAGAGTTTGTTGTCACTCCCAATACTGAAGCATAGATATACATGGGAAACTGATTCACTGGTCTTAAAAAACCTACACTGCAACAAAATAGTTCACCAACCAAGAAATGTTGCAGCTTGTTCGAATCCTACTGACGCAAACATACGTTTTTGGTTTATGGAAAGGTTGGATAGCTTTTGTTTGTGTGATCTAGTCTGTGCTCAATAACTGTGAGAGAGGGAACTTTGGTTAAGGGGAGATATATATTCTTGGTTCTATATGGGATGCTGTTATTTGGAGTGGTTACCTTGTTTCTTGACTTCTTTGAGTGAAGATGAGATGTTGGTGTGATGGACAAGGGAGATAGTTATATGTATATACGAAACTTTACCCACAGGACTGTAATCACTTGCTTGATAACAATCTTAACATCTACACCGAAACGTTCTCATCGTATATGGCTGCATATTACCAATGCTATGTAAAACATGAACTCACTCACTAGACCGAGATGTAGCATACATTGCAATATATTCGTTGCATGTCCATAGAAGCATCTCCCTTGTTTACCTTGTTCATTGACAAAATATGGCTGGAATATCGTTAGGAGTACGTAGACAAAAAGCCTCGGTGGAACTATCGTTCATTATGTTTATATCAAACATATTGTGTTCAACCACATACACAGTGTCACAGGAAATTTATGTAAATCTGTCATACATCATGCATCTTGAAAGATAAATCATCAACACTCAACGAAGGTTCACGTCAACTTTCCATGTGAGGAATGACTTCAAATGCAAAATTATAGAACTCACTTTCCAAGCAGTTCTAGAAGACGTTTGCTTTGGATTTCTCCAAATTGATTTGAATTGTGCAGAACTGGTTTCACTATGAAGGACAAAAAGATATTATATAAAATATGTACAGATATTTTCTCAAAATACTTTTGGATGTGCGGAAATATTTGGAATTAACGTTCGTTTGCCCAGCTGATGTACACACAAAACTTTGTCGTGAAATTAGCCAAAGGTTGTCCATGAAATGGCATTGATACAATTACCGTTATGCGTATGCGTGTCGGTTTTCTTGCAATAAGCGATAAGGCAAGAAAGGTTCATATTACGATTCAAATGTCATGTACATTTAATACGATCTGCAAATAATTGCTATCGTCTCGTATGCTGTTACTTATCTTACAGTAATGAAATAGCAGCCCACGTGGCATATAGCAAAACGTGCAGATAATGAATCACCTGCGACAGACATGTCTCGCAAAGGCCAAAATAGTTATGTCCACGAATGCAAAAATAGACTATATAATACCATCGTTGATACGACATATTTTGTGTTCATTTTATCTGCCGTATTCGACATTGTCAAGGACATTGGTGTGTATTGTTGGGGCGAACAAGATGGCGGCTTGTGGGTTTCCAACATGGCGGTCATGTAGTTCGTTATGACGTCAGAACATCCTCCTCGCAAATGTTTCTCGTAGCATACCTTCACCTGATCCAGCCAGCTGCAAAGGGAAACAGCAGTAGGTCATAAATATTATAACAAAGTGCACTACAATGAACATATATTAAATGAAGATCTTTACTGACTAAAATTTCCAAAAATATGAAACTGTTCAGGAGTTAGTAAGATGAATAGTTGGTCCGACGTGACCTGAACATATTCAAACAAGACAAATCGGTGTGGATATGCCAAGGGTTAACAAATATTTTACCCATGTTTGCAGGACTTTTGACGTAGAATGCGAACGTTCTGAGTACTTGGTTTCCATATCATATCATCAGGAATTTAAATGGTGTTATTTTGTCGTAATTATCGTATTCATTTCATATTCGAACGTTCAGTTCAACGTAATGTATTTGAGTCAAAATCTCACCAACAGGTGGAGGAAACAGTCAGCGAGAAAGGGATTTTCTCTACCACTATGGGACAGAGCACAGCTATGTGTAGCGAGAAATCAAAGGCAAGCAGGAACGAGATCCGGTTCTTGTAGCTGGGATGATAGCATATCATCGTTTTGAGAACTTTCAACTCAATCACACCGATCATCTTCAATAATGCGCACAAGTAATCGAAATATTGCATCGTCCTTTCAACTGCCGAAAACTAGATAAATATGGCCTACAGGGAGACAGTTTTATACGTACATAAAGAGGCGGATTTATTTCAAGAGAAGTTTGATTAATCTATTTATAGCGGACCGCGTGTTGGGATTACCCTGTTTCACAAAGCGGTGTATTTGGTTTAACATTATGGAAAGCACATTAGACAAGTAAATGTCAAAATAATCAACGATGCAAGTGTTACATATGACCGGAAACTCCATAGCTGCCTGAAAGCGATAAATAAAATGGTTTGCTTACTTGCAACCGCTTCCTTTCCGTGGTGGGCTCAATATAGCAAATGTCATGACGTCAGACTGTTGAGGGATTGTGGTCAGGCATCTCTTCACTGCGCATGTCTTTTCGTTTACACAATCCATCTCCTTCTTGATAACTAAAAGAAAATTGATTGCGAAAGAAGTTAAAACGGAAGGTAGTGTTCAGACTGCTATAACAATCTTTTTTTTAAAAACATATTAATTAAGAATATGTTCATATTAATAATAAAGACACATGTCTCGGATGGACAAAATCAAGCACAGGAATGTGGTCAAGAACCCATGACTGGATACCGTTCAGTAATGATGAAATATCCTATTCCCTTCCACAAATGTATAACCCTGAGCTGGAAATGACAGCGACCAGCGAACGCGCCTCGTATGATCCACATTTGCTGAGAAAACTACCATCCACATGCCAGTATGACAAAAGGGATTATATCAACTTCAGGTTATTATTCACGTCGGATTATATCAACAACCGTTAACTGTCCCTGAAGTCGAGCCACGTTCCATTATCTCCAGACATCAGGGTCCCCGTGGCACTGTTACAACGAGGACAGAATAAGTGTGTATTTCAGTGATATTCTCAGCTCCCTGCGGAGTACACAGTTGGTCTGTTCTGTCTTTGATTAAAATTTAGACTTTTGGGGAAGTGACTTCTGGGAATGCGCCTCAAGGCTACTTCTTGCTTATTATACTAGCAGTATGTATAGAAAACAGTGACGCCTAATGGAATAATGTGTTTTGTGTCTGAATGCGTTTAACTATATTAAAGACAGATGGGTGGCAAGTACATATTTCATTAAATAGTGCTCAATATAAATACAAGGTGAAAGTCACTTTCAACCTTTGTGAGAAAAAAGGAGAGGCTTTTAACAGCTCAATGTAAGCGGAGTCTGATGTCAGTACACACTTTGTCGACATAATATAAACACCAATCAATGAATTATGGCCAATGTTGTGTTATTGTATATGTCATAAACAGTGATCTTAAGTTGGAAGAACTGCATCAACAATCTTTTCATGCTTCTATTTTCAAAACTTTGCATTTTACATGTTGCATTGTGGGGGGCAACAAAACCTCTTTATACACGGCCTTTGCTGTTACATCACAGCCTTCACATTGAACACATTCAGGGAATCGAACCCTGGTATTCGGCATGTTAAGGACGCATTGTTAGCACCAAAGATCATCTATCCCGACTTGAGGTTTACTTACCATCCAAGAGCCGACATGTGAGGTCCATTCTCCGGGCCAGTATCTCGGGGTGCAGAGAAGCCAGGTCACACCGATCCCTGGTGGCAACATGCTCCGGACACTCATACAGCTGACTGAAGCACTGGGCCACGAAGGCACTGGCGTTGCGTCTGCAATTATAACATGACGTTTGTAAAGGAAATAAACAAACTGAATTCTCAAAGCTGAAATGCTATAGGGTTTACGTGACATTATTTCGGGGGTGTTTTCACCAGTGGACTCAGAACACAACAACCTGGTTAATTATACACACAATACGTTCAGCATTTGCTGGTGATGATGGTAGAGTATGGTCGTGATAGTGGTACCTAGTGATAGTGGTTGAGAGTGGTAGAGGGTGGTAATAGTTGTAGTGATAGTGGTACCTAGTGATAGTGGTTGAGAGTGGTAGAGGGTGGTAATAGTTGTAGTGATAGTGGTACCTAGTGATAGTGGTTGAGAGTGGTAGAGGGTGGTAATAGTTGTAGTGATAGTGGTACCTAGTGATAGTGGTTGAGAGTGGTAGAGGGTGGTAATAGTTGTAGTGATAGTGGTACCTAGTGATAGTGGTTGAGAGTGGTAGAGGGTGGTAATAGTTGTAGTGATAGTGGTACCTAGTGATAGTGGTTGAGAGTGGTAGAGGGTGGTAATAGTTGTAGTGATAGTGGTACCTAGTGATAGTGGTTGAGAGTGGTAGAGGTGGTAATAGTTGTAGTGATAGTGGTACCTAGTGATAGTGGTTGAGAGTGGTAGAGGGTGGTAATAGTTGTAGTTATAGTGGTACCCTAGTGATAGTGGTTGAGAGTGGTAGAGGGTGGTAATAGTTGTAGTGATAGTGGTACCTAGTGATAGTGGTTGAGAGTGGTAGAGGGTGGTAATAGTTGTAGTGATAGTGGTACCTAGTGATAGTGGTTGAGAGTGGTAGAGGGTGGTAATAGTTGTAGTGATAGTGGTACCTAGTGATAGTGGTTGAGAGTGGTAGAGGGTGGTAATAGTTGTAGTGATAGTGGTACCTAGTGATAGTGGTTGAGAGTGGTAGAGGGTGGTAATAGTTGTAGTGATAGTGGTACCTAGTGATAGTGGTTGAGAGTGGTAGAGGGTGGTAATAGTTGTAGTGATAGTGGTACCTAGTGATAGTGGTTGAGAGTGGTAGAGGGTGGTAATAGTTGTAGTGATAGTTACAGGGATCAGGTAGAGCAGTATGACACCGAGCCTATTATTACCCCAACCGTGATTTCATCGTTTCGATGTTTTCACTTGATGTTGTTAAATATATTGCCATTTACCTTGATATGTTCCTCATGACAAAACATTTGAAAACAACAAATCGTTGATTTTGCATATTAAGTCTTTAAATACATGCGTCGAACTTACACTCAGCAGTAAACACGTGCTAAATTATCCCAAATAATTTGACGAATCGTCAGCATACCATATAGAGCTGATATATGTTTGCAAAAATGACATGTTTTCTACCCCAATACCCAATACCTTGATCCACACGGCATCACATTACATTACAATCGGCGATGCTAGGAGAAAAAGAGAATGTTTCGGCAGAGCTTTTAGGACGTTTACCGTTTAACAAACACTGACCACCCCAGGAGGCACGTACAATAAGAGATAGATCACAAAGATAGCCCTACGATGTCCTGGGAATAACACGTAGTAGGTAAAGCACACTTCGATCATTCGGATAAAACATGGATGTCCTCAAGAGCCAATACTCAAACAAACAACCCAAAATCGATCCCGCTCAGTCTATTAATTGATAAAAGATCACATAACCATAACTGACGACACACAAAAGAACACATTGAAGCACATTTGCCATGAATACATTTTTATTTCTTCTTGTAAGAATCTCTCAGTGTGAGCACTTGCCAACTTCGACATTAATGTTGGAGTGTGGATATATAACACATATTGTACGGACGCTTCATTTGTAACTGGGGTCGTTGTTTATTAAATTTAATTAAGGACAGAAGAGTTATTTCCCATCTACTACATTTAATGAATTTATGTAAAAGAACATTGCTGAAAGCGGTATAAAGGCACACTGATTCACTCACTAAATACAACAGCTTGATCGACATGTGATTACCGCCACGCAGACAGCACAGCAGCGATACTCAACACAATATGTCGACTGGGTACATCGGCATGTGTCTTCACCAAATGGAAATAGTTAAGTAAAAGTTAAAACAAACCAAAGGGTTAAAAATAACAAGGTCAAGGTTTTGAATGAATCGCGATTTCAAATCCTATTTTCAAGGGTATACGTTTTTGCCGTTACTTTTCCATCACCCTTTGTTAATCTGTGTTCTGTTAGGACACTGTTGGAAAGTATTGGTCCGATAAAATAGATGGTTCTAATGACTATGAATAACTGTATGTTTGTTTTGTTTGTATATTATTTATATTCTAGCTATACGACGATGGATTGTAATAATCGAGTCTGTACTGTATGAGAGGCATTCTGGATGTTGTAAGCAATAGGAAAGACAAGTTTTATGGAAGATCAACTTCTTTATTGTACAATGGCGACGTTTCAGTAAAGATACTTATAGCGTTGAAGCATGTGTCAGACTATCCAGTGATTAAACTTTTGAGCATGGATACGATGAGATACGATGACATGCATCAACCAAATCAGCAAGTCTGACCACTCATTGTTCTGAGTGTTGATAACGCTGTCTTCATATCAAACCTGTTTGCATATTTGTATACCGTGTATATCATGTGCAGTGTTTATGTGCATCTCGAGTGCACCTGCTTGTACTTCAGGTACTATCAGGTGCTAGTCGATATAGACTGATGTAGAAAAGAAATTCACACCTGGTGTTTGGGGATTATTTTTAAGTGTCATGATCAAAAGTCACAAGCATTGTGTACATGTTGCCAAAACACACACGCCAACAGTATGAAACACAGTGTCGACTGAGATTGTTAGGAGTGTACCTGTTAAGGCAAACATCAAAATGCCAAGATCACCAGCAGCGGAGCGAGAACAAGACTGACTGACTGACTGAGTTTGGTTTTACGCCGCTTTTAGCAATATTCCAGCAACATCACGGCGGGGGACACCAGAAATGGGCTTCATATATTGTACCCATGTGGGGATTCGAACCCGCGTC
Organism: Haliotis rubra; assembly: GCF_003918875.1. Lineage (NCBI taxonomy): Eukaryota > Metazoa > Mollusca > Gastropoda > Lepetellida > Haliotidae > Haliotis > Haliotis rubra. Next base: position 1,711,434 of record NW_025765370.1, on the reverse strand, counting down.
TTCGGCGTGACGAGCCAACGCTTTAACCACTAGGCTACCCCACTGCCCCCGAGAACAAGACGTTAGACTGTGGCAGCTGATGAGGGCTTCGAACACCCATATTGCCGGAATATTCGGCTGTATACGGTCGACCATCATCAGACCAATGAGACGCGTCAACCAGACTGGCCAGGCATCTGACAGTCCCAGAACTGGAAGACAAGATGACCATCACCTGCTCTTTGTCCATCTACGGAACCGGATGCTCAGTTTCATCATCAGCATAAGCAAGAACACAGTAATGAGACGACTGCCTTCTGTAGGCATCTGGTCCTATCGACCATTTCGGAGTAATTCATAACCCGTTAAAGGTCACATGCAACGTAAAACACAACTTTGCAGATTCTGATACCTTTCGGTATGGACTTACCGAAACAAAGCGTCAAAAAATGCAAATTCAACTTATAAAGTTGAAAAATAACGCGATGAAAAAAAACGCGCGAAATCAGAGTTCAAACGTTTCACTAATTTTCCCCAGACTTTTCTGGGGAATACGGGTTTCAACAGCTGGGCTGCGCTCATAGCACGTGCGCAGTGAAATAGGTTCGCGCAACTTGGAAGCGGGCTGTCTGGTGAATACTCGGTGAAGGCTTTGGTGTGAGCTATTTTCATAATGTTTTGTTGATATCTCACAGGCGCGAGCTTTTTTATATGTTATGACAGTAAATAAACTGTTTATATAATTTCATTTGTCTATTTCACCACACGTTCTTCTTACCGAGTCACTTTCTCAGTTCGATACTTAAAAGCAATGTCATTATTTAGCGTTGACACAATTTCTAACTGTGATATAGATATGTCGCTGTCACAGACAAAACTCAATGTCTTGTTTTATTGACACCTGTGTGTCTGCCTGCCTGTCTGCTAATGACAATATTCAATACACAACTGCGATCACTGACCACATGCAATTTGAACTTAACACCAATCAGGCTATACACCATAAACAAAACGCATTGATTTATGGCCCGAGTTCGCTCTCTGTCACATTATGTAATTACACAGACAGGCAGGTGTAATACTTAAACACATCTGTCTGATTCGTCTCTGAACCTGAAGCGCTGAAAATGCTGCATTTGAACACGATATGTGGGCTGTTTTTGCATCACGCACACGATGCTGTTCGTGCTGTTTTGGAAAAAGCCCCAGATCAGTTCATGCTATAGTACAAACCTGCAATGAGCTGTAATCTTCTCAAAATTGTCCACCGCCAGGAGGGTGTCGTGCAGGAGACGTGGCAGGCCGTCCAGCTCGTCGTGGCACACCTGCACCTTGTCCAGAAACTCCTTGGAACAGCCTTGACCTTGTGCCAGGGATGCTTCACATGAAACATGAGACGGCATACATATAAATGTTGCTTCGGATGTTTGGAACGTATGATGGTAACTTGGAATTCCATATTCGCGCTAATAACAAGAGGAAAATATACCTACTGTATGTGAATATATCCCAAGAATATGTGCAGAATATATAATTTATTAATATTAAGAGTGATCTGGGTGGAGTGAATATTCAACATTAGGGTACCTGAACTACATTCGGTTAGATAAGTGCTACAGTTTCAATGATATTCTCGTGGAAATGGCATCACTTGGGTACCACCATGAATATGATAAAAAGGGGTAGTGGATCCCTATAGTTACATTGTTAATATTCTATATTATTTCCAGGACGTCCTGGGGCTTCAGACAAAAATCAGTTTTGGTGAGGGATGGGGAGGTGCAGGGTGGACCTCAGTAGGTCATGGTCTATCACGGGGAGCTTTATGGTTTGAATTTGGTGCATTCCTCACAGAACATGGCACAACATAACCGACATCCTTTAAGTTTTCATTGTGCAAACAAAGGTACACAGCTTTCACTCACTCACTCACTCACTCACTGACTCACTGTTCTTCACAAATCAGTTGTTACTTTTTCGGTTTAACACAACTAATTTCACATACGTAACTGGTTTTTTTGGTGGGGGCGGGGGGTATTTTAATTTTTAATTTTTATTTTTTTCGTCTCTGTAGAACGTGTGAGTGGGTAGGTGTGGTGTCGCTTTAGCATTATCTTCAGATTGTTTACTGAGGTTTAGTTGTACGCCACTTTTAGCAATATTCCAGCAATATCACGGCGGGTGACACCAGAAATGGGCTTCACACAGTGTACCCATGTTGGGAATCGAACCCAGGTCAACGGCGTGACGAGCGAATGCTTTAACCACTTGGCTACCCTATCACAAATAGGCTTTACACTTCGTACTTAATAGGCCTGGAACACGGGCCTTTAGCGTGGCGAGAGAACGCTTTGTCCACTATGCTACCCCCTGGTCGGATTAATCAAGGCATATAATCCTTATGAGAAATTAGAAGTGGCGTCTTTTAAATAGTCTAATCTTTCAAAGATGAAGCAGACAGAAAACTACAAAGAAACTTAAACTTTTTCAGAAAGAAAAAGAGACGCAAATTAGTTAAAATTTTATTACTGTGGCTCCAAAGAAGCTGAAACCAAGACCTAAAACCGCCGCAGTTTGCGTGTTGTGTTTTGTGGGCCTGTTGTGTAATCTATGGTGTGTTGAGTCAGTCTATTAACGCGGAGATAACCACTCGCTCTAATGTTTCGGCTTACAACAGACAAGTACATCCATCACGTCCACCCAATTAACTGAGCCGTATCTCGTCAAGGAGGTCATGCAAACACGGCTGAAGTTGAGCGATACATTCATCAAGTCGTGTATCACCACTACCGTCATCACTAAAAGATGTTTCGTCGCGAATGTTTTTCGAAGTCATACATACACGTAGTCGTGTGGAAGCTGTTTAAACATTAATTGTATTAACTGGAAGATTATTACGTGCTGCTTATCTATACTGAACTTCATAAGAAACGTTACACATTACACAAGTATAACTAGTATAATGTCAGCACGTGTATAAAGAACGGGCCAAACACATCACTTCAACTCAATCAACTGTTCGCATACTCCTTACACTTATGCAGCCATCAAATCGGTAGAATCACGCGTGCTTTGCTTATAAACGTTTACCAAAACCAGAAGAGCATGCACATCAGGAGAAAACCACCAACAGAACTGCATGACTGCAGATCGAGCAACTGGAACGATACACATGGGGGCATCCCATATCGAAAGAACAGATGGCTTTTCCAGAGCTACAACAGGTATTTTGATGACTCGATTTATTCAGATAGACAAAAGCGATGTTTCGAACTTTGCTCTTACGCAAACGTTTCTGACGGTAACTTCATCCACGGACACGGCATTAGCGAATCAGTCGACAGAAAATAACAAGCAGATTGCGTGTTCATGGTGTGAGAGAGACCGTACAGAGCGGCGACATTCTCCAACAGACTTTGTGCTTAAGCCAGATTACACACATCGTGAAGCTAGATTACAGACATCATGAAGCTAGAATACAGACATCGTGAAGCCATATTCGGCATCGTGAAACCAGATAACAGACATCGTGAAGCTAGAATACAAAAATCGTGAAGCCAGATTACAAACATCGTGAAGCCAGATTACAGACGTCGTGAAGCTTGAGGACAAGCATCCTGAAGCTAGATTACAAACATCGTGAAGCCAGATTACGGACATCGTGAAGCCAGATTACAGATATCGTGAAGCTTGAAGACAAGCATCGTGAAGCCAGATTACAAACATCGTGAAGCAAGATTACAAACATCGTGAAGCCAGATTACAGACGTCGTGAAGCTAGATTACAGACATCGTGAAGCTAGATTACAGACATCGTGTACCCAGATTGCAGATATCGTGAAGCCAGATTACAGACGTCGTGAAGCTAGAATACAGACATCGTGAAGCTAGATTACAGACATCGTGTACCCAGATTGCAGATATCGTGGGCCAGGTTAGATTAGTCCCGGCGCGTGAGGCGTTGCAGCTACTTGACTGGCTAAGGGTCCCCTTGGACGAGGACAAGAACACACACACCGTGGTTTCACTCGTGAAATGGAGCGCTACGGAGGAGGCAGCAACCTGCCATAGCGTGGCTTGTCATCCTTAATTGTAATCTGACTGTTGTAAGATACATGGATGACGTGTAGGGTCAGTTGTACTCTCATTAATACAACAGAACAGGAACCCTTTCACAACGGGATAGCACCAAACTCCACAGTTTATATTCGTGGTAGTGAAGAAACTTTATTATTCATTAATCAAAATAGCAACATTTCCTTTATACTGTTTATTTTGGCCTGATGCTACTAATATATGCACATGTCTTTTATTACAAGTCTTTTTTATTTGTCATGAGTTATACGATACTGAGGGTGGACATCTGAACTAGTAGTGAACTGGGAGTGAGACAATACTGAGGGTGGACAACTGAGCTAGGAGTGAACTGGGAGTGAGACGATACTGAGGGTGGACAACTGAACTAGTAGTGAACTGGGAGTGAGACAATACTGAGGGTGGACAACTGAACTAGTAGTGAACTGGGAGTGAGACGATACTGAGGGTGGACAACTGAACTAGTAGTGAACTGGGAGTGAGACAATACTGAGGGTGGACAACTGAACTAGCAGTGAACTGGGAGTGAGACGATACTGAGGGTGGACAACTGAACTAGTAGTGAACTGGGAGTGAGACGATACTGAGGGTGGACAACTGAGCTAGGAGTGAACTGGGAGTGAGACGATAGTGAGGGTGGACAACTGAGCTAGGAGTGAACTGGGAGTGAGACGATACTGAGGGTGGACAACTGAACTAGTAGTGAACTGGGAGTGAGACAATACTGAGGGTGGACAACTGAACTAGTAGTGAACTGGGAGTGAGACGATACTGAGGGTGGACAACTGAACTAGTAGTGAACTGGGAGTGAGACAATACTGAGGGTGGACAACTGAACTAGCAGTGAACTGGGAGTGAGACGATACTGAGGGTGGACAACTGAACTAGTAGTGAACTGGGAGTGAGACGATACTGAGGGTGGACAACTGAACTAGTAGTGAACTGGGAGTGAGACAATACTGAGGGTGGACAACTGAGCTAGGAGTGAACTGGGAGTGAGACGATACTGAGGGTGGACAACTGAACTAGTAGTGAACTGGGAGTGAGACGATACTGAGGGTGGACAACTGACCTAGTAGTGAACTGGGAGTGAGACGATACTGAGGGTGGACAACTGAACTAGTAGTGAACTGGGAGTGAGACAATACTGAGGGTGGACAACTGAACTAGCAGTGAACTGGGAGTGAGACGATACTGAGGGTGGACAACTGAACTAGTAGTGAACTGGGAGTGAGACGATACTGAGGGTGGACAACTGAACTAGTAGTGAACTGGGAGTGAGACGATACTGAGGGTGGACAACTGAACTAGCAGTGAACTGGGAGTGAGACGATACTGAGGGTGGACAACTGAACTAGTAGTGAACTGGGAGTGAGACGATACTGAGGGTGGACAACTGAACTAGTAGTGAACTGGGAGTGAGACGATACTGAGGGTGGACAACTGAACTAGTAGTGAACTGGGAGTGAGACGATACTGAGGGTGGACAACTGAACTAGTAGTGAACTGGGAGTGAGACGATGCTCCGAAATGGGTTGAGAAATACGGAAGTTGACATCAGAACATTTCCCCGCTTACAGATATTCCGTCTCATGAATTAAGATTGGCTTGCGTGAAACTGTTCGGAAGCTGTTTCGTCGAATCAAGCATGTGTTACATATAGCATGCCAATTTCATAAAAATACCACAAGATAAGAGAGACTGAATTCGGGATAACGTACGTATATATTTAGATACAGCTCATTAGATAATATAGCACCTACATATATGTCGAATAACTGGTATCTATTAAAAAAATCATATAGGTTAGAGTTTGCAAGTGATGCATTATAGTACATTAAACATCGATAACTCGAAGTACCTAGAAATAAATATGTGAAGTACGTCATCCATAATTCAACACAAACGGATTGAGAAAAACTATAGTGCCGATTAGAAGTGATTCGAGTATGATAATTTCGAAATTAACGCTGTTTACTGATGATAATGGAAAATTGATCTTTGTGGAATAAATTCGGTTTGTTGTTTAACTCTAGTGATTGACATCAAGAGCATCTATACATTTTGGAAACGACACGCATCACCCATGACAACTAGCGTGAACACCAGATCGAGTTAGTTTCTCACCACAAATATTGGAAGCTGAAATCCTGTGGTAAGCCGGTTCTATATATAAACGAGTCGATGGGATAGTGTAGTGGTTAAGGGATCGGTCGAAATGACGTTGAATACTGGGTTCTATTCCCCACACGGGTACAATGTGTGAAGCCCGTTTCTGGTGTCCTCCGCCGTGATATTGCTGGAATATTGCTACAAATGGCGTTAAACTAGAAACTCACTCACTCACTGACTCACTCATTCGTAGTGACGCTGAATACCGGGTTCGATTCCTAATGTGGGGCCACTGGGTGTCTCCGCTCCTGGTGATTAGCTATTGATTCCACTACGTTAAAACGTCTTCTGTTAAGAATATAGACCAGATTGGAAGCATGAAGTCCCTTGACAAATCTATATAAGTCTCTTGGTGTTTTTGAACTTCACGGACAGCACTTGAGAGCAGATTAACCAACTCCCCAGTCTATCCTTTCAACATTGCCCAGAATGAATATGAACATATTCTCCCACAGAGGCAGCGTGCGAGCTCTGAACAGTCTGGTCTTCAATTAAAAGCTCCCTTAAACGTTTTCGAGTTCAATTCCATTTAACTGAAATAGCGTCTTGTCGGCAGATAGTCGATGTAATTGTTTGATGTTCGGCGAAAAAAACAGAAGCCTTGATCAGTTGGTAACGAGACGGAATGGAGTCAAATTCGTGAAAGCCAAATCTATTTGGTATGCTTAACAAAAACCTTTACTTCTTAAACTGTTGTTTTCACCCTTCGTCTTCAAGTCCCAGGAGCCAAGCTGTAGATTCTGATAACGGTAAAGGCAAACCTAGAAAGAGGCTGCATCTAGAATTCAACCACTCGACCAGCGAACCCGGAAGTCTGGTGTGGTATAAACAAGAGTCTCTTTGTGAAAACCGGTTCAGTAGTTCCTATATAAGCAGCCTAAAATGTCAGTAGTTGAGGAGATATTTGACAACATTTGAAACGTCAGATTACAGTATGCGCGAACACTCGCCTCAATACAACCGAGTCGGTGCATAGACTGCTTTTTTTCTAATTGGCTTGTTTTCCTTGTCGCTGCCGCTGCTACAGACATCTGTGTTTTCCACTCGCCACAAGGATATGTATAGCCTCGTTATAAGGACTTTTAGCCCCAGGTCACGTTAAACAAGGAAATAGACAACCCCACTGCGCAAATAGTTGAATCCAATAATACACACACAACAATTATAAAAAAACAGAGGAAATTTTAATGTTTAATGAATATGTAAGCAATAATTAATGTAAAGGTTTCATGCATCATTAATTATGACGGTCACAGGGTCAATATGTCACAATGGTCCGTGGGTTGGTCAGCTGGCTCTTGTTGGCCCGGAAATCGGCTTATACGAAGTTCGATATAGACATGGCATGTAAGATGAAGTTATAACAGACGTGGTGTATCGATATCACGATATAACTCTATTCAAAAACAATAACTCAAAGTATCTGGTCAGATTTATGAGACATTTATATTTTTAGCTTTTCCCTAGCTTTAAATAACACCAATTTAGTTTTTAACGTATTCGTGTTCGAGACCACGATAAAAGCCTCGGTGTTGTCAGGATATGTAGATGGCTCCATGTCTCAAATGTCGTAAATGTCTGCATCATCTTCATCATTGTCTTCATCTTAACAATGACGTGAGACAAATTGTAGATGCCCACATACTCCAGAAAATAATCCTGGTTTTATTATAATGAGTAACGAGTGCTTGTGGTTTTACAGAACATTACACGTCCAGCACTTGCAGTACTTTTGGAATCTCTCAAATAACAGGCTGCCATGGCAGATATAACTAAAATACGCCTCAAAGTGACAACAGAGCCAAGCCACTTACTCCTTCGACAAAGACCGACAATTAAGCGGCAACACCCGTGAATATCCGGGTCAGAATGTTCCGGGCTGGGATTGACAACCTGCTCTTATTAATAGAACCCTGCCAATGCAGTCAATGTTAGAAAGGTATACACCACCAGTTTGTGTATAAAATATTTAATTATTTTACTTCAGAAGATCCAACCCATGAAGATCTGGTTTAGAGGGAGATCCGGTTTAGGATCTTCAGTAACCCATGCTTGTCGTAAAAGGCGACTTAACGGGACCGACTACAGAGTGCCGACACATATCTGGAATATTGCTGAGTGAGGCGTTAAAGGACACACAATCCAACACACATCGCAATAGTTATTGAAACCGCATATTAAACAAAATCTGGCGTACAGGAACATTGTAAACAATTATTGCTATCCATAAGCGAAAGATAAAATATAGATACACGAAAAGTAGACCTAATACAGTGACATGATCAGTTGAAACGAAACGTCCGTTACATATTGATAACATGAAGATATAAATGAAGAATACTCACCCACACTGAGACACACAAGCCAGAGAAGACCCAACGAGCGCGTCGCAGTCATAGCGGGGATGTTACTACCGTTCACGGAAGGTCCTGCGTTAGAACTCTCTGGTCCGGAAGCTAGCCTTGCACTAACGATAATGAAATTAACATCAAGGCTAGCTATGCTATCTCGAAATTCAAATTTCCTTCCTAGTCAATCGCGACGCAAACAGATTCGCTGGCGATAGACTAGGACTGCGTTCCGAGCGTGACCTTGTACTTTTTCCTCATACATTTTCATAACTGTTGATTTAGGAGCGATGGCTGGTCTGTGTGATTCCATGCCCCGTCTTTTACCATTGCGACACGATTAGGCAGGAATAAATATGTTTCTGCATTTCCCCAGGGCAGACTATTTCACTCAGAGTAAAGTTTTATCGCCAGCGTTTCATGACTGACCCTTAGTTTTCGATATGGATCTTGAATCAGAATTGGAGAAGGATTTGCATTAACATGTATGCCCCCTTGTTAACTCTTGTGATCCTGACAGACGGAGACGGTCAGACGAACCATGAAAATATGCAAATGTGAAATGTTTCAAATCACCTTTTTTATGGGAGTAGATTTAACATCCTCTTTGCGACTAGAGGAGTGGTTAGTTAGTTACAATGGCCACATGCAGTCATTCACTCACTTACTCTAAAACTTACTCAATTATTCACACACTCGTTCCGTCTTTTAGTCCTTCAATGATTCCAAAATTTACTCAATTACTCACTTTCTTTCACTCACTCACTCAGTCACTCTTTCACTAACTCACTCAGTCACTCTTTCTTTCACTCACTCTGCCACTCCTTCTTTCATCCACTCAGTCACTCTTTCTTTCACTCACTCTGCCACTCCTTCTTTCATCCGCTCAGTCACTCTTTCTTTCACTCACTCTGCCACACCTTCTTTCATCCACTCAGTCACTCTTTCTTTCATCCACTCAGTCAGTCTGCCTCTCCTTCTTTCACTCACTCAGTCACTCTGCTGCTCTTTCCTTTACTCACTCAGTCACTTTCTTTCACTCAGTCACTCTGCCACTCCTTTCATTCACTCAGTCACTTTCTTTCATCCAGGCACTCTGCTACTCCTTCTTTCACTCACTCAGTCACTCTGCCGCTCCTTCTTTCGTCCACTCAGGCACTCTGCCACTCCTTTCATCCCCTCAGTCATTCTGCCACTCCTTCTTTCATCCCCTCACTCACTCAGTCACACTGCCACTCCTTTCATCCGCTCACTCACTCTGCCACTCCTTTCATCCCCTCAGTCATTCTGCCACTCCTTCTTTCATCCACTCACTCACTCAGTCACTCATTTCATGCACTCAGTCACACTGCCACTCCTTCTTTCATCCACTCAGTCACACTGCCACTCCTTCTTTCACTCACTCACTCAGTCACTCCTCCTTTCATCCACTCACTCACTCAGTCACTCATTTCATGCACTCAGTCACACTGCCGCTCCTTCTTTCATCCGCTCAGTCACTCTGCCGCTCTTTCTTTCACTCACTCACTCAGTCACTCATTTCATGCACTCACTCACTCAGTCACTCCTCCTTTCATCCACTCAGTCACTCTGTCGCTCTTTCTTTCACTCACTCAATCACTTAGTCTCTCGTGGGTTTATGTCATTGTCCTAGCAAAACAAGTGAAGGGATATCCGGTTTTGTTATATGTTCAGCAACACAAGGAACTTTATCCAATTTAACCTTTAACCTCAATCAAAAATCCTATCACTGGACGCGTAAACACATCACAGGGAAGATTTCCAACCAACCCACTGACAAATACAGAACATGCTAGAACCAAGGTTCTGTTATATACGGTTGCCCAGTGACATCACAAGAGTCGTCTCCCTTGGTTGCTAAGATCTGCAGGTCTTGAGGTTTAGATCCACCCGATTGTGATCAGCGCCCTACCATGCAGTTGAACTGTTACAAGGCTTCATAAAGCACAATATTTGCACTCACAAAAAACATTATGTTCAGGAGGTCCCACCATATAGTATCTTAACACCAGCGTCAGTAAAAACGAACCGCCGCCATATTGGAATATTGCCGGGTGCGGCGTTAAACAGCAACCAACCAACCAGTCAAAACGAAAGCCAATATGTATGAAATTGTGTGAATACCTGCATGCTAGGCTACAGACGCTTTGTTGTCCATGCCATACATTTTGATTCCCCACATGGGCACACTGTGTGAAGCCCATTTCTGGTGTCCCTCGCCATGATTTTACTATATGCTAAAACCATACTCACTCACTCACTCACATGCTTGAAAGCATATGTGGTTTCAGTCTGAATAGGTCATCACAGTAGACACGATAGCAATAAATTATCACTGGATGGGTGTAAATATAAACACAGAAATTATAATGACTATGTAAAGAATATGACGCTTATATTTGTTGTTGAAATGGTAACAAGTGGAATCACTTCGGAATTCAATCCTACATCAGCTGACATTTCATGTCTCACACACACATGCGCGCACACACAAACACACACACACACATACAAATGACTTTCCAAACCCTACCCCCACATAGTCATCCGCCTAACCAAAACCCCTCACGGTATCACTCACTCACCCACCGACTCACCGACTGTGGACGTTTGGATTTATAGAATGGAAGTTAGTTCGTGGAATAGATTGGGCCAGACTGAAGTTATTGGCGAGACGCGCTCATACTTGATTCTTTAAGAGGCGACAGACACAAGGACCTTCTGTCACTCGCCAGTAACACTCGTGGAGGAAACAAAGCTAATACTGTAGAGTTTCCCCCTGATGGTAACGACTGTCCTATATGTAGCGTTGTCAGAGCAATCAATGCTGATTGCTATCTGACATCTCCCAGAGTGATACAGATTGGCATAAAGCAGTGATGATGATGATGATGTGTTTTCTGTCTGAGTCTTTATTTTAGAATATGTGAGAGTGTGTCACAGTCTATCACCCGGCCAAATTACATGCATAGGCGAGAGTGTTTCACTGTTTTAAGTCGTAAAACCAGTAAAAACAAGTTGATACTGTATAACATTCTCCAACCTAAGGCTGTAACCTACCCTCCAAAATACAACCCCTCAAAGAAGTGATCTACAAGATTACCTGTGAGTGGGGTGACTCCAATAGAGGTGAAACCTTCCGTTTTAATGAGCATAAAACGCCAACAATGGATATAGTGGTGGCAAGTTCCTCCTTTATTGAGACAAATTACATGGTGGTTGCTAGGTTACATGAAGACAATGATATCGCGAGAAACAAGATATTTCACAGATAAACTCTGACGACATAGGTTAGGGGAGTAGTTGAGGTATCCGCTTCACACTAACGCCAGGTTTGATCCTCAGTACAGCTGCAACATGTTGAGTTCATTATTGATGACCTCAAGAAACCAATATGGCAGCAACATGGCTTGACGCGGAGTCAAACACAGCTCACTCACTTACTCTCCTGACTTTTATTTAGTTGATGATTTCTTTCAGTGGCATTTAGAAGCTTGTATGATGAATATTGGATCAATCTTCATGACTTGCTTCATAACAACGCTAGCATCTACATCGAAACATCGTAGGGGCGGTGGGGTAGCCTAGTGGTTAAAGCGTTGACTCGTCACGCCGAGGATCCGGGTTCGATTCCCAACATGGGCACACTGTGTTAAGCTCATTTCTGGTGTCCCCCGCCGTGATATTGCTGGAATATTGCTAAAAGCGGCGTAAAACTAAACTCAGTCAGTCAGTCAGTCGAAACATCGTATCTATTGCAGTAAAGAAGTTGTCTATCCATAAATTGTTCCTCCTTTAATAAGTCAACATAAAACGACATGAGGAAAATATAGGAAAACCACGGACATTGCACGTCCTCGTTTCCAGTGGGATCCCCAGGACAGAAAGAGTTAAAACGGCGACATTTCACTGGGTTATCAAAAACAGATCTCAACAAAACATATTCCCATGGATAATTATCTCTTCTGTCAGGCCAGGGCAAAGTGTAACATTCTCCTTGCGCACATTTTTCTTCATTGATCCAGAAATGATCCATCATTTATACAGTGAAGGCAATGTTTGAACAACTCAAATCGATCACACCGAGGTGCTGCTTGTGTTAATCGCAATTCTATAAACGCTAACATATCTCTTTCGATCACTCAGTTCTGCCAAATTGCATTTGGTGACTGTAACTGATCGAGATTATGCACCCAGAATAACTTTGCCCTGCTCACTTAGCGACAATCTACGAGGCACACAATACAGTTTCCAGTATGGATGTTCTAAAGTTTCTTTGTTTCATTGTTGTTTTACGCCGCACTCGGCAATATTCCAGCTATATGGCGGCGGTTTGTAAATAATTGAGTCTGGACCAGACAATCCAGCCATTATCTTCATGAGCATCGATCTACGCAGTTGGGACACGATGATATGTGTCAACGAAGTCAGCGAGCCTGACCACCCGACCCCCTTAATCTCCTCTTACAATAATCATGGATCGCGGAAGATCAATTTTAATCCGGGTCTTCACAGAGGTACATAAAATTCAATTCAATTAAATGCAGATTTTAATATTTAGGAGATTTCCTTCCTTCGTGTCTAGTTGTTAGCCCTCATACATAAGTGGTGATATAATAACCAAAATACTGATACTCAATATATTTATCGAATCCATTACAATGAACGGCAACGTCAATTGAAAATATTTTTTTACTTTATTACACCATAACTTTTATTAAATCACATTCGTATAGACCTTTCTGATTCTTTATTGATTTATACTGTTAGTGTAATTTTGATTTTTATCCGGTTTATCAATATGAAAACAACAACAGCAACAACATGAAAGGCGTGACGTAGATATCATCCCCTGTTCATGTGGCAATCCCTGGGTGGTAGTGAGCAGTATAGTGGCATGTAAAGCACAGCTATCACCGAGACAGATCATACTGACAGACCCGTGTAACAAGTCGCATTGTTATGTGACCATGCATGTCCGGGTCGCCCTGCGGCAACGCCGTTTCCGTCCACGTCGGACAGATAAGCCACACACCGACACGAGTTTGACGACTGCGGGAAGCGCGGGGGGAGAGGTAGCGTGACAAAGACGTAGTGTGCAACGTTAGACGTAGTGTGTTGACTACCTTCTTCTAGTTGAGCTGGCGAGTGAGTGAGTGAGTGAGTGAGAAGTTTATCTCCGCTGGCAATATGACAGCGAAGGATATGGTTTCCCGCATTGTACCTATTTTTGGAATCGAATCCATACACTTTAACCATTAGGCTACTCCATCGACCCTGCGATGTCGGCAACGCGTGCTGGGTAGGGGGGTCTCGTGAGCAGGGCGTGTGGTGAGCAGGGCGTGTGGTGAGCAGGGGGCGCGGTGGACAGGGGCGTGGTGAGCAGGGCGCGCGGTTGGCAGGGGGCGTGGTTGGCAGGGGGCGTGGTGGACAGGGGCGTGGTGAGCAGGGCGCGCGGTGAGCAGGGGACAGGGGCGCGGTGGACAGGGGCGTGGTGAGCAGGGCGCGCGGTAGGCAGGGGGCGTGGTGAGCAGGGCGCGCGGTTGGCAGGGGGCGTGGGGGACAGGGGGCGTGGTGAGCAAGGCGCGCGGTGGGCAGGGGGGCGTGGTGGACAAAGGGTGTGATGGATATGAGGTGTGGTTAGCAAGGAGTGTGGTATGCAGGGTGTTTCGTGTGAACGGATTGTGATATGCAGGGGATGTACTTATAATCCTGGTACTCATGCAGCGAAGTTAAACCAAACCTCGTCACACAGCCGCACAGTTATAAACACTGACAAGGTAATCTTCATTATCATTACTCATCACGTTGCCAACACATCATCAATTTGTCTTGTGTCAGTGCATTTCAATTTCAGCGGGTCTTTAATACCGTGATTACAAATTCTCCAAAAATATCAATTCCGAAAATGGGAAGAAAGGCATTCGTCAAATTACGTGTCGGAGCAGCCCCGCCTCGCTGTGTTGTTTGTTAACGCGGTATTCAGCGATATTCTAGATAAACTGACGTCTGAAAGAAACTACACCAAGAAGCTTTTCGTTTAATTGTTTTAAGGGCTCAAACACAGAACTTAAATCATGGTGTAAAATTTCGCACAAATACACTTAAATGTATTCGATAAAACAAAGTGCGAGAACATGTCCATCTCAATGAAAAACGTGCATTTTGCTAACACGCTGTCAACAAAATGCACATTAGAGCTGCTGAAATACACTCGGAGCACAGTGAAAAAAACACATATTTATTTGCCTCATTCATCAACAGTTCAGAGAGGGCCGCTGGTCCCCAGAATGAATTGACGCATGCGCATATGGAAAAGACATTCGTTTGCAATTCAATGTTGATTCTACGTTTATGGATGAAAAATCAGACGACGCACAGGCACTAGGAGGCACTGTCACAACGCCCACTGAAGACCGTTACAGTAGCAGATCTAGACGTCATCCTCGAAACCGCTCATCCGCGCGACAACAACGGAATCAACGGCAATGACATCGACGACAACGGCATCGTCGGCAATCGGACGTGTGTCACGGGTGGATGAGGGGAACATGGTATGTTGACTCCTCAACACCGACGTAACAGATAAACACTGGCTCGTGTGTTTGGTGTTAGAAGGTGCGAGGTTCGAGTCCTGTTGTCTAAGGAAAGCAGGTGCTAACTGTCTCCTGCAGTTGGAGAGGCAGTGGGGTAGCCTAGTGGTTAAAGCGTCCGCTCGTCACGCCGAAGACCCGGGTTCGATTCCCCACATGGGCACAATGTGTGAAGCCCATTTCTGGTGTCCAACGCCGTGATATTGCAGGAATATTGCTATAAGCGGCGTATTACCATACTCACTCACTCACTCCAGCTGATCGACATCAGCGTGTGCACAGACGTCAGGTGAACGTGGAGTCCTGGACATCAATACGTGAAGGTGGGGGTGAGGCCATGATCTGGGGACTGGTTATCTGTCAAGGCAACCTTATTACACAGAGGTATCGGGATGAAGGTTTGCCTTCTGTCGTTCTGTCATTTATCCAACAACAGCCACGCTGTAAATCTTCCAGCATGGCAACGCCGCACTACAGGGCTGACAAAGGACATCCTCAACAGCATGGACCAGCGTCTCCTGACACGAACACTAGCAGGTCTCGCACCGCAATGCTGTCACGGGACTCGACCATATGAAATGTTCTCCAGTGACCACCGTGTTCTGGCAGGAACCTAATCGGACATTCGTGTGATTATCTTGCTTGTCAAGTCCGAAGGCGACCAGTACCACCACTAATCATCAGGTGTTTGACACCATTGGCGACATGCTGTGGCCTGCATGGACATTCGAGGTGGACATTCGTAATATAAATCCTGTGATTGATGACATTCGGCGGGCTGTGAGACTGCTGTCAAACATTTTTTGCCAATGACAAATTGGATGTGTGAATCTTTGAATCTTTGTTTCGTTATTACTTGGAAGGTTTCTGCTAAATCATAGCTCATACACTACAAAAACGCCGCTCTCAATATTATTTATGTTTTACCTTCAAGTAAGCATTCGCTTCGCTTTGCTGAAAAAACCCCACCTAATGGGATTCTACTAAATTATTTAGTAGCATCGTCAGTGTGATTAGTAAACAGCGAATCTACTTTCCTGTCTGGTAGTCTCGAATTGACAGGGGCAACCTATCTCAGTTTCGACGCCAAGACAATATGACATTGCTCAATTCTGCCTTGATCAGAATCAACTTGCCATTTTGGTACATCGATTACGAGTCACTTTGTTACGTATATATTGAGTAGTATATACAATGATGGTACGGGACCAGGTCCCCCCAAGGGCTCAATTTTTTAAATTTTGTTTTAAAAAGGTTAGCAAAATTCTAGCAACTTTTTTAAAGCAAAATTTCAAAAATTGAGCCCTTGGGGGTACCTGGTCCCGTACTATCATGTATATATATACTACTTATTGGCATGGTGACAACTGTTTTCTTTGTTTATGACTGACACAATTTTGTACTTGTTTGCATCTACATGGACTTAAACTGGTGATTGAGTTTGCTGATGTAAAACCAGATTCTTTTGTTATTATCTGTCAATTACTTTTATAGCATTGTTTCAATAAACCTAAAATGCCACTGAAAATAACGATATGTTATTTTAAACTCATATTATTTGTGTCATTTTTAATTGCTTCATTTGTTTCTGTTTCTGTTTAGGTTTTTAGGGGTTTGTACTGTTTTGGTTTTTGTCTTTTCAAATGGTATGCAGCAATTGTCAAGAGGCGACACACACTGATCAAGAAACGAGCGTATATTGATGTGAAGTAAAAATACTACGCGCTTAGTAATTAGCAGTTATGAGAGAAAGGTAGGAAAAGTTTGATTTAATTTGTTAGTAATTCAACCAGTAGTTCTTTAAAAGGTGGTGTGTAATCTCTACTACCTTTACGCATGTACGAACGGCCCCTTACAGGTCTAATTAATACAATTTTTCAGGTTCCAAACTCATTAAAGAGACTCGTGCAAATTCGATGGCCTGGCTTGTTGATTCCTAAGCCTCACTTTGTTTCTCTGCTCAGTTTAACCTGTATGTTGCACATCTTTGTTGCACCTGTATGTTGCACATCTTTGTAAGTGTTACAGCAATTAAACAGAAAGTATCTCAGTTTTCACCATGGCTCTTACAACGTCTTGGCTGAGACGAAATAGCCTCGAGCTCCGGATGCTTGTCGTCCGACACAAAATCTGTTATGTCGATACTTCGCTGAAAGCGAAGTGGGTTCATGGTGCCTGCAAAATGGCCAGCTTGTATCGAATAATGGTTACCTCGAAAATGATGATCCCTTTGATAAATACATTCTCCATTATAGGATGAGGTCATATTATCACGCGGACGTTACTTTTTTAAAGTATGAGAAGCTATGTGTTTTATCCATTTTGTATTATGGTATATTTTGCTGACCAATACTGGTCTTTAATATATATTGCAGATTGGTGAATAAATTGTTTAGATCATTTCATTATTGTTTTTATCGGCTCGATATTTGTGATCTCTCCATATGTTTCATAAACATAAGTGAGATGTAAATAAAGCATCCGTCTTGCATCTAAGCACCTTAGTTACAAGATCAAACACCTTAGTTACAAGATCAAACACCTTAGTTACAAGGTCAAACACCTTAGCGATGCTTTCAAAACGTTTAATGTTAGGAGCGTGGATGGCATTTCCAAGCTTGACGCATCAGTGATAAATATTAGATTATGGACTTGACCTGCAGGAGCAATTTGTTGCGTTCAGCAAACACCTCGGATCATCAAAATCTGATGGCGATTCATAAACACATGTTCACAATGTTGTCGGAATCCTAGGTTCGACTCTGCTTTTAGTCACGAGTTCCTAAGATAATCGATAGAATTTTATGTTTTATTAATTTAGCACAAGCCACCATATTTCGACTCGGAAAGATATGGCACTTTACAATGGTCAAGTAATGTTACACGCAGCACTAATACAGCTACATTGCGCCAAGAAATATTCAGAATGGACTTTGTTACATTATACGCAAACAGAAAGTTAAACCAGGACCTCTCTCTGACGAGCAAACGCATTAACCACAAGGCTACCCACTTCTCCGGAACCGGCTCCGTCGTCCGTAGGTTAAGCGTCTGCCTGTAGAGTGGAAGTTCCGACGTTGGATCCCATTGTTGACAAGCAAACACATTAACGACAAGGCTACCCTAATGCTTTGAGATCGGCTACGGGGTACAGTGGATAGAGCATCTGCCTATCGAGTGGAATGTCCGACATTCCATTTCCGTCTAAATCATGCTAAAAGATGTTACAAAGTGGCACTTAATATGTTCCTTGCCTGGTGCTTGACATTCAGTGGATAAAAAACACTGGTCAGCTGGGAATCTCCTGTGTCTGAATGGAGTATCCATTAATGTCTTTAAGTGGCATTTAGAAGCTGAGATGATGAAGGGAACAATTTTTATTGATAGGCAACTATTAAACTGGGAGAGGGTTTCCTAGTGGGCTAGCACAATATAACCTGCATAAATCCGGATTAGTATAAGCCTCAACATACATATATACATGCGTATTAGTTCAAAAAACATTTTCCTAATTTTATTGATTAAAACATAAAATTTTGCTTTTGTTTGTGATAGGGTTAAACTTGACATTTAAGGATATTGTAACATGAGCAAGAGGACCCATTTTGAATATTTTACAGTGGAACAAGATTAGAGACTGTATCCGACAGGATCACGAAGAAATGTCACATATGAAATCGTACTATCCATTGTCAGAAATACGACAAACCTGACCATGCTGTATCTATACTTTCATCAACCCTAGCCCTTTCTGAAAACCGTGACATTTGACACAACAATGACCTATTGAATGATACATAGCTCAAGCTAAAAAAACAGCGCAAAAGACAATAATGTATGTTTCTGCCGGGGTCAAGGTGGGCTCCACAGTAAAAATGTACATTGTAACACGAGCATGCAAGTTGTCTTGTTTTGTATGTTTCACAGAAATGTGTTTTGGGTTTTACGCCGCTTTTAGCAATATTCCATCTATATCACGGCGGGGAACACCAGACATGGGCTTCACACATTGTACCTACGTACACGTGGAATCGAACCCGGGCCTTCAGCGTGACGAACGAACTCTTTAACCACTAGGCTACCCCAACATGCAACCCCATATGTATACATTTTACGAAATCATAATAATTTCCGGGAATAGGATCACACGCCATGCTGCATCTAAACTTGTATTAACAAAAGTACTTGCCCTTTCACGAACCTCTGACATTCCACAGGAAAATGGCCACATGAAAAACTACAGAACCAACAATAATGTCGGTGTAGGGGTCATTGTGACCGCTACTGTTACAATGTCAAATCATTCCACACAAATGAAAATAGTGCTAATTACCCCTGAAATGATGAACATTAAAGATAATATCCGAACTACAACTAAAACGAGCTCTACAAGAGACTCCAAGTACAACAGCACAGCTTTGTGAATTATTGTGCTTGAATAAGACATCAAAATATGCCCCGAGGCTTGTCGTCAACGTATGCGATGTATCACAGCAAAGACAGCCCCGGGCGCCCATGACACCCCGAGTCTTCTAAACCATATTTAGTTGTCAGTGTACAGGGGGAAGAGAGTTTTAGTTGAACAGCCGTCGGCTGGCAGTGCATGTCGTCTCTTCAAGCTCCACACACGGATACTGAAAAAGTTCCAGATTCTGAAGACCTTGTTCTTGGCTCAAGGTAGGAAGATTTTTATGTTATATCTGTATATGTGCTTGAAAACTGAGAATCGTGTTTGACGTTATCTTAACTTTTCAGCTACGTACCGTGTCAGTTTGACAATGTTTATGTCTGGCTATGGGATAACCACTGATTACAAACCTTCTTGAAGCTGTTTATCACCCCTAAGTTCAGAGATTTCGAATTTACGCCATGATATGTCCCTGTGCCATATGTTGACATATGAATTACTCTACAGTATTTATATAGACTGGCAGAGGTCGAGATATTTCTCATTTCTTAAAGGAAGAAATAAAATTTAAAATATTAAACTTTCAGTGGGATACGAACACTGAAATTCGACAAGCACACATCCCAAAGATCCTTCTGTCCCATCCACCATCATGTCCTACACATAAGGTAGAAACACACAGTATATAATTATAAATATATGTTCTTATATAGGCTTGATGTATGCATGATAAGTGCATGGTAGTGAGAACCCATGTTCATACTACAGTGTTAGTATAAGCTTACCGTGTGTGTTTCAAACTTCTGCATCCGTCCAAGGTCATGATGACATCGAGCCAGAAAAAATATCCACAAAACATATTTGTCCGAGAAGGAAAGGTGTGATGAATATGTATTTCCTGGAGGACACAGGGGCACGTCTGGCGTCATGTTAACGTAGTTTTTACCTCTAACGTGTTCCACTTACATGGACAGTATAACAAAAATACTGCAAAAGCCTTTTTTTAATTTCTTAAAATTTCACGAGTATGGTCACGCTATTGTTCAAATCCGGCATGCAAAGATTCACTTCAAATCTCTTATGCATGTATAATAGCGTTTAAACATGCTCAATTAGTTTCTGTTCAATTTGATAGTTGTGTGTTGATTTGATCGTTTCATTTCAAGGATTCTCGCAGCTATATGAAAACAATGGCGTAAGTCAGAATTCGCTTGGATAAATTAACGGTTAAAAGACAAAATATTATGGATGTCAACTTCTTTATTCTTTAATTAACAATTAGCTCTGAAATTAATGTATTTATCGAAATATTGTAGGAGCTGACTTTAATATTATTTTTAAATGATCATATTGGAAGCAAAAACGTATAATTATGTTTTGTTGTTTTGATCACATGTGTAGAGCATGTGTAACGGTTTCTGTAGAATATGTTGTAGAACATGCTCATGTACATGAGCCAAACAGGCCGCGTTATGTCAGAACAGAAATACATCAAGCGTACAACTGCCCAATAACCCTACATCCGAGAAATAATGGCTAAATACATGTCACTCATGTCGACATGAACACCAAAGCCTTATCCCTGGACAGATGAAACGACTTGAGCTTACGTACATGGGAAGTCGTCGTGTCACGTGATTGATGACGACGTTAGGTCACCCATGTCACGTGACTGCTCCAGTGATATTCCGTCTGTTTTCTTGTGGTTATATATGTTTTATTGCTGCTATTTTGGGGTCTGACACTGGTGACGCTATTGTCGAAAGACAGCTCCACTGTAATACATCAAGTCTGCTTTCTCGAGAAATACGCCAATTTACTTTTGTGGAAACAGACGAAATGTGATATTTTGTTTGCTTCTTTCATTTCATGATGCTATTTATGCATTAAAATTGTCGGGGAGTGTTGGGATTGTTTAAGTTTTTGGATATAATTTAAAGTTTGAATACACGTGAAGTATTTAATGACCATCGGAAATCCAGTTAATGTCACAACGAGAGACGAGCCATGGGGACTGATTTCAAAACTGTCGTCATCTCATGGAACCAAACAAATAAATCATAAACACCAATTGCTTGATACTTACGTTTATCATGTAACGTCAAAAAATATAAACTCCAGATTTGTGGTTGTTCTATTTCTGTGATCTTATCTGAAGTGATTAGAAGTGATTTCACTTAAAGCGACCAACTGTTTAAGTATGCTTCGTCGCGAGCCCGGATGTTCTTCTTGAAGTCGTAGCATGTTATTACTCTGCAACAAACTTAGATTGTATTTTCAAGATTGGGATAGCTATTGCCCGAGGACCTTAACCAGACGTATATTTAAACACAAGTATGCCGATGTATGTTCCAGGAATTCTGTTTGCTCTGCCCAGAATGGTTCACTCTAATTTTGACTCTTCCCATACTGATCACTGAGAAAGAAGGGGGCGGGAGGCTCCCTATAGTTCGCCGGTTTGTTGTTTAAGACCGCTCTCAGCAATATCCCAGTTAAAATCGAGTCTGGACCCGACAATCCACTGATCAACAACATGAGCATCGATCTACAGCACAATCATCCAAACCTATTCCGGTTCATCTGGTTGATCCAGAAAGTTGAAATCAGCGAGAGAGCCAAGCTGACTGAGATAGACTTTGGTGCAGCAGCACCCACCTGAAAAGCTGTCTACAAAGAGAAGGAGAATCGGCTAAGTGTGAGTGAGTGAGTTTAGTTGTATGCTGCACTCAGCAACATTCCAGCTATAGGGGTGTGTGTGTGTGTGTGTGTGTGTGTGTGTCTGTACATATTCGAGTCTGGACCAGACAATCCAGTGATCAACAGCATGAGCATCGATCTACGCAATTTGGATACGATGACATGTGTCAACCAAATCAGCGTGCCTGACCCCCCGAACCTGTTGATCGAATTTTACGGAAAGCATGGGTTGCTGAAGACCATTTCTAACCCGGATGTCCAAGTGTTTTCTCCCTGTACTCTGCAGATATAGGCATGAACACGTGTTTAATGGGTAATGTTATTATGTTCCATGTACTATTGTCACATTCGTATTTTCACAACAATCACAAAGAACACCTGACCAGGAAACCCGTTAGAGTAGTCAGAATTGCAATAGAAATAGAACAAAAGCTGTGTGTTATTAAACATACCATGAAATATAAACTTGCCTCTAGATTATGTCAGTTAATAATGAAGTTGACACATCATTGCTGATCAGCTCCCATGGATATGTTTTGTCAAACAACTTCACGATTGTGCTTGATAACCCGTATTTGTGTACTGCACAATGACTTGCTACAAATATAGAAGATATATATTCCAAGATCAATGAATTGGACCCGCTTCATTATGGAATGTTCAAAACATATGCGTTAGTTTCCGTAGCAGTGTGTACGGGGCATTGCTAATTATGATCATGACAATTAATTAAAGAAAGGGTTTATTTTTTTAAAATAGGAAGGTTTGAGGAAGATGAAAGTTTTGACTGTTCTGTAACTATACACATAGTACCTATATTCTTCGGGGGCAAATGTGTCTTGAGTGTTCAACCTGAACCCATGATCCACCATTATCCCTACAAAACTCCATTTTATCAACCTTTTCAAAAACAGCTGATGTACTGTTAGTATTTAGACAAACCTGACGAACGACGAATGTTTGAAGCGCCCCTCCAATGTGTGGCGGTATAGAGAGTCGTTACATTGGACACTACACACGTTACATTGGACACTACTGACGTTACATTGGACACTACAGACGTTACATTGGACATTACTGACGTTACATTGGACACTACAGACGTTACATTGGACACTACAGACGTTACATTGGATACTACGTTACATTGGACACTACAGACGTTACATTGGACACTACATACGTTACATTGGACACTACAGACGTTACATTGCACACTACAGACGTTACATTGGACATTACTGACGTTACATGGGACACTACAGACGTAACATTGGACACTACATACGTTACATTGGATACTACAGACGTTACATTGGACACTACATACGTTACATTGGACACTACAGACGTTACATGGCACACTACAGACGTTACATTGGACATTACTGACGTTACATTGGACATTACTGACGTTACATTGGACATTACTGACGTTACATTGGATACTACAGACGTTACATTGGACACTACAGACGTTACATTGGACACTACAGACGTTACATTGGACACTACAGACGTTACATTGGACACTACAGACGTTACATTGGACATTACTGACGTTACATTGGACACTACAGACGTTACATGGGACACTACAGACGTAACATTGGACACTACAGACGTTACATTGGACATTACTGACGTTACATTGGACATTACTGATGTTACATGGGACACTACAGACGTAACATTGGATACTACAGACGTTACATTGGACATTACTGACGTTGCATTGGATACTACAGACGTTACATTGGACACTACAGACGTTACATTGGACACTACAGACGTTACATTGGACACTACAGACGTTACATTGGACACTACAGACGTTACATTGGACACTGCAGACGTTACATTGACACTACAGACGTTACATTGTTACATTGGACACTACAGACGTTACATTGGACACTACAGACGTTACATTGGACACTACAGACGTTACATTGGACACTACAGACGTTACATTGGACACTACAGACGTTACATTGGACACTACAGACGTTACATTGGACACTACACTACACACGTTGGACACTTGGACATTGGACACTACACGTTACATTGGACACTACAGACGTTACATTGGACACTACACACGTTACATTGACATTGGACACTACACACGCTACATGGGACACTACAGACGTAACATTGGACACTACAGACGTTACATTGGACACTACATACGTTACATTGGACACTACAGACGTTACATTGGACACTACATACGTTACATTGGACACTACAGACGTTACATGGCACACTACAGACGTTACATTGGACATTACTGACGTTACATTGGACACTACAGACGTAACGTTACATTGGACACTACATACGTTACATTGGATACTACAGACGTTACATTGGACACTACATACGTTACATTGGACACTACAGACGTTACATGGCACAGTACAGACGTTAAATTGGACATTACTGACGTTACATTGGACATTACTGACGTTACATTGGACATTACTGACGTTACATTGGATACTACAGACGTTACATTGGACACTACATACGTTACATGGGACACTACAGACGTTACATTGGATATTACTGACGTTACATTGGACATTACTGACGTTACATGGGACACTACAAACGTAACATTGGATACTACAGACGTTACATTGGACATTACTGACGTTACATTGGATACTACAGACGTTACATTGGACACTACAGACGTTACATTGGACACTACAGACGTTACATTGGACACTACTGACGTTACATTGGACATTACTGACGTTACATTGGACACTACAGACGTTACATTGGATACTACAGACGTTACATTGGACACTACAGACGTTACATTGGACACTACTGACGTTACATTGGACACTACACACGTGACATTGGATACTACAGACGTTACATTGGACACTACACACGTTACATTGGACACTACAGACGTTACATTGGACACTACAGACGTTACATTGGACACTACAGACGTTACATTGGACACTACAGACGTTACATTGGACACTACAGACGTTACATTGGACACTACAGACGTAACATTGGACACTACAGACGTTACAGACGTTACATTGGACACTACAGACGTTACATTGGACACTACAGACGTTACATTGGACACTACATACGTTACATTGGACACTGCAGACGTGACATTGGACACTGCAGACGTGACATTGGACACTACAGACGTTACATTGGACACTACAGACGTTACATGGGACACTACAGACGTTACATTGGACACTACAGACGTTACATTGGATACTACAGACGTTACATTGGACACTACAGACGTTACATTGGACACTACAGACGTAACATTGGATACTACAGACGTTACATTCGACGCTACAGACGTTACATTGGACACTACAAACAGTAAACTGGACACTACGTTAAAATGGATATTTCATTTTAAAGCGTGAGCCAAACAATGTCTACAATCTTAAGGTGTTCCATCTTGACCTTGCTGTGACGGGACTGGCCACTGCTTCGAGCTGACCACTAAATACCCTTGCCCTTGGCGAGCCATAACGTTGTCAGTAGATAATACGACACACATTAACCTCATCGGTGTCGCTTTCACTATACCTATATTACAGCATAAGGGCGGTTATGGACTTAATGTATTGTCTGGAGACCAGAATGCAATGTCTTTGTAAAGGTCACTGATACAGACAGTGTGTTCTGGGAGATGAAATCGAGCTGAGAGCGGTGGAACAGCCTTACCTGAAGCCAGCCTGTGTTTCAGGAACTGTATCTCTAATATTTACCCACATGGTCAGTCTTTTGTTGCGGATAGAAGTAATCATGTTATAATATGTTTTACAGATTAAAGATGAAAATGTAGCAGAGAGGGTTGGGGTGATCCTGGCACAGTCAGGCTGGTAAGGCGCATCAGCTCAGGGCCCTCGCCCCCCTCTACGCGTAGCCCAGACAGCGAATGGGACTTCTCCCAGGAAACACTGCCTAGTCGAACCCACCAAGAACTTTCCGGAGAATATGAAGGCTCCCCAACACTGCAGCCTTCTGCATTACCCAGAGTGTCAGAAGGACTGTGCTCCCGGTGGAGAACCCGGGCACTCTCCTGATCTGCGCCAAGAGATAAGGAGGTACCAAACCATGGGCACCGAGAACAATGGGGAGCCTGGTGACAGTGTACTTGGGATGCAAGCGAGACATTTCAAAGGCGAGGTCCGCATATTTATCATGCTTTTCCTGAATCTTGCCAATCACATTGGTGTCAAAAGGGACAGAAAATTCAATGATATAAATAAATTCATTGGCTTTATCAAAAAGGACAAGATCAGGTTTGTTGGCAGGAATTCTTCTGAGGCTGTATATGGGCCTATTCCACAGAAGTTTGAAAGCATCATTTTCCATGACGCCCTGGACATGTTCAGGGTCGTACCATGGATGGGCCTCGGAGTCAAAGCCACAGACATGGCGGAGACGGTAGTAAAAGCAGCAAGCCATGCCATCATGTCGTTTAAGATATGCTGTTTGTGCCAAAGAAGGGCATCCACTGACAAGGTGTTAGACAGTCTCTGTAAATTTATTACATAGTCGACATTTCATATTGATATTTTCTTTAAGAATCACATTTTAGCGATTACGAGTGGGAAGTGACTAGTCCTGAGCAGCAAAGAGGAAGCCCTCAGTTTCACATTTAAGACCAGCCGACTTCATCCAGGCGAAGGAGTCGGTGGAATTGCTCTTCTGTTCCACACACTGCATGCAATGGTTTCTCAGATAGCTTGTCCACAAATGACCGACTCTGGGCAGACTTGGTGGAGGACTTCACCTGGTGTACTCCCATCGTTGTACCGTCCAGCAGTACATCGCCATCAACAAAATCAACATCAGATTTCAGATTCTGTCCAACAACCTTAGCACGCTTAAAATAGCTGTCGAATTCCTTGCTTTCATCATGAGTCTTCACATGCATCACCAGAGGATCATCCGATACATAAATATGTGCAAAAGTACACAATAAAATTCTATCATGAAGAGCCTCCACATTAATCAAACCCCGACCTCCAGAATTGATTGGCATATATAAACGGTTAAGAGAGGAACGGGGGTGGTGGGCTCTGTTATCAGACAAGATCCTTCTGGTCAGACGGTCAAGACTCTGGATGTCTTGTTTTGTCCAATCAACTACTCCAAAGGAATAGGAAAGGACTGGCACAGCAAAAGTATTGGTGGCTTTGACCTTGTTTCGAGCATTTAGCTCTGAGCTCCAGATTTTCTTTAAGCGAGATTTGTTTTTCTTGAATTTGGGCATTCTGGAGCTTGTCGCGAACTTGCATTCCAAGATAGGTGAAGGTCTGATCTTCCACAAGATGCTCAACCGATTCTCGAACTTGACCGATCCACCATTAACTACCTTGCCACGTTTCAAATGAAGAGTATTACATTTGTCGAGCCCAAACGTCATGCCAATATCATTAGAAAAGGACTCGACAAGGAGAACCTGTTTTTTTCAAATTGGTATCTCCTTTGGCAAGGATCTTGATGTCATCCATGTAAAGGAGATGAGTAAGCGGTGTTGGGGATCTGTGCTGAGGAGGTCCGGGATGGTAACCCTCCTCTCTGTTGAGTAGAAAGCTCAAAGGATTTAGAGACAAACAAAAGAGCAAAGAACTAAAGGAGTCCCCCTGGAATATTCCCCTTCTGATTGGAATAGATTCCTTGCGAGTACATCTCAAGTCGAGTCGACCAGCAACTCATTAAAGACTTGAGTAAATCAAGTAGTCGCTCCGGGAGGTCAACACAACAAAGAAACTTCAGAATCCATTCATGAGGGACAGAGTCGTATGCTGTTTTGTAGTCAATCCAGCACATGGAGAGGTTGCGGTGATATTATTATCAGGATTATTGATGTCATCCTTCTTAATAATGAAACTACAAATAGACTGTGCTAAGGTTCTACGAAAAAATTCAGTACCAGCAAACATAGATAAAACATGTATAAAAGATTGGTAATATGCAGTCTTTGGAAGTTTTCATCATCTCTACAAAATATTGTCCAGGCCAGGTGATTTGCCACTATCAAAAGTTCCAACGGCGTCGAGAATTTCGCTTTCTGTTATTGCCCAGTCAAGCATTTCCACATCACATTCTGTAAAGTCACTGGTCTCTAGACTATCCATAGTTTCTAGCAACTGAGTTGTACTATCACAATCAGAATCGTCATCAGAAGACAGAACAGAAATGTGACATTCACTGGTCGATTGTTCTATTACAAGCCACGTAACCTATACTTTTCAAGTAACGAGTTTCACGATACACTTTACCAGAATGTTCTTTCAACTGAAGATATCTTGGTTCCTTCTTGTATAATCTACATGATTCCTTATATGTATTCCTTAAAGTACAAAAAGTCTGTCTTGCAATCAGTTCGTCTAAACCTCCCAAGCGCCTTCCTCGTCTCACGCTTGCAGAAATACACCCATCGTAACGTTAGCGTCTTGACACCTTCATTTAACTGAAGGCCTTTCCTTGATTTGGTTGCATCCAGTATTTGACTTACAAACTATTTGACGGCAGCATCTAGATCTATGTCAATATATTCGGTTAAATATTGGAAAAGGGCATAAATTTTATCTGTCAAACAGACTTTAAAGTGATTAAATAAATATCCACCTATACGTTTCCGGGAGATTAGGTGTAATTCCCCATAGATTATCTGGCAGCCAATTAGGAAAGTAACAAGAGAGGGCCAAAGGCTGGTGGTCAGCCTCAAGACGTTGACCCATTTTTAACATTGCTATATAATATCAAAAAATTCAAGTGAAGAAATAAAGTAATCCGTTACACTACCTCCTTGTGTGCTTATGTAGGCATGCTCACCATTGGCATCGCCAGATACCTTTCCGTTTACCATGAAAAAGTCCATATGTGTAGCATGTATTTAACAGTTTTCTGCCAAACGCGGTTATTACATTTATCTTTGGATGTCCTTTCGCTGACAGAATGATAATCTCCACCAATACAGGGAGAACCAATAATATCATCAGCAACAGAATCAGCCTCGTGCGTTCAGGATTACTCTTAGTTGTTGTGTATCATCAATAAGCAGGTTCCAACAATTACTAAAGGGGGAAATGTTGTCAAATAGGAATTCCTACAGCGTATCGAGCGCACATGTCAAGTTAGCAGTGTAGTAATAACTTAAACCAGTGGGAGGGATATACACAGATATGTACAATATAGTAAAGCCAAAAACATGTTTGCACAACTTTATACAAATAAGGTTATCCATACCCGTTGTGATTCTCCGAAAATGTTCACTGAACATTTCTTTCCGCATACCCATAAAACACGGCATATGCGACCGTAACAGTTGTCCCTCTTGGATAAGATCCGTTATCGACATGGACGGTACTATTAGATTATCTCCCTTTGACCATATACAGTTTACGATCGTTGCAGCATAATCTGAAGATGACGAGCTGTAACCTTTTGACTGACAGGTTTACACAGACAGGTCTCTGTAATGGTACTACAGAAATTCATGAACAGGGTTTAAACACTATATACGTGGGGGTGTAAAAGTAAATAATTTTTATAAAAATTGTGTGAGTATATGTAGAACAGGCTATGTTCGCCCTTTTGTATGGTGTCATCACCGAATTCCTGTGTCATATTATTTTCAACACTATTTTGCCTCTCCAGACAATGTACAATCGAGATCCGGTATGCTTTCGTGTTGAATTAACAGTTTGTGAACTATGGATTGATTTACAGATAAAGAACATATTTCAGTTATAATTAATTATGTCATTGTATTGTTGACAATGGTGAATTACGTAACATACTAACAAACCCCTTAGGCTTAAGTGCATATTGTGAATGCTAAGTTTGAAAGAAGGATTATCCTAATAAATATACGAGCGTCCGGCGTCATAAAGCTGGAATACTGCAGAGTGTGGCGTTAAACATCCAACAAACTAAAGCATTTAACATGAACAAAATAGTGAACACCCCGCACAGCTGAGATTTGTTTATACATGAACACAATAGTGAACACCCCGCACAGCTGAGATTTGTTTATACATGAACACAATAGTGAACACCCTGCACAGCTGAGATTTGTTTATACATGAACACAATAGTGAACACCCTGCACAGCTGAGATTTGTTTATACATGAACACAACAGTGAACACCCCGCACAGCTGAGATTTGTTTATACATGAACACAATAGTGAACACCCCGCACATCTGAGACTTGTGTATTCATGAACAAAATAGTGAACACCCCGCACATCTGAAACTTGTGTATTCATGAACACAATAGTGAACACCCCGCACAGCTGAGATTTGTTTATATATGAACACAATAGTGAACACCCCGCACAGCTGAGATTTGTTTATACATGAACACAATAGTGAACACCCCGCACATCTGAGATTTGTTTATACATGAACACAATAGTGAACACCCCGCACATCTGAAATTTGTGTATTCATGAACACAATAGTGAACACCCCGCACAGCTGAGACCTGTGTATTCATGAACACAATAGTGAACACCCCGCACAGCTGAGACTTGTGTAGTCATGAACACAATAGTGACACCCCGCACAGCTGTGATTTGTGTAGTCATGAACACAATAGTGAACACCCCGCACAGCTGAGATTTGTTTATACATGAACACAATAGTGAACACCCCGCACAGCTGAGACTTGTGTAGTCATGAACACAATAGTGAACACCCCGCACATCTGAAATTTGTGTATTCATGAACACAAAAGTGAACACCCCGCACAGCTGAGACCTGTGTATTCATGAACACAATAGTGAACACCCCGCACAGCTGAGACTTGTGTAGTCATGAACACAATAGTGAACACCCCGCACAGCTGTGATTTGTGTAGTCATGAACACAATAGTGAACACCCCGCACAGCTGAGATTTGTTTATACATGAACACAATAGTGAACACCCCGCACATCTGAGACTTGTGTAGTCATGAACACAATAGTGAACACCCCGCACATCTGAAATTTGTGTATTCATGAACACAAAAGTGAACACCCCGCACAGCCGAGACCTGTGTATTCATGAACACAATAGTGAACACCCCGCACAGCTGAGACTTGTGTAGTCATGAACACAATAGTGAACACCCCGCACAGCTGAGATTTGTGTAGTCATGAACACAATAGTGAACACCCCGCACAGCTGAGATTTGTGTAGTCATGAACACAATAGTGAACACCCCGCACAGCTGAGACTTGTGTAGTCATGAACACAATAGTGAACACCCCGCACATCTGAAATTTGTGTATTCATGAACACAAAAGTGAACACCCCGCACAGCTGAGATTTGTGTAGTCATGAACACAATAGTGAACACCCCGCACAGTTGAGATTTGTTTATACATGAACACAATAGTGAACACCCCGCACAGTTGAGATTTGTTTATACATGAACACAATAGTGAACACCCCGCACAGCTGAGATTTATTTATACATGAACACAATAGTGAACACCCCGCACAGTTGAGATTTGTTTATTCATGAACATGAGATGATGGCCACGTCTTTATAACACGGACACCTTGAGTAAACGACTGAGACAATAAACAACATGAGCAAATCATCGCATCCGACAAAACTACATCAATTTTATCTGTCGACCGAGGAACGTAATCACTGGTTCTCTCGTTTGAACACAACATGGCCGACTGCCACACAGTTTCAGAGAGCCCGTGAATATTTATTTAATTAACACATATCGTTATTTGATGAGTTCGTTCAGACAACAATGCTACAACTCTCACAACGTGGTCTGCGACACCATCAGCTGCAACATGAGCTGCAATATGAACTACACTGAACAAAAACACATAAGTTATACAGTTTGTTCATATCCACGACGTATGAAAATATATATTCCGCTGTCGTATTTGAATCATGTCAGTTATGAACACGTATAAAACATATAAAACTCACAAGAAACATACCCTTCATCCGTTTATAAATGTCTTTAACTGGCTGTCTATATGTAGAAACCCTCGACCATCACAGTATCAGTATGTTTGTACATGTGGTAATGCTGAATGTCACGTGCCCCGTCATACAATATATCTACATCAAACATCAATCAGATCTCATCATTCAAATGAGACCCGCAATAAATTAAAATTTATTGACAATACATCTAAAAATAATTAATTAATGCTATGAATAAAAATATTGTTTCGAAAATTAATACAATGTTGACTTCTTTCATTCTAATGTATTTAATGATGGGCGTGTTACTGTTAAGTATTATACCCCTGTTGTCATTCTGGGTATGCTAACGAACCTCAAAACCTTGTGCATAACAAAACTTTTATGTTTGATCATTGTTGGCCTACATCTATATTACAACAAACTGTCAGGCGAAATATCAGCCATGAAATTAGTCCAGGTACAATTAAAATGCGCTTATGCCGAAATGACGGATGTAACGAACAGTGTTTTGTCCCGACCACCCGAGGTATGTTATATTCGAAATGCGTATAACGAACTACGGTTACGAAGAAATAAAACTAGTTCGTAGTTTACGGTCTATTTGTTTAAAAAGAAAATATTCCATTAATTAAACTAGAACTGTCATGAACTCAATTTCATTCTTAGAGCAACATGTATATAACCAGGGTTTTTCCAAGTTGGTGAACACTTGCATGCTGAGGCACCATCACTGCGCCAAAACATTGCATTGAAAGAATATAAATATTGAATGAAGAAACGAATGTTTCCTATCAGTCATACCGAGGTGTCTCAAAGCTGCCTAAAGATGAAAAGTATGCTTGTCAATAATCAGTAACCATGGAAACAGAGGGCAAGGGGCAGTTATATACATGCGTATATTACTTTTGTTTTTTTACTTGCTGGTACGTTGATCTGAAGAATGGTACGTCCTTGAGGTTCAATAGACAACACTGAAAACGTAGTCCAACCTTCCACATTCCACACTTAATACAAACAAAAGTAACATTACCTGACGACTGACACTTTTACATGCGACGTACAATGTCAAATATAAGCATTACCCTCTGATCAAAATAACTAGTTCCCATACTTGCGTGACAAACCCCCATCTCTCGGCTTGACATTGGTTTATTGAGAGAACGTATAAAAGACCAATATATCCTTGAGGAACCGTTCGGGAACAACAATATCCGGATTTATCTGAGCGGATCGCTACAAGATGATTATATCTTATTCAAGATGCTTATGTGTAACTTTGGATTTAAAGCTTCAATTTGTTTAAATATAACACTAGATCAAACATTTAAGATGCTTGAGTTAACACTAGATCAAACATTTCGAGATTCGTAACAATAACAATAGTCCCAGGGATTTAAGATGTTTTAGTATGAAATGCTTGAGTATATAACAAGATAAAAATTATTCAAGGTGCTTGAGCATAAACGTTGATCGAGAGATTCAAAACACTTGAGTATAAAACTAAATCAAAACATTCAAGAAGCTTTTCGTAACATTATATCCAAAGATTCAAAACACTTGAGTATAAAACTAGATCCAAAGATTCAAGATACTTTTTATAACACCATGTCCAAAGATTCGAAACACTTGCGTAAAAAACTAGATCGGAAGATTCATGATGCTGGAGTAACACTACCTCCAATGAAAGAGAATGGGTTAATATAGGCCAATACAACAGACGTATGTTTGAGCAATATGTCGGGTAATGTCGAGGTACAAGTCGGGTTACAATCGACTCCCATCATCCCGAAGTGAAAATTAAAAAATAATAATTATAGTTTAACCCACAACACGCTGATCACTGGTGTGACTACGTGGCTGGCATGTTTCTTTCAAATCTTTGGTTCCGACAATAATATCCCTAGCAAGAAATGGCCATATTCACCACGGTTCATTATCCCAACATCTCACTTACATAGGTGAACATGATCGGGTTGGCCTCGTATGCTGTCATTAAGTATTGTAATGTATCTGATATTGGATACATGTACACATGAAGCGATATTTATACCTGATTTGGTCACCGAATTGAATGAGGATTGAATCCAAATGCCACATTGATCCCACCGAAACAGTGCCTCACTAGTGTGTTTTACTGGTAATGCCTTTTTTGTCTGTGACATCAAGATTAATAAACTGATATTCAGGATGTTTTCTAAATGTACTTCAATATCCACACAATCTGTAAACATTCTTTGGTTTCTTACGTATAAAATAATTAAATCAAAGAAAAGATCCTGTTTTGACCTATACAGGTGTAGTAATTTCAAATACATCTCAAATGCTGTAAGTATCTCGAGCGTGAATAGCGTGTTCCCACAGATCATTATGTCCGAGATGACGGGAGTCGCTGTGGGTGGCCCGGGCACTGACCCCTTGTGACACCACAACCTTACATTACAACTGTCACGTGGTTGTGCACTCTGTCTGACCACTAGGGCAGTCAACTAATGTCTTTGTCACCGAACCCTTTCATACACGTCACCAATGTTCGTTTGCCGATACCCATATGTACACAACTTTAAATACTGATTGCTTTTTTAACACTTTGCACATTCGTTGCTAAATTCAACAGCTTGTAGATGAGTATTGTCCAGTCATAAACAAACTTGCGGGTTGTGGCCTTGTCTTTGTGAGAGGCTTAAAAAGCCTCCTCACAAGCCTTGTGGAGATGTTCCTCAACAGTCATCCAGGTCTCGACAGCAGGTGTCCCTACATGTCCCTTCAGTGGTTGACTGGTCGTTGACTGTTTGATTGGACATGTGTACAGTGTCTTATATCACTATCCCGTCCTTTTGATGTTCCTTCATTGTACACACGAGTTCAAATCCACTTTATCCACGAACTCCAATACTCCACATTCTACAGGAAACACTATACAAACAATACATTACTTGACGACTGAAGTTTTGTTTCCACGACGACACTTGAACCACGTCCACATCATGTCAAACATTCATAAGTATCCCCTCTGATCTAAGAGACAAGCTCCCTCACAACACTTGAATGGCAAAACCGCATCCTTTACATGTCGGCTTGTCGTTGGTTCATTGAGAGAACTTATATAAGGTCAATATAGCCTTGAGGATCTGCTTCGGAACTTCATATTAACAATATCTTTGACTGTTTGACGCACTGTGTCATATTCCTATGACTATTCTGTCCTTTTGGTGTTCCACGATTTCAACTCCACTTCATCCGAAGGATATGCCATCCCTGTGTTGACCCTGTGTTGCCATCCCTGATGTGACCCACGCGACCACGATGAAGTGACAAAAGGCCGGTATTCGCTGATATACAGTGTCCAGTGGCCGCCTTGTCTTCTTTCCTTGTAGCATCCACAGTAATAAGGTCAGAAAGTCCAGAACTGATGTCTCATCCTCAGCATCAGTTCAGTCATGCATGTCCTCACAGAGACAGTCGCATCAGCACCATTCACACCTTACATACTAACTCTCACACCGGGTCTGTGGTAGTCACAGTATTCTGGGCTCGTAACTTTTGCATTCTTCTCCTCCCAAAGAAGGCAGCTAATAAGCATATTGTCGCCAGCACTGGGAGACAGACAAGAACGATACCTCCCGCTAGTGTGCCCTTCCGTCTCGCCTTCCCACCATGCACTATCAACATCACACCTGAAAAAATAGGAAAGAGGTACACTATAGGCGTCACCTCGAGATCTGGACATTCGGTTATCTAATTTATATTACAAAGGTAAGTTGTGCAGATGTACCGAAGAACCCTCAGGTAATATGGAGCTACTTCAATAAATCCAGTGAAAAAAATGTATGTACACTGAATATACGTCAATACTATGCAATACGACACTGCATGCGATTTCTATCGCCATGAATCAGGATGAAGATGTCAATTCCTGTGGCCTTTAGAGAAAGAACAACACGGCTACCAAATACATAGTATAGAGCCCGGCTGTCGAATATCGCTGGGATGCTGCACGTGACTCACCTCCAGGAAGGGCGATGAAGGTCAGGAAGAGGAACAAACACACCAACGACACCACGCAGCATTTCTTGCCCAGACAGCGACTCTTCTGGCGGACGTCTGAAAGCAAATTCCATCATATTACAATCAGCTCTGGGGTTTATGAATATTATGTTGAATCGTTAGACAGTTTGGTCGTGGGGGCAATAATTCTGTCACTGATTTGCCAATGTCAAAAATAAATGACAAATTCATGAAGGTCCCTAGGTCTTTTGTCACTGAATTCGTCAACGTAAAAAATTGATGATAAATTGATGATGATCTCGAGATCTTTTAGGCTTACTGCTATAGAATTTGAAACTGGGGACCCTCCAAACATGGAGAACTGCTCCTGCTTCAATCACTGCTTCTGTACTGTACAAACCCAACAGGTCGTCGGTAGTGGCGACCCGGCCGTGGGTTTGAGACAAGGTACATAAATACACTGATTTCATTCAGTCCCTCATATGCAAGTATCCATCGATCAGTGAAGAGATAATATCTTCACACAGCTGCCTGGTTCGTCAAGAACGCCCAAAACTGTGATCCACCATTTCCTGCTTCACTTCTTTATACCTGTTTTTGTCACAGTGACATGTAACTCACTGCAATTTGTTTATCTATTGGTGCCTAACACCGCACTCAGAAGTATTCCAGCTATATGTCACATGTGGACATACGTGTGTACGCATCTGCACACGTTACTCCAGTGAGTAACGGTCTACGTCATGGACAAGGGTGACACGCAATCATTTGAGACATAGTGTGTGATAACCGATACATTTTTTTAATTTGCTTACGACAGCAACTCATGCGACAACCCCTTTTACGACAACGCTTCTTACGACAACCTCTTTTACGTCAACGCTTCTTACTACAACCTCTTTCACGACAACGCTTCTTACGACAACCTCTTTCACGACAACGCTTCTTACGACAACCTCTTACACGACAACGCTTCTTACGACAACTCCTTTTACGACAACGCTTCTTACGACAACCTCTTATACGACAACGCTTCTTACGACAATCTCTTTTACGACAACGCTTCTTACGAAAGCGTCTCGAACGGCAATGCCTCTTACGGAAATACAACTATGCGGTAGTAATGAGTCGTTCATGGGTGAGTAAATGAAACTGATTTTACGCCGCCTGTTCAATATTCCAGCCTCTTACATTCAAGGCGGTAGACACCTGAAATGACCTTCAGACATTGTACACATCGTGACATGGCGGGACTTGAACACGTGTCATCGGTATGAGTAGCACCTTCGGAGGTAGGAGGGGTATTTTGGCCTGTTGTATTAATAATAATGATAACAAAAATGCGCATACAATGTATTATTATTCACCGGAAGTACACTTTGACCCATAGAAGCGGGATTACGATAGTACCGGCTTCGTCGGATTACAAGTTAAGTGATATATATATTTTAAAGGCGCACAGTGTGAGATGGCTTAGAGGGATTAGAAAACTAACGTGACTGAACATGTCATACATCACATGGTCATCTTGCCTTGTAAGGACACGGAGATTATAACATAGTTAGTCTCATTGAAAACACACCACTATTAGAAACGATACATCCTAACAGCATCGTGGATATGGTGTATTCTCAATTATACACGTCGCTACAAAGTGTTCCTCCTCTTCACGTACTGGTTCACTCTTGTGTCTTTTACCGCTTCGAGTCGCATGGCATAAATGATAAAAAGTGCTAGTTTATCAATTCAAGGCTGTCGGATTTGACGCAAATGTGGGAATATACGAAGGGAAATCGCTAACAGTACGAGAAAACACAATGTATAGCGCCAATACTGCTTCATAGAACAGTTACAAGAATATCCCGTGTGATACCTCAAGTACAGGTGACCGCTTCGAGTCCAGAATGCTCTGTATAACTATACTGACGTACAAAAGAAAGTATACACCTGGTGTTTTGGGACTATTCCCAGTAAAACCATAAATATTTTGCTAGCAATGTTGTAATTGGGTACAGTATCTGTGGTGTTTTGGAAACACTTGCATAATGTTTGTGACAAGGCAGAATCAAAACACTTTTTAAAATATCAATGCTGTTTTAAAGAAAATGTTTTACCAAAGAATTAGGTGTGTACTTTGTTTTGAACGTCAGTTTATATATCTGACCGCTTCTGGGTCAAGTAGATAGAGTGTCAGCCTATCAAGTGGAAGGTCGATGGTTCGATCCCCGTCATACATTCACCAGACGTTAAAAGGTGGCACTTATTGTTACCCTGCCTCGTGATCGACGTTTCGGGACGAATCAAGAAGTGGTCGGCTCGTATCCAGTATCCAGATGGTACCTCAGTGTGCTAGCGCCACAAAATCCCCTGGCTAATACAAACACACTTCAAATCCCATCCCGTCAAGACCAATCACATCACATCACATCACATCACATCACATCACATCACACATGGAACGATGACAAGAAACAAGGCACGCCATCATCCACAACGTCCCTACCTCTTCCCGACATCGTCACGACGTTATGGCGACTGTGTGCCAGATCTCCTAGGCTTTTCTGGCACTGTCCGACCCTGGGTCAACAACATGGTTGCCGATCGTAATGGCACATTATCCGCCCGAGTCTCCCGTAGCCACACATCCGCCCCGTCAACCCAGGAGAAATGGGTCACATACCATGCACAACATTACTACTTCATCGTCACAAAGTCCTTCACAATCGCCTTTCGTCTAATCGCCTTACAAGAATTGGGTAATTATGAAAACATTTCACAACAAACATGGATGAAAAGTCGCCTGCAACAATTACGCTAAATAGGAACGCGAGTAGGGTAGCAATGGTCACATTCCAATAGCCCTTTGTTGTATAATCTTGTACGTCCAATAATATAAGTGTAATACAATGCATAATGGCTTCAATTAGCTGATGCCCCGCCCATGTGATGCCTATTGCCAGTGTAAACTCGTGACCATGACTTGCTTGTTCACAGTTAAATACGTATGTCCCGTAATTGACTAGGTACGACAAACAGATAGTCGAGCTTTGGGTAGTTTTGTTAAATTCGCATGCCTGTTTACATTTTAGTTTATGGTTGCAGTACATTTAGAGCTATCAAAACTGGTGAGTGAGTGTGTTTAGTTTTACGCCGCACTCAGCAATAGTCAAGCTATATGGTGGCGGTCTGTAAATAATCGACTCTGGACCAGACAATCCAGTGATTAACAGCAGGAACATCGATCTACGCAACTGGGAACCGATGACATGTGTCAACCAAGTCAGCGAGCTGACCTTCCGATCCCGTTAGTCGCTTCTTACGACAAGCATGGGTTACTGAAGACCAATATTCTAACCCGGATCTTCATGGGTCGCAGGACATTGTAAGTTAGACGCATCATTGACAAGAATTATGCCTTATGCAATTCCCTATTTTGACTTGCACCAGCAGTCCTGGCGTTTATATGTGAACAATTGACTTCCCTGTGCATGTGTTTGTGCCGGGGGCCACCGATGGGGCAGGACGTGCTAACGTTTTCGCGAACACCTGGTAGCATCTATACAATATAACCAGGGTGCACTGTATATTTGATAATGATTCAGAAACATGTTCATGATATAATCGCAATAGCACAAATATTCAATTTTCACATGAGATGTCGTATGATCATGGAAAGAGCTTTTCCCCTTATATTGACACATATAATTTACATTCACTGTTTCCCGCTTTAGCGCTAGTGTTTCCCAGCACTGTGAACAGCTGGTTGAGCGGATCGAAGCCCAAAACACGGATCAGCCTATTTGATTGACGTGAACTCCAGTTAGGTCCCGGGACAAATATTGAGTAATCAATTCGATAACGATCCAAACTAAATCCGGTTTTTTACTGAAACTGATTATTGTTATGTGTTTACAGGTGAATAGTTAATGTTGATCGTTACTCAGCTTCCACGGTGTATTGTCAATATTCTGACAACACGTCGCCTTTTTAGTTGAGTACGACATTACGCAAATATTTCACCACATTGCCAACGTGGTGGGACGCTGTAAGGGGTTTACGTAAACATTAGTCTCTCGTACAGACCCTGAAGCAAATATATCCACGAAAGCCCACACAAGTCTAGAAAATGTGGCAAGTCTAGATTTCCTCAGCTTCAGATGACTTATAAAATCTGAGTATTTTCTTTAACTGTTTCATTTTA
The DNA here is from genome assembly GCF_003918875.1 of Haliotis rubra. Lineage (NCBI taxonomy): Eukaryota > Metazoa > Mollusca > Gastropoda > Lepetellida > Haliotidae > Haliotis > Haliotis rubra. Next base: position 1,670,935 of record NW_025765370.1, on the reverse strand, counting down.
CACTGGCGAGGAGAGGGGATCATTTCGAAAGGTTTTCCATCTCAGGGTAAAAATGAATTGGAACTTTGATGATTTGCATGATGAAGAGACAAACAGAGAAATATAAATCATTTGTATCAAAGCAGTGAACCTCAACGATGTAGGCATTTGTGACTTTATCCATAAATTTTGAAAAGACATTGTCATGGGGATCTGATGGCATATTGTTATCCCGCGTAACAACGAAGTTGCGGGGAAATATGGAAACGAGTTCCGTCCGTCCGTGCTTCCATCACGCTTTGTCCGAAGCATATGTCCTAAACTATTTGTGATAGCTTAACCAAACTTGGTACACATGTCAAGCATGATCCCTAGATGTGCCTTTTGGGGGTTAGACCCAGATTCTATTATTTACAGACAGCTGGAATATTGCTGAGTGTGGCATAAAACTAAACTCACTCACTCACTGCTATATACACACCAAAACATTTGACATAATCATAACTAACTGACATATACATGAAGAGTATTTTGCCATTGCGGGGGATATTGATGACTTTTTCTGCTTGTTACATTATATATATGCGACATCAATTAAACTTCCACATATAGTGCAGACACAACCTTTGGATTTTGGAGAATATAAATAACTTTGGATTTTGTTTGGTGACATCCAGTTGTCCAGCCATAGGATTATCAAGAGATGCTACCCTTAGCTGGTATCCCTGCTTGCTCTCAAAATAGATTTGGCGACACTTGATACTCATTACCCCAAATCGGCCCACACCACTGGCAGTAGGACCGGGAGGCGGTGGGGGCAGTAAATATTCCTGTCACACACAATTAAAGCAGTAATAGGTGATAAGCATCTTTGCATGTGTTGTGAAATTCCAAAAAAATAATCCCTCTGCAGATTTGTTTAGTCTCTGAAAATGAAGAAAGTCTCAGGGCTCCTTTTCATTATATATAATTTTTTTTTACTATGAACTTTTTTCAGTAAAATATGTTCATTTCAGAGACTAGTTGTTAGTCTACGTAAACATATACCTGTCATAACGCATCTGTGTAATAACACGGCATAACGTATATCTGTGTAATTAAAAGGCATAACGCATATCTGTGTAATTACACGGAAATCTTACCACGGTAATAGTTCCAATGACTAAACTTCAAGGAATGTGAACCAGCGATGTTTCGGTAGGCAGTATATGAATATTAACACACATGCAGTGACTATAAGTGATAAAACGAACTGCTTATCTATCAGGGCGATGACCTGAATTAAAGACACTCCACGTGACGGGTACATAGATATCAACATTATGAACATCATTTATACACTACTGAAGTAAAACTGTTTAAGAGAGAGAGAGGTGTGTTTATTAATATACACCTCTCTCTCACTAAGAATTAAAGACAATTTCGCCACCAGACAGCACAACGGTACATTGAGTGTGGAAACTCCATACACTGTACTAAATGCCACGCGGTGCGTGACGTGAACATGCTTGTTTACACGAGGGTCACAATGACCCACAGTATATCCTGTCTCCCCGTCACCATGCCCACCCCACACATCTCTCCCCAACCCTGCTCACCTCTCCTCGTCTCGCCCGTCATGGGCTCTGTCTCACTCGTCGTGCCCGCCATTTGGAGCTGTGCGTGAGCGCCCACACTAGATCCCACTGAACACTACACACTGACACGTATGGTGAATCTGCTGTAAAGACTCTTGTCCCTGTCTCAACAATGAAATCACGTCCTCTCCTCTAGATATAAGTCTCGCTCGGTTGGTCAAGGCTATTTATAACTGCATCGGATCATCTCTGACAATAATTTCTTGACTGTTATCGGGATTTCTAAAGCGACACATGACGTCACATTGACCTCTTTAAACTGCAGTGCGTATGACCTCTGTATTGATTTTTCGACGCGCGATCTGAAAGTCCTTGCTGATAGACGAAAACGATGTATTTGCTTCGACGGTGCCAAAACCCCCAGAGCAGTTCCAGATTAGGGTCTGTTTTGATTCGAGATCCCTTGTGATATTTCTCGGAATCTGTTAGCAGCCAGGTGGATCATGATAATCTCCGGACACGACACAAATATTTGTCCCACAAGAACCTAACAGATGGACTTTGGGTCGATCGCTACCAATGATCCAGGTAACCGGGAAATGTAATTCGGAGAGACTGGGCCCCTAGCTGTCCATCTCGCCAGTGCTGCAATCTAGTCCTGACGTGTAAACAATACAATTACCCCCTAATGTCACGAGGACACCCATCTGATGAGGAAATGCCAGGGGCAACACCGAGTGTCTGATATACAAATGTCAGCCGTTGGTCGCAGACAGGATGTAAACTGCTCAAGAGGGTTATTTTCGGTGTAGCTATTTTCTGGGGGGAGGGGATGTTTTAGAGTGACTGTAACACGAATCTCCAACCTGCTACTTGATACAGTAATAGGTACCAGTATTATATACAGGTGATTATAGCAATAAAGACATTGGTGATAATCACCTCGCTGCCACAGTGGCTAAGCTTCCAAAACAGGCTGGATATTCAGGGTGAAAAGTGATCGTCACACACAACTGCCGGACTTCTTGAAACATGGCATACACTGTTAGATGCTTGAAGCAACGGCACACCCATTTATATATAAACAAAAGCTTCCTAAACTTTATCAAACACTCTAAGTATATATACTTTGATAGAGATAATCAAATATGTCATTATCCAGGTTTGATGTCGGCACAAAACATGGAACTAACGACAAAACGATATCCGATGGTGATTAATATAATCCATTAGGAATATACCACACTCCTCGTTTCTCAAATTTATTATCAAACTGGTTAGTCAGATCGTCAAACTAATGTAACTGTGCTTTGTTACTGAGCACAGAGAGAAAATTTTGTTACTGACCACAGAGAGATAACTATTGAAAATCTTAATTTCCACCGCTATTTGGTCTTCTGTGGCAATTAGAATTCCTTTCGGCAGATAATCGGCACTTGTTCTGATGATAAACCACTCTATATATGTGAAGCTATGTAGTCGACAGTGAAGTCAGGGCAGGACTTGCCATCACTTGTAAACCTGTCTCTCGGACATACATGTAGGCTGCATGCATGTCGCTGGTCGAGGTGACATATCTAGAGCGTGTCCTGCACCAGCCCGTTAATAACATCCCTGGTTGGGCGAAGGTCTACATTCCAGCCTGCATTCTCATCCGTACACACGTCTCGTATCTCGGGTTAGCATAAACTTAATTCATCCCTCCCCCCTCCCCGTAATTCCTCCCACGGCAATCTTCTTCTGATGAGGAGACGTAAACTCTCAATGTTGGCACCCCACGCCAATTTAAACAGTCTATTGGCAGCTGGGCCAGGGTCAGCGTCAGAATACTGATGGTTGATACATGCAAACGTTCAAAAACTAAAACTGGAATTTTGCCAATTTTTCATTCAAGATCATATTCTCTTAAATGTTTTGTAAGCTTATTTAACAGAAGGAAATTCCTAAACACATCGAATTCATCCAATCGCGAATAGAAATAGATATGGTTAAGAGTGGAAACAGTGATATTTTGCTGAGGGTGTCCATTGAGTCGCAGCGCCATCTTGAATTTTTCGGAAAGTGTGCCCCAAAAATCGGACCCCCCCAAATATATGTTTTATCATGATATTCCCCAGCACTATGCAAAGTTTCATGCTTTAGTCCGCCAAGTATCTATTTTCACCCTGAGCCACTGCACTATAGGGTATCCTTTAGTGTGTCATATACAGACGGGACGGTGGGGTAGCCTAGTGGTTAAAGTCTCCGCTCGTCACGCCGCAGACCCGGGTTCGATTCCCCACATGGGTACAATGTGTGAAGCTCATTTCTGGTGTCCCCCGCTGTGATATTACTGGAATATTGCTAAAAGCGGCGTAAAACGATACTCACTTACTCATCCATGTACAGACCCTGAAACAAATATATCCAAGAAAGCCCATGCAAGTCCAGAATATGTGGCAAGTCTAGAATATGTGGCAAGTCTAGATTACCACAGTTTGAGTTTCTGAAAATGAAGAAAGTCTCTGGACTCCATTCCATTATGTTTTATGATTATAATTTAGGAACCGTTTTTTTCTGTAAATGTTTTTTTCACAGACTAGATCTTAGTCCATATACCCATGTAAACTGCATATGCCTGGAATCATCTCGAACTGAACATCTGAAACCAATCTCGCCTCACCTCACCCTGCTGTAACACAAAGCTCACGCACATGCCAACCCAAAGACAAAAATAACCAGCCCATGTTCAGGTCTAAATCCAATGCGTCCGGTGGATCATTTGAACAGACACTGTAAATCTTTCTTCTTGTCGAATATCATTAACAGAATCTAACCGCATCGACGAATAATCAGCCTCAATATCCCCGTGAGGAACCTCACGTACATAGAACCACTATTGATTAAACAAAAGTCAAACCTCATCCAACATGATAGAATTGTTCGTCAATATGTTTGAATCTCCTGAGACGAGGACATACGATTGCCTTTAATTTAACCCTAAAAGTAACAAGAGACTTTCGTGATAATATCACACCCCCTGGCTCATTTAAACAGAAGAGACAATACAGATAGATTGTAGGCATAGTGGTTTTAGGGATCCAGTTACGTTTGCCCATTTCATTATACGTACAATACCTCCTAAGTCTCCGTATCACTAACGACCGCGAGACTATGCTCAGTCGTGTTCATTCCAAGTTGATTTCATGTCGAATTCGGGAAATCACTCTGACCTCGAGCAAATTACCAGATTCGTTTTTAGCTGAGATAGTCTCGCAAATGATAGCCTGTTATCGCGCATGTCCTCTAACCAGCCGCAAAAAATCCTGTGTCGTTTCAGGTTATGTGAAATGACAGACAGATATTCCAGGGATTTCCTTTTCTGATTTCATTAAGGCCCAAGAAATCGAACTCAGATTTCGGAGGAGTATGATTTATTGGCTGACTAGATTAATATCATCTCGGATTATATCCTGACTTGGACGTTTCATAAATTGTTGTAAACAGTTTTCGCTGTTTCTCCAAAACCGTTTTATCATACAATAGGAACACGACTAGCTATTAGAGTCCTACCTACATTGTGCAATACTGCGATGTATGGGAGAGTTATTGATCATGCTCTAAAACACACACCAACAACACTACACACTGGGAGTACTTAAACATGACTATTGACACTAATGTTAGTACTGGTGTCCCCCGCCGTGATATTGCTGGAATATTGCTAAAAGCGGCGTAAAACTAAACTCAGTCAGTCAGTAGTACTGCCGTCCACCATTCTGTCCTCCGATTTCACCGGGAGACGCCCTTGTCTCTGTATAACATAGATCTGATACACTCACACGTTTTCTATTCAATGATAAATGAGACACGTTGGAAACATTTAGAACTGAGCCCATCGCTCTTAACAAAGCGTCTGTAATTGGACACCAGCTTGCCTCCATGTGTTTTGTACAGCTTCAGTTGACGTTTTCCGGATTTAAGTGTACAGAGAAGGGTGTCCTCTGTACGTAGTCGGAACCGGACTAATGACTTTGATTATATGCAGATACGTTACCATTCTGTGAAGGAGTTAAAGGAGCCTGTCGGTTATCTCTGTAAACATGCAGCGGTCAGCGAAGCAGGGTCACGGACTAACTACGTCCCCTGCTACTTGTAATCGTCCATCGAGTCAGTTTTTACCTATTTTGATTTATGTAGATTTCATTTGAATATTGTGGTGCCGAGAATGTAAACGATCATTCTTGACAAATTTTCTTGGGATAAAATTCTTAATCATTTCATGACATACGTCAAGAAGCGTCTGTAAAATATCAAATCAAAGCGTAAAATTAGATGCGAATGATCTCGGAGAAATGACAAAAATAAAACGGCAATGGACCATTCGTGTCATTCTGGGACATGCCAGATGGTTACGGAAATGAGCGAATGGGGATGAATGGTGATTGTGCACATGTTTCATTTCAATTTATATCATCCGATAGATCACAGTTTTAAGTTTTGGAGAAATAATTGTAGCTCTTTGTCCAGTATAAAAATGAAATGATGATTAATATGTAAGCTTCGTTATTACTGATTTATCCTTACTGTACACGATAACATATAAATAAAGCGCAATGCACTGGTGGTTGTCAACCCAAACACATATTAAAACAGTTGTCGGGGTTTGAGGTATTTTTTTCATTCCGCATTTAAAACTATTCACGCTGTAGGATAGAGGCCTAAAATTTGTCTGGACCAGACAATCCAGTGACCTGCCGAGGTTCGATGGCACACAGTCAACCGAGTCACCGCCCCTGACCACCCGATCTGTTTGGCCTCCTCTTACGACCAGTACATATAACAGGAACCAGGGGGCGGTGGTGCAACCTAGTGGCTAAAACGTTTGTTTGATATTTTGGTGCCCCGCAGTGATATTGCTGGAGTATAGCTAAAAGCGGCGTAAAACTAGTCTCACTCAATATAACAGGAACCAATTCTCGGAGTCTCCGTGGGGACAGCTCATGGGTGGGCTACCAATGCAATACTCCATTACGTCCAGTTTATTCTGTACTTACGACAGCTCATCAGAACAACGTACACACCGCATCGTCACACAGCGTGACAACCGTGGGTCCATTACACACTAACATCCACACAGTTAACACAGACCAATGTCAATATTATCACAAACTTATCATGTCGAGGCTTCAACATGATAACACACTACCAACGAATATTTGTCCTGACGGGCATTCTAATATACACACATATATACCTGGCAAACAATAGTCTATCTGGCTCAAGCCACTCCAGGCAGACTACGGACGCAGGGATTATCGAGGCGTTAAGGTTTGAGTAATCACGGTTTTTACTCTACTTAATGTCATCCATTGTCCTTTGTGAACATTTGTTCAGAAACAAAAGCAGCTTTCAGTTTTGTGGGACAATTCAGTACATGTACGTGCAGGTACTTCGTTTATTGGGGAGAGTATCGATTTCCACGGGATTTGCCGTTATGTGTTTATATTGACGATTTGCAAATGGCTATGTGGATATCAACATGTGTGATACAGATTTCATTAGTGCATTCCTCGTGAATATACATTCGCATGGGTTTGAAAACTGTTGCTAAAAGTGCATAAGATCACTAACAATCTCATGCGTGGTGGACAGATAATGTTCCGTAGACACGTCCCATTGTCCACTGTGTCGAGGTGCTTTATCTTGCCTTAGGCGTCTTTGCTGGGTTCGAATCTCAGCGTCGCCTATATTATGTCCCTATACCTTTAACTAGAATCCTATGGGCCTTCACTTATGTCTACAATGTTCTTCTCTTTCCACCAACTGTTAAGTCGGTACACAACAGTGATTCTGGTCCCAGTGATAGCCGGTGGTGGATAACTGTTCTCCTGGACTAAGTCCACTGGTACCCCGTGGAATAACTGTAATACTATTGCGATAGCGATAGTCTATTGCGACCAGCTATTGCAATACTATTGCAATAGTTTTTGCTCTCCTTGAATTGTCTCATCTGAAGTCATTTCCCAAATAATGTATAGTTTATATGAAATAGAAACAAGTTGAAATAGTTTTAGTCTCTGTTAATAACTGACAAGAAACTTGAAATCCAGATCAAGTAAACAGTTAAAACATAAACTCAAAGAAGCTGCAAGTCTGCACCAAAACAATAAAAAATACAAAACAACATACGTATTTAATAAAAAAAATTGTGCTGCGCCTTTATCAACGAAAGTCAGTTACTAAACTATCGGTAGTCACACATACATCCCAGAAAACTAATCAGGTAAATTTGAAATTCAAACCCACAATCAAAGTATTCTGGCTCTCCTTATGGGTGTTACATTCTACAGCTGGTCGTCAGTATCTTCATCACATACTTTGTGAGAATAGTAGAGCAGCATATGACGGAACCTTGTAAAGCAACCGTCTGTGTGTGGGTATATCCCAGACAAACCGGGCGATATACTCCTGTATCAATCCACTGACGGTGATACGCTCACATGTACCTGCAGAATAGGTCGGTCAGTACTGGTTAAACAGGATAATGCTGGATACGAACAAACCAGTGCTGAATTAGTGGGACCGTAAGGAATCTGAGCGGCCCAATAAGGTCTTTGTTGAGCCAATACGTTTCTGTAGCACGATTTGCTTATGTATAACATGCCATTAAATGGGTGTTTTCATATTGGCTTTGTTATCGGTCCTCGGACAGTCATAGTGGCCTTGATATCGGTCCTCCAAGAATCGTATTGACCTTGTTATCGGTCCTCGGACAGTCATACTGGCTTTGCTAGAGGTCCTCCGAGAATCGCATTGACCTTGTTATCGGTTCTCGGACAGTAGTATTTGAATTGTGTTTGTTGCTCGGAGAATCATATTGGCCTTGAATGGTCATGTTGGCCTTGATAACGGTCCTTGAATAGTCGTATTTTCCTTGATATAGGTCCTCGGACAGTCACATTGGCCTTGATATCGGTCCCAGGAGAATCGTATTGACCTTGTTATGGGTCCTCGGACAGTCATATTGGCCTTGACATCGGTCCTCGGAGAGTCATATTGGCCTTGATATCGGTCTCAGGAGAATCGTATTGACCTTGTTATGGGTCCTCGGACAGTCGTAGAGTTGTGGTTGGTCCTCGGAGAGTCATATTGGTCTAGCTGGCGGTCCTTGGACAGACATATTGCAACGATGCAGACTGCATCGGCCATCGGGGTTATCTGAGGTCAGTGGACTGACCACATAATAAGGTAACTGGATAACCGGGTCACAGCTCATATTTACACGCGGAGCCTAAAATACCATCCCATGTTTCCCCAAGTCACGGATTCAATAAGTGCCATGGTTGGCCATGTGTGTCATCGTATTAAACCTGACTGGCGTGTAGAAATGAATGTGTACAACAAACATACCCCGTGGGGAGATCCTTTTATCGAACCATCACGATCGTGTCAATCCAGCACTGGATCGTTTGTACAACTGTTGTTTCATGTTGCTTCAGGAATGCTAATGCACTAATTAAACCACGATAATCTCCAAACACAAATCAATAATCTTACAACTTCGTATGCCATGCGTCTCTTACCCAGGCCGCGATCATCATCGACCAGGCATCATTTTGATCCGAGATGCTTGGTGACTTACAGAAGTGGCGAGTACTAAAAAACCCTTAAGCTCTGACACACAGGAAGATGCTGAGACATACTGACAATGTCACAGAGGTAACTCTCAGACCGATGTGTGATGTATGAAGGCGTCAGTTGGTGAAACAACTTCAATCAGACATAAATCCAAGATTGGACCGGGGCTGATTCAGAAGCGAACTGACGAACGGTGTCTTGGCGATGATGACGTCATAGAAGACTTCACTTCCTTGCGTGTGTGGATGTATGAAAATAAACCAACGTGCACAGAATTTAAAATCTAAGTAGCAACTGTCTAATTTTTCATATACTGTCTACTTTGACATCAACAAAGGCAAGATAAAATTCAAACCTTTACCAAGCCATCTCATGACACATTGCAAGAATCATCAAGACAGTGCTTAAAATGGCGACGTTATTGATCATTTCCCACACTATCAAAACCAATACACACCATATTTCTCAGAATGGATTCTCCGACCCTAGATTTCAGGCATATTGGGGGCTACGGGGTATCTTAATGATTCTCCAGGCATGTTCAAGGATTCCATTTCCTCAATGGGTACAATGTTTGAAGCACATTTCTGGCGACCCACCCGTGATATTGTTGGACTACTGCTAACAGTAAAACTATACTCACTCGTCCAACACCAGCTCTATACTGACCATCATTGTCGAAGTCTTTTGATTGGAGACCTGTAAACGTTCATATCTATCTTTAAAGATGTCCAATATTATTTGTTCAAACACGGTTAAGTTATGTTTGATGAATAAACATGTGGCGCTAAATAATTTACTCTGAAGCGCAGTCAAGAAGCAGTTACCATCGGAAACCGATTTGCAAATACCAAAACACTTCACAAAACACTGAGGGTACAAGCATCACGTTGCTATAGCGCTCAGAGAGACCAACAGAATCATATTAGCCAGGGAAGTTACAAACAACAGAAGGTATTCGTGTGGAACAACAGTATTGAAAAACACATTTATTATTGATAGCATTCATTAATATTAAATGCATGATTTATGGTTTATTGAGTCTTTGTACTGTTTCGTTGTTGAAAACGGCACATGGTATATTATGCGTGTAACTCAAAAACATTCAGACTTTTTTTCTCAAAACTTTGGATCTGAGGTCGGACTAAACACCCTGTTGACAGTTAACGCTGGAGCTGAATTATATCTGTGATCGGGTATCTGTGATAACTAATCAGCTTCAAGTCGACTTTTTTATGTGAATTCACATTGCCATTTAGAAAGTAGTCAAATGTAACCTATGGTGTATTAAAGATTACACTTTCTCAGTAAAGTACAGATGATAGTACTTTAGTTGGGCGAGGTCCATCCGGGATTCGAACCCACATCCTCAGAGTCAGGCACATTATCGCCAGCACAGTGTGGGTTCGAATCCCGGATGGGACCCAACCCAACAATAGAATCTGTACTTTACCGAGAAAAACGTAATCCCAAATATAACATGTGTTAGACCCTCTTAAGGGTTACCGACAATTAAATCAGCTAGGAAAGAAATATGTCACCACCGTAAGACCTGGCGCTGTCTGGACGGGTTCTGTGACGATGCGTAGCGAGAATTAATAGCATAATCTCATAAGACAGGGTCCAGTTTTTGCTCTAGGCTTAATTAGAAGGGGACAAAATTCGAGTAGCGTTAATGAGTGTTGGGTTACCTATTAGCTGTGATATTTCTAGAGCTGAAGGTAAGAGAGCTGGGTGTGGACACTTGTTTGTGGTGCTTTAATAACAAGGACAATGGACTATTGTTTTCGGATTGCCAGATAATAGGAAGGCCGGGGTTTGTGCCACATCCTTGTCGATGATTGCGGTCTGCAGTCACGTGGTTCCAATCATTAAACAGACAGTGTATGAAATGATTATTTTTGAGGTATTTTCAACAAATATCATCAGTATATTTGCGTTTTGGGGGGTATAAACGTAACAAACGGTTTCCACACTTTGCGTGAATTCCACAAGCGTGTGTGCGCAACGCTTCTCACGTTTATACCTGAATAAACGTTAAAAGAGTATATGAATGTCATAAACGTCTTCATAACACACGAAAATATTACTTGCGTCTTGATTCCATCAAAAGGGAGAAAATTGCAACATTTACACTTTATGTCCATTGAAAGCCTGATCTTTTATAGGCATGATTCAAATTGCGATAATCTTCGGCCGAATCGTTGCAGATTAACATGTCTGAGCAGAGGAAGTTTCATGTCAAGCCGTCGTCTATTTGAACTTCAAATCTCAGTTATCAGGAACATGATCGCAATATTTTCCGTGTTTCTTCCTATCAGCATGAGGGACTAAAGAATATTTCACACACAGCGTCCTTGACATGACGATATCAACATCCACCACATGACAAGAACCAATTACGAAGCCACATGCTGTCGCAGTTCGCATGCTGGAGCCTGTCCCCACTGATTACCGTTATTAGGGGCAAGGAAGCTGTGTGATCCCAAACAATCACGGCGACCATAGATTTGTTCTCTTGGTCACTGATTACATGCAATTTCAGATCCAGCAACAGACGCTGCTCAGAGAGGGCCAGCTGAGGCCTCATCCCAGTCTGTCTCACAGTCCCTGAACCACATTATTTTCCCTACAGCTAAACCCTCCCCAAGTCTGTCTCACAGTCCCTGAACCACATCATTTTCCCTACTGCTAAACCCTCCCCTAGTCTGTCTCACAGTCCCTGAACCACATTATTTTCCCTACTGCTAAACCCTCCCCTAGTCTGTCTCACAGTCCCTGAACCACATTATTTTCCCTACTGCTAAACCCTCCCCTAGTCTGTCTCACAGTCCCTGAACCACATTATTTTCCCTACAGCTAAACCCTCCCCTAGTCTGTCTCACAGTCCCTGAACCACATTATTTTCCCTACAGCTAAACCCTCCCCTAGTCTGTCTCACAGTCCCTGAACCACATTATTTTCCCTATTTCTAAACCCTCCCCTAGTCTGTCTCACAGTCCCTGAACCACATTATTTTCCTAAACCCTACTGCTAAACCCTCCCCTCCCTAGTCTGTCTCACAGTCCCTGAACCACATTATTTTCCCTACTTCTAAACCCTCCCCTAGTCTGTCTCACAGTCCCTGAACCACATTATTTTCCCTACTGCTAAACCCTCCCCTAGTCTGTCTCACAGTCCCTGAACCACATTATTTTCCCTACTGCTAAGCCCCCCCTCCCCACCCCCGCAATGCTAAAGTCCTAAATGAAGCAAGTCTAGATTTCCCCAGCTTCTCCCTACTCACGGCTCCTTTTCAATTTAAATGGGTTCCTTTGTTACAATCAAAACCATATATATTCAGGGGCTCGCCTCATCCCTTCTTCGCCTCCACAACATCCTCATATGATCGCGTCATCATCTTGACAGTGACGCAAGGGCTTGTAACGCAATACAATTAGCATCAATACAAATCGTGTCGCTGTTGGGGTCTTCACTTTATATAGAAAGAGAGCTAAGACACCGGCAGTGACAATATGTACCTTGATGGTGGGGATATTTTGCGTTACTTGTGGATAGTGATTCATGGATGACCGTGTTTGGCAGCTTGACTCCTCAGAGTTTCTGGGACTTCAGTCCTGCCCACAACGAAGCACATGTGACACATGTGGTCTCACATTAGGCACGTGATTGCTTGCCTGTGTTCAACCAGCAGTAAAAGGGTACCCGGTGGGATAAGATAGTCATATGACTGTTAACCGGGATAAAAATGTCTACGCTTTGCACCTAATTTGCCGTTAACGCGACTGAGCATCTTGTTGATATTGGGCACTCTACAAATGTATTACTCATGATGATGATGACGATGATGTTGACTGAATCGGTTCGTATGGTTCAGAGGTGACGAAGATATTAGCCTTGCAGTCTAAGCCCGATAGTTAAGGAAATTATATCGGATATTGCGTTGGAGCACAAGATGATAAGCGTCCTATATGTAATCATCAAGAGAAACTTTGCGTGCCAGAAATGTATCACCGTGGGTTCGAGTTATAGATTTACCATGATTATGTTATAGGTTTGTCTGCAGAATATCCGCATGAATCCCCCCACTGGTCAAGATGACACATCTTTATACAACGGACATTCTTTCGAGACAAGGTCGGTCAAAAAGGGAGAATAGGTGATTGTGTGTAGAGTCGAACCTTGCTAATGCGGACACGTATATACCGTCCTGAACGGGAGGTTTCCGGATATTGGGGTTCCACTGGAGTTGACAGAACCGCAGAAATGTCTCTCACTGAAAGTTGAAGTTAACATGCTACAGTAGACTCCCATTTATCCGGAAACCCCGCAAACCGGACGATATTTATCTGAAACGAAATTACGATTCTGCCTCAATTCAACAACCAGAACTTCCCTAAACCCGTCCCTAGCATAGCATATTTTGGTAAGTGACGTCACAATCTCAATGTCCCACATCATTGACGTCAAACAATACCTCGCCACCCCCAACCGCACGGGAATGAAATTCGAATCAGTGGCTAATTTTAGTGACGGGTTTAAAGTTTAAAGCATAATGATGGCTCTGACAAAAAGGTATTACAGCTCATCGGCTGTCGTAAGTCCTTGTTCAAGACGGAGTTACGAGGCAGTACCGTGTTTAGAAAGGGGTCCGGGCTGTATCTTTGCGGGGTAGGTTGATCGAGCACCAAGGGCGCTCTCACCGTTATTAAGGCTAAAGGGGTCGTTGTCAGCACGGGTACTACTGATATGTACCCCGGGTATAATGAATACAGAAACGTACCCAGGGACGGGTCCATTCTGAAGTGTGACGTATTCATGAACTCTCATACTGTTGTATTAGATACATTTGATTGCGTTATATAAGAAACGAGCTTACACAGTAACAAATATTTCGCGGTGCACAATACCACCCGCAATCAGCTGAACGGGATTAGTGAGTGAGTTTAGTTTTATGCCACTTTTATCAATATTCCAGCAATATCACGTGGACACAATATCACGTGGACACCAGAAATGGGCTTCACACATTGTACCCATATGGGGAATCGCACCTGGCCTGGGACACCAGAGTGGGCTTCAACATTGTAAGTGAAGGTTTAACCACTAAGCTACCCGACCGCCCCTGAACGGGAATAACTATATAGTAGTGGAATATGTATTTTGCGGTACACATCTGTAGTACCTGTGCCGACAACCACCCCATCAGCGTATTCATGCTGGAATACTGCTGACCGAGGGGATGAAAATCAAAGAAACACCGAGTCGCCATGACTTCCGGAATAAAAACATGTGGCCCACAGGCTGTCTTGAGAAACCCGTGAAGGCCCGGGTTAGAATTGATCTTCAGTAACCCATGCTTGTAAAGCAATGAGCTACAACAGGGCTATTAGTCTGTCTCACAGTCCCTGAACCACATTATTTTCCCCACTGCCAAGCCTTCTCTGCAGTGCTAAAGCCCTAAATAAAGCAAGTCTAGGTTTCCTCAGGTCTGAATCTCTGGTCTCCCTAGGGCTCCTTTTCAATATAAATGGGCTTGTTTGTTACTATCAAAATTATACATATTCAGAGACTAAGCCTTAGTCTACAGGGCTATAATCACTTGGCTGAATGATGGTATAACGTAACGTGTCGTCGGTTTACACAAGAAGTGTTTCATTGTCCCATATTACGTCACTGGTCATGGTGACCCAACACACACTGGCCCTTCTCTCTGCCCGACACCGCCATTGTTAAGTTAAAAGAAATCATGATCACTCGGGGATTTATCCCTGACACAGGTGCTCTCTCTTCGCTGCACCCTGTGAAATATTACCCGGGTATCAAATGATACAAGCAAGACAAAATGTCTATCTTATGTTCAGTATAAAACCTATCACAAACATCTAGCTGAAATCAGTAATCGTCTTGTATATGACGAGGTGCCACTCATCAATAACTGCTAATCGCTTCAGCTTGCTTGGTAGAGGGCCAAACAGGGACCTGTTGCTGACCTGTCTGTTTCAAGACCAGACACGTTTTTATTGAATATATAAAAGTCGTACCCACGATCGTCGTGGATTTGTGTGTCTTGATGTTCAACGTTGCTCTCATTTAGTACATCAGATTAAGTTGTTTAGAAAGTAATCGGGTCAAGTTAACCACTATAGCATAAGCAACATTTGATTTCAGCATTGTGCCCAACCAATACTCATATTACTCAATTCAAAGAATGTTTTTAACCCTTTCAGTTTTGTTCTTTACTAGTCTAATTTCTCAGTTATTTAGTTTCATTATCAAAACTTAATACACAAGTCATCGCGACTATTTACGACTTCTAGTATTTACCTAACGACGATACTGAACCAGAATACGTCAAAAGTTAAATCCAACGAATATACTTTTCGACGCTGTTCTTTAGCTGGCCATTATAAAGACTGATGGCAATGAGGATGAAAACAAGTTTGGAATGGTGCGTTCGTCTAAAGTGGTTGAAACAGACTGCCCGACAGTCATTAGCGTAAATTAAGTGTTGAAGAAAATATTACAATCAGAAACAGCCGATTCCATTCCAACATACTATCACGTCATTACTGTAATATGGGGAAACGTTACCCCTCCCTAACCCCAGCTGAGTGAATGAGTTTCATGGACGTGTATGTTTTATCACGTCCCAATTATCGCCATAACAGGCTGCAACAGCATGCTCCATCCCAACCTCAACTACCTGCTTCGTAATGGGGGAAGCATCTGAACAATGAGGACGCGGGGGTTCATGGAGACCGGGAGGAGCCCGTCTACAGATGGCTGCATACCTGTATGAAAGGTGCAGCGGCAGGTTTGCTGTCTCATATATAATGTCACTGTGCACTGTACAATGTCAGGGTAACCCGTTGTTGCTAGTACATTCAGTGACTGGACAGACAGAAATCAGAAACCATTCCCTGCAATTGACTGTGCTGAAGTCGTCTCGTATCCCAGTAAACATAACGATATTTTTACAACACTGTAATGAGTGAGTGAGTGAGTTCAGTTTTGCGTCGCATTTAGCAATATTCCAGCTATATGGCGGCGGTCTGAAAATAATCGAGTCTTGACCAGACAATCCGGTGATCAACAGCATGAGCATCGATCTACGTAATTGTGATACGATGACGTGTCAACCAAGTCAGCGAGCCTGACAACCCGATCCCGTTAGTCGCCTCTTACGATAAGCACGGTTTGCTGAAGCTGTAAGTAATCGAGTCAAGCGAAACACAGGATGGTAGCACGAGCAAGAATTGATAGCAACATTGTGCCCAACCTATACCCATATTGCTCGACTAACGGAACTCCCAGGACATATTTTAACCCGGAATTCTATCCCCCAGGATGAGTGAGTGAATGATTTTAGATTTACGCTGCTTTTAGCAATATTCGAGCAATATCACGGCAGGGGCTATCAGGAACGCCCACAGTTGACCTAGATAAAGACGGTGCGTGGAGAAAGTTTCTACTCCCTGCGTGTTAGGCATGTGAGTAATAATGGAAATGAGTGCATGTGGTTTTACGCCGCTTTGATGTTAATTAAGTTGTATCCCGTTGTGTCAGTTAATGTGTGTGTATTTTAGCCCAGTAAAATATACAGATTATTACGGTATGTATTTTCGACATTATAAAACTATC
The DNA here is from genome assembly GCF_003918875.1 of Haliotis rubra. NCBI lineage: Eukaryota > Metazoa > Mollusca > Gastropoda > Lepetellida > Haliotidae > Haliotis > Haliotis rubra. The sequence goes on along the minus strand of NW_025765370.1, from coordinate 1,654,115 downwards.
ATCTGTTGCCGAGTCATCAGACCAAAACGTTCATCGTGACAAACATATTTCATTTATCAAACACATTTCATCAGCATATGCTTTCTTTGTACGATGTTTATATACCATATGTTAACTGAATCACATGGTGTACGTGGCATTAAGGTCACACACTGGTGAGATTATTAAACTTTTAATAAAGAGACGCATTTTACAGTAAAGTAGCCACAATGGTCTTCGGCTCGCAATTAAACGTTCACATCAAACACCAAACGTTTTGGATTGAGCTAGTACAAAACTATCAATGGAAACAATATACGACTACTTTTTCTCACAATGCAACACGCATCATACATTAGAATCTCATTGATATAAATGAAGATATCAGAACATTATTGTATACTAGGCACATAAAGAAACTGTGCATACAAAAATTTAAAATCTAAATTTATCGAACCTGTGTAGACACATAAGGATTGAAACTCAGAGATTAGTGACATGTATCCAACATGCATGCACGTGCCACGTTCCGTGACGTCAGTGGGTTCGTCCTCGAGACGTGCAATACGTTGTTGACATTTATCAACTGGGATAATATTTTGACAATGCACAGTTTCTTTATGTGGCTAGTATATATTGAGTGACTGAGCATGGATTTACGCTATTTTCAGCGTCATATCCCAACAATATAAGGCCGGTGATACCAGACCCGGGCTTACAGAGTATAGCCTTGCGGGGAATCGAACCCGGGATCTCGGCGTCACGAGCGAACGCTTTAACCATTAGCCTACCTTAAAGCATGTAGAAGTCAACCCTAACAAGGTTCGAAGCTTCTCATTGACTGCTGTTTATCATGGCCTCATAAATTATATGTCTACTGCTTATTAATGTGATCCAGAATGGATATCAGCAGCACTCAAATACTTCAAATACTTCCGAAATGAGAAAGTCAGATGTCATCTGAGATATACAACATCAAATATTTTTTATCAGATCTATTTCAACATGGTTGTATAAATATCAGCTAGTGCCAATGTAATCACAAATCATGTTGGCAACCACATAAGTGACGCTGTTGGCAACCACATAAGTGACGCTGAACACCAGACACATAGAACTAACACTTCCACCAGAGTTCTCACCGTGGTTCAGTTGAATGGGTATTGTCTTTAGCGGTTGTTGGTAATATTCCATCAATATCGCGTCAGTGCCTGGGAGAACCAGAAATACAGAGTTGTGCCCCCTGGCTACCAGGATCCGCTGGTCATGAATTTTCCCCATTCACCATAGTAACTGCGCCAGCCAAAGTGACGAGAGAAATACTTGATCATCCTGTACACTACCGTGCATGGAGTGTTAGAATCGGTGGTCTATTTAGGGCTTAATAATTGTGTTAAATATGTAATAACTAGAATAATTTGTTTAAAGTTAATCTAACATTTCTAAAAGCCGTGGGGATTCCGGGTAGTGCTTTAGATCACCAGCAGCCTGTGAGTTTGTGCTGATTTGATCGGCAGGTTTGGGTCGGTGACTCGGTAACTGGTAGACTGGTTACATGGATCGGCGACTCGGTAACTGGTAGACTGGTTACATGGATCGGTGACTCGGTAACTGGTAGACTGGTTACATGGATCGGCGACTCGGTAACTGGTAGACTGGTTACATGGATCGGTGACTCGGTGACTGGTAGACTGGTTACATGGATCGGTGACTCGGTAACTGGAAGACTGGTTACATGGATCGGTGACTCGGTAACTGGTAGACTGGTTACATGAATCGATATTCATGCTATCAATCACTGGAATGTCTGGTCCAGATCTGGTAATTTGCAGACTGAGGTGGTATAGCTGTAATATTTGCTAAAAGCGGCGTTAAAAACAAATACCCCACGGAGATAACTAGCCAGACCCCCAGAGGCTGAAGCCGCGAGTAGCTGCAATGCCGCTGATGATGCGGCTTAACGCAACATTTACTCACTCACCCACCTCAGAGTTTAGTTAGTTTAGTTTTACGCCGTTTTTAGCAATATTCCAGCAATATCAGCAATATCACCAGAACTGGGCTTCACATATTGTACCCATGTGGGGAATCGAACACGGGTCTTCGGCTTGACGAGCGAACGCATTAACCACTTGGCTACAGCACAGCCCCTTTCACCTCAGAGGCTAGCGGACTATAACGAATGTTAACATGTGTCATTTGGGATTACACTTTCTCAGTGCCATACATCAATCATCCGTCACAGAAATATACATTTCGCTCTGAAATCGTGGCTCACAATAGCACCAACAAACAAACCAATTCCTCGTTGGTTAATACCAAGGTTATCCCGAACCAGGACATGTGAGCCCTGTCATTTAGACGTTCAATTTGTCTTCATACTGCACACTGAAACTCCCCATCAATAACAAGGTGGGAACAACACTATTAAATCACACGTTGACAGGTAGACAATATCAGGCACTCGCAGTAGGGGGTTCACATGACAACACGGATGCTTTGGTATCGTATTGCCATTAATTTCCAATGCGGCGGACTTAGGCCTCGACCCGTGCCCAAGGACATATACCGCCTAATTATGACACGGGCAATGAATATAGCCGATAATATTAACAGCTGACACTTGCTCGGATTTGAATAACTGGTAATTGTGAAGTTTATTGCCGATGAACAATAGTGTACATGGTGCCGTTTTACTAATACAATTATGTGATGATTTAGCCATTGTGTTGTTGGTCTAATGCAGACTGTTCATGTACATGTGTTTTCCAATCAGGATTCAAACCAGTCTATACCTCCCCCAACTGTCCCTCCCATGCCTGTATCAGTGTTTAAAGGTGATGCTTCGACCTGTGGTATATATGGATAAAATCAGGATAAAATATATGAACATATAAAATAAATGGATAAAATACGTTGTGATTTACAAATGCTATAGCCAGATATTTAGGTCAGTTATATTTCATCCTAGAACAACTGCTGTGTTATCACAGGGAACTACATAATGGACGAGAGCTGTTAAACAAAATCAAAGTAAGTTGCACAAGTAACTACAGAGTAGCGTCCCTTAGCCCTTTAGGACACTATGATCGTGGGTTCGAACCCCGGTATCTAGTCCGCGGTTTGTCAGCACCATTCCAAGCTCGTTCATTTCACCAAAGTAGTAAAAGTCTAAGACATACTTCACTTTTTTTATTTCACATCGAACTGACACACCAAGATATAACTGATATACTGTACCGAGAGGCATTAACTCAAGACGTTGACTGCATGCAGAAAGTGCATGCTATGTGTAGTTACAGTGTAAGGTACTGGAAGACGTGACTTGTGTGTGAAGGTATTGCATGTCACGCATGAAGGTAAGACGATACCTATAAGCTCTATAGAATGACATGAGTCATGCAAGATGTAAGTCACTGGGATAAAACATGGACGGAGACTCGCCACAGAACTCTCCAAAAGAAGGCGTGACTCATATACGATCGTGTTTTCAAGTTGGATTTATACAAGAGATGTTGCTATTTCTGTCAATAAAGCGCCGTATTGTATGTGAAATAACAAGCTTTTAAAACTGTCTCCACTGCATATGTGAAATGTATAAGAAATCATATATATTGTACAACAATTCATTATATAGGGGTGATAAATGTCCCCGACGTTATTGAATGTCTGTGACAAACCATCTATCACCTGATACAATCACATATACCTGACTCATTCAAGAACAGAAACAACAGGAGCAAGTGACAAAAAGTACCATGTTCGAAACTAATGTTTCATTTCACCATCATGACTGCCCTCATTCATTATCGGTGATCTGCCCGTTCATACATACAAACTTGTGTAAACTGTGACATCATAGACGAAAAAAAGGTTTCGATAAAAATACTTTCACTGATAGCATTTTTGCGGTTTGTCAACACAAACTGTGTAGGGTCTGATGACCGCCTGTGTTTAATTGTTCTTCCATGAGTCGTTGAGGTTGGCTGGACTCCCCACCATGTCCTAACCCCACTGGAAGTGCAAACTTCACGCTTGACTGCCCACATACACCATTCTTCTCATTTCATACACACACGATTGTACGTCCAGTAGGTATATAGCAGATCAATACATGCACTCGGTATAAACTTAAACTGGATTTGGTAACTCTCATTAAGATCATCTTTCTGTAGTGATTCAGTACAAGTGTTGACCATTTGGTTGACAGTATGTGTGTTGTACACATCCTGAATGAGGAACAAGATATAAATTCAGTTCTCACCTTCTTGTAAATCAGAAGTGCTCTCTGATCTTCGCTTCATCTCAAAGCCTCAAGTGACCACCTGGCTGGTCTTTGTTGATGGTGTTTGCTGAAGTCGTCCAGTATCACATCCCCACCACGGCACTGTATTCCACAACTGTGACGACATGTAACTGCAACACCGGTCACGATGATGTTTGTAACTCACTGTCATACAACTATTTGTAACCCTCACTTGTCTGAGCTCTTAACAACAGTTAGACAGCATGTTGTTAGTTCCACACACAACTCTCGTTTGCAACCTCCCAGTGACACTGCTGCCTGCTTCCGTCGCCAATCATGTCGTCTGCTTTTAAGTCTGTCGGCGCGTGCGCGGTCTTAAACACTGTCGTCTGCTAACACCGAGAGAGCATCATGTAGATAATAATATACGTCCGTTATCTGATGCTTCGAGTCTCGATAAGACCGTGTTCACCTGTGTAAAACTACAGGTGACTGCTTGCTACACACATCGCTCGTCTTTGTTGGACGAACCGTAACACCGGCTCGAAGGGGATTACGCGTGAACTCTCCCTCCTTGTACAGCGGCCAATGAACTTTACTCAAAGCAGCGCTATAACGGGGACATGAACGCAATTATGGGTATTACCCCATTGAACCAACAGTGGCGGGACGTTGTTGTGGCGGCACTAGAACCTATTTTGACTAGAATGTGATGTTTGGTTGTTGTCGACGATGGATTTAGATATCTGTAATACCAGAATGGTTATTGTATAGATGACACTCGAGGTAAATATTTCACGGGGACTGATATTGTCATTGCAACGTGCTGATTACCTGGTGTATGAACAACGGGGGAAGTTTGATGGTTATACAACCTCTTTATTATGAATGTAAGCGACACCTAGTGTATGTTTATACACACAAATATACTCATGCCAATAATGGTTGTCACCCCCTTCAATTTTTTTAATTGGAGAGGGCGTGGGGGTGTGGTATGTGGGGGTTGGGTGGGGAGGGGGACAACCATTATTGGCATGAGTATACATGCATCACGCAGTTGTTTTCTTCATCGCCATTTTGCCTGTTTTCACCTTCCTAACTAAAGCAGAAAATTACAATTGCCTCTCCCAAGCGAATTATTGTAACGCATCTAAAATTCGTAAATAGAAGGAACAGGGGTAAGATCGATAAAATGACAGAATTTAATACCAAATCTTATTCATTTTTATGGTCTCTGCGGTTAATCATTATAAGTTTATGTGCAGATCCATTAGAAAAGACGTTCTCAGTACGGGTGCAGTATGCATGAGGCGGTAGATAGCAGGGCAAATTGATTGTGTCTTTTGTGTGTGATAACAATAAGGTTTTTTGTATGCTACTGAATAGCTTGTTGACAACACAGTGAAGATCCGTTCTAAGAGTAAACGCTTCCCAAAAAAATGTGCATGTTTGGTGCATTGATGGTTTAGTGGCCTTTTGACTTATCAGTTCTTTTCACGTTCAGTTTCCAGTGCAGCCGAGAGTTACCTCGAGTGTCAGATGCTGTGAGCAATATTGAACTGCAAATGGTAGAATTTGTTGACTTGAGTCCTCGTTTTGGCGAACATCAACATGTACACAGTCATGCTTTGTTTCCAGTGTCTTTCCTCCGTATATCCCACACCTAATTCAATCATACCATAACAGATGTAAACGCTGTGAGGTCGGAATATGGTGGCCTTGCTCTAAAGCTGTACTGAATGCTTAGCCTGTATGTAAAGTAATTCTATCCTTTAAAGAGGCAAATCTAGATAAGCGCACAGTTATTGATGTTTGTTAGAAATTATCATTTAAACTACATGTATTAACTTTTATCTCAGAGACTTGTGCAAGTCTAAGAATATTGTTGCTCTAGGCTATGCTCCCATGTTTAACAGAACGTCATAAGTGATGGAATACGCTACCAACAGCGTCGGAATCTATCGATCTTGCTTGTGTACTGGACGGCCTCAATGTCTGACCTCTAAAGCTCCGCTATACGTAAGTGTGCTCGTGACTTTGTGGAGAAGTCCCCCCTTTCAGGGGTAGCTTGTCTCATCACCACTTGTGTATATCGTGATAGAAGGGGGTCAGTGTCACCTCCCCCACCCAGTATACTCCCCCGGGGGTCACGGCAGATCTACAATTACCTACATATATAAAGACATCGCTCCCGGAGGGTTTAAGTAATATAAGTGTCATTCCCACTGCCAGATCGCTTCTAGGAATGACTACAGTGGGTCGACTGACGACAGGGTGTGAAGTGACTGGGCTTGACAGATGGTTGACGATTGTCAATGTAAAAGTGGGATAATCTTATTTATCTATATATTCTTTGTTTTAATATACCGTCGTCATTTCTCACTCTATTACTGCCTATTTATTCATTCTCTCATTCCTTTCTCCCTTATTTATTTTCTCATTCCTTCCTTCCTTCGTTGATCCATTCATCCTTTCATTCATTCACTCTGTCGTCTAGTCATTTATCCACCTTTTCATTTATTCATTCGTTCCCAGATTAATCATGATTTATTTATCTGTTGTTTTCACCTTAGATATTAACGCCATCAGCAACGGATAGCTTAGCAACGTCCAACTGGTTAAATTCCTGTACCATAATGTCGGGACATTGTTTACACTCCTCTAAGACCAATATTTGGGCAAGTTGTGTGTATCTGTCTTGTAACGCGGCCAATGATTTAATACAGCGAGGTAGTGTGTGAAAACAATTACGGAAGACACAACATAGTAAATATATACACTCAACACGCCTCGTACAACAGCGCTTGTCGAGGCCCAAGGTGAACTTTAATTTCAAGAACAGTGAATACATGCGCTGAATCTAAACGCGTGTTTTATGGATACAGAGGCCATTGTATGGTGTCCGTGAATTGTCAATTTACATGCACGTATGTGGAGACATTACAGCCTGGTTATTACCAACAGAAAATTGTTTAAATTTGAAAAGGAACATCACGCCTATAACATCATAATCAACACACGTGTATCCATGTTGGGAATCGAACCCGATACTGCGATTTCTGAAAAATGAGTTGTTTATAACTTCTTGGCTATAGAAAAATTATCGACCATTATTATTACAGAGCGTTCCTACACTGTTATTATAGAAATGGTAATGTGTATTATATATTCTAAACTCACGCATACAAAGAGCGTAAAACGGTCACGCACAAAGCCCTGGTTCAGCGATATAATTATCCATGTTAGTGAAGAATGCCTGTAACATGTTTCTTGTAATAAAGGGGGCGGTGGTGTAGCCTAGTGGTTAAAGCGTTCCCTTGTCACGCCGAAGACCCGGGTTCGATTCCCCACATAGATACAATGTGTGAAGCCCATTTCTGGTGTCCTCCGCCGTGATATTGCTAGAATATTGCTAAAAGCGGCGTAAAAGTAAACTCACTCACTCACTTGTACTAAAAGCGGCGTAAAACTAAACTCATTCACTCACTTGTACTAAAAGCGGCGTAAAACTAAACTCACTCAGTTGTACTAAAAGCGGCGTAAAACTAAACTCACTCACTCACTTGTACTAAAAGCGGCGTAAAACAAAACTCACTCACTTGTACTAAAAGCGGCGTAAAACTAAACTCACTCACTCACTTGTACTAAAAGCGGCGTAAACCCTTATTCGCTCGCATATGTCAACAAACACTTCCTGTAGCACGTTTGATGCTACTCTTAACAACAGTCGACACAGTTCCACGTTGTATTGACGACCATTAGATTAACGCAGCTCTCAGTGACTGAAACATCCCCACCGACAGTAACAACGTTGACTACTCAGCACCGACACAAAGTATAGCTAAAACATGAGTACAGGAAGTCAATTTTCTGTTGCCGTAGGGCGATACCTGGTTGCCTAGCAACACGACAACTTTAAGTGATAAATGGAGTGGTCTAAGAAAGCTCTCTACCAGCTAGCAGACTGAAGAAGACAAGGTGCTATTGTGCTCACAGTTGTGAACATGTCCAACATGTAAAATAAAATTTGTATTTATAACAACTTTCGGTACTGAGCAGATTTGTCCACCGCCACCTGACTGTAGTCATGAGGGGTATACCACTTACTGTGCACTACGTCATACAGCGTCTGTAAACACGACACCAAATCAATGTGACAATACTCATTTAGAACGAGCACCGAGCAGTTATTTATAGTTAAATCTTGTGTTTCAGTTTAATAACGACACACATTTACTGATGTGACTGAATTATTTGTCTCGCCATCAAGACTCCACGTGGCGGCTTGTTTTCCTGACTCCAGACGGAGAGGGAAATGTATTGGGAACAGTTGTCTGCCTGACGGTCCCAGAACCATATTATCTCCCCTTCGACCCAGAGCAGACTGTAATGCAAACGCTCTCAATTAATCAAGTCTAGATTTCCCAGGTTCTGAATAACCCTTCTCACTGGGGCTCCTTTTCAATTTAAATAGAGCTCTTTGCTTCTCTCAGAGTTTGTCTTTGCATCTCTCAGAGTTTGTCTTTGCTTGTCTCAGAGTTTGTCTTTACTTCTCTCAGCGTTTGTCTTTACTTCTCTCAGAGTTTGTCTTTGCTTCTCTCAGAGTTTGTCTTTGTCAGAGACTAAGTGTTAGGCTTTTTCGACAGGACAGAGACTCAGTTCAATGATTCTAAAACGTCAGTGAAAGAGAATACCCAATTTTAACTATCCTTGGACATAGGTTCTATTTGACATAGGACAAAACAACTCATAAAATTTTATGTCCGGACCTTTGAATATCAGTAATAACACTGGGTGTTTGCAAAAAGGTTTAAGCTTGTCCGGGTTAGAGTTCGTCTTCAGCAACCCATGCTTATCGTAAGAGGCGACTAACGGGATCGGGTGGTCAGCTCGCTGACTTGGTTGACACATGTCATCGTATCTCAATTGCGTACTTCGATGCTCATGATGTTGATCACTGGATTGTCTGATCCAGACTCGATTATTTACAGACCGCACTCACCAATAGTCCAGCTACATGGCGGCAGTTTGTAAATACTCGAGTCTGGATCAGACAATCCAGTGATCAACATCATGACCATCGATCTGCGCAATTGGGAACCGATGACATGTGTCAACCAAGTCAGCGAGCCTGACCACCCGACCACAAGTATAGTTGCCTTTTGTGGCAAGCATGGTTGTTGAAGACCTATTCTACTCCGGATCTTCACAGGTCTACAAGTAAAGAACAAAAAATGGAAATAGATCTTTTTTACAAGGTTGGGATCAGTTTAACCAACTAATTAATTATTATTATAATTAATACAAATACAGTATGAAACTCAACAATGTCAAATACTTTCCAATTAACTTGATGACATTATTTCAACTGACCCAATGTTGACTATGATAAAATACTTTTAAAAACAAACATATATTGATGCATACAGAAATCAATGCGGTTTCTAAAATAATCCAAAAATCGACAAAAAATAACATAGGCATAAACTATGTTAATATATCGCCCTCTTTACGTTCATGCAATTCACCTTTGCGGTTCGTATACAATTACTGTTTCTAAAATTGCATTCATCGTATCCATATATGAAAGTGTTTCACTGTAATTACAGTTTCTATATACACCCGCACTAGACGCGACACGGGTCGAACAACGCAGTGCCTCCGATAATGAGCAGATGTAACGAAGCGGAAGAAAACAATTCCGATTTAATAATTACCAGCGTACTATTTTGAGGAACATGAGGAATATGAAATATTTTGATTGATATCAATATAGATTGGTTCTCCAGGGCATTGAAGAATCTGTGCTAGGCCCTGAATTGTCATTCATAATGTCATTAATACTTATAATATTGTAGGGATTGAAATAGCAATAACGTACGTGTTTGAAATATGAGTTTGTTTGCTGAAAACAAGACCCCCTGGGCCTTCCAAGTACAGTTGTACTTAGGTAACATGTAATGTATATCTGGTTGTTCGAGACAAACAGAGTACTGATGTAAGTGTCGATTAATTATTTTGTTCTAATCATTAAGTAAGTTCATAAAAATTACACAAGAACAATACAATGGTCAAACAGTTACACACTTAGGCTAATTAAACTTATTAAACTTACCCAATCCTGCACACGTTTAATTTTAGAAATATGAAACGTGTTATTTATGAAATGTCCTGATATTAAAATACCACGATGTTGCATTAATTTCCTGACTATTTTGGAGCAATATTCACGGAAAGAACTGATCGTTATCACCGTATAGAGACAATAAGGAAATAGCCCTGCCGATAACCGGGCGAATAAATACACCTACAGTTGTGTGTACACGTTCACTGTCTTGTCGTGATGATACACTTCCGTGACGGTTGGGGTTCGCCAGGTGAGCTTAGTAAGAGTACATGAGCGGACTAATACAGATTAAGAGCAGAACACTATATAATCATCATTCTCACGAACACTAGATGTTTTACGTATGTTTAACATGAATGATTTCGAAATATCTTTTCTTGGTAGAAATGACTGAACAAAGGTTTCAGTTCTTTTTCTATTTCAAGCTACAAATCATGACATTTGCTGAGATTGAAATATTTGTTTTCATTCGAGAAAGTGTAGCATGTTGCCACAGACAACACTATTACCAGCTTAAACTATGTAATGGTAAATATTCACCTACAAATCAGAACCAGGAAAACCACGAATCACCGTAACCATACATAGCAATGGCATGGAAACATGTATAGTCTATCCTGCCACCTACCCAAATATGCTACCCGTGAAGATCCGGGTTAGAATTGATCTTCATCAACCCATGCTTGACGTAAGAGGCGACTAAAGGGGTCGGGTGGTCAGATTCGCATCGTATCCCAATTGCGTAGATCGATGCTCATGCTGTTGATCACTGGACTGTCTGGTCCAGACTCGATTATTTACCGACCGCAGCCATATAGCTAGAATATTGCTTAAAACTTAACTCACTCACTCACTCCACTATGCATGTACTCATTCAGATACGAGGAGTGAGTGAGTGCGGTTATAAAACGCTTTTAGCAGTACGCATTCCACAGTGTAGAAGATTCAGGGACACCCATTCGGATCAGCGATGAATGATACTAAGAATTGAGCTGGTGATGATGATGATGATGATGATGTTGACGACGACGACGATGAGGATGATGATGAAGATGGTGATGGTAATACCAATTGCAAAGGTGATGGTGATATCAAATACGATGATGACGACGACGATGAGGATGATGATGAAGATGGTGATGGTAATAACAATTGCAAAGGTGATGATGATATCAAATACGATGATGATGACGACGATGATGGTGACAACTATGATGGCGATGATTGTGACGACGATGACAACGACGACGACGACGGCGACGAGGATGATGGTGATGATGATGTACCAGTGAGGACGTAGTAAAAGACCTTCCGTTTACCGTTAGATAGCGGGAATAGTTCCACCTCCCATAAACCATGATGTCAGTTTTTGTCCTGATCAACATGTTATAATGATATATCATCTCAGATCCATCACAACACCACGGGAGAGGAGGAGACTGTTGTCATGGTAACACCGACCATTCTTATTGCTTCATCTTTTTATGACTTCACGAGAGACAGATATTGGAACGAACAACCGTGTCTGCAATCACTATATATATGCATGTAAATATAACGATGCCGGTGTCAGTGTCAGCCAGTCAGTTTGCCTATACTCGGTTGTGTTTTGATTTCCTTGCAGAACAAAAACGTTATAGTGAATAAGGAAATGTCGTCTATATTTAGGCATGTGATAAATAACAGATCTGACTGCAACCGAACCGTTATTGTAAACAGATTCATTTCCGTACGTCAGAGTACAAGATCGCACTGACGGAGATATTGATCATCTAGTTTAACTCGGATAGTGGTAATCTTATAACAGACAGATATAAACACAAACTATTTATATCTGTATGTTCATATAATGGATTTTTTCGTCCAAGTCATTATCCAAACGTTATGTGACGAACCAAGCATTCTTGCTAATTTGTTTCCGTATGTTGCTTACGTTAACAAGCGAATCGAATAATTAGTTATACAATGACATGTGTCTACCAAACTAGCGAACCTGACCACCCGATCCCGTTAGTCGCTTCTTAGAACCATCATGACTGTCTGAAGATCAATACTAACCCGGATCTTCACGTGTGAAACCATGATTTCGGCTGTAGATATATTACAGCTTTATTTTCAATGTTTTGAAGAAGAGAGTATAACCGACTATCCCACTTCCTTGTGAAGACGGTTACCATGGTGACAGTATAGTACCTGTATAAGCAGTCAGTTGATTCAGCTGTGGTTAAGTGTTATTTCTATCACTTAAATCTCAAATACATCCGCACAAGCGTAGAAAGGGCTGATTCATTATATTACGGGCGCTTCTTTTGATGACCCGCGGTGGAGACATTTTCGATAGCGTCGTAGGAGTAGCGCCCCTTGGTGAAAATGGCATTCTCGGTTGACCGCTGATGTTCAGTAAATGCACAAAATATGACGAACTGGTTAAATTGCCATTCTGCTCTTCTGACGATCACTAGACTTGCCTATGATATATGGGGATCATGTTTGTTGTCGAAGTTAATGAATGAATGAATGAATGAATGAATGCTGTATTCAGAGTACCAATTGTCTATACTCTCCTCGCTGTAGTGTCACCACCCCCAACCCCCGTGATACTGCGGGAGTATTGCTAAAAGTGGCGTAAAGCTAAACTCACTCACTTACTCACTCATCGCTCTAAAATCAGTAATACCATGTTCTTGTTACTTGGTTTCGGATCAACTGATTCCACAAATAAAAACAAACCACATTTTATACGAATCAATTTTATTTGCATAATTATAACATATTTCATAATCTGACTTCATAAATAAAATATTTGCATTTTCAACAATGTAAACAAAATAAAATAACAAATTGACCTTCATTTGCTATTTATGCCTACGTTAATAGGAAAATAACAGTAAGCATATGGCATTATGCAGTGGATGTAAACAAACCGGCAGTAACCTAAAATACATAAAAAGACACGAGCCTGAATCAAACACTAGCAACATCAACAAATGTTTGCATACGTTCACCTACAGGACAGTAACTGCTTAGAGTTCAATAACATGTGGACATGAAATATTACATGCTTATTTCCACAACCATTGTAATCCTACAGGTGTTTAAAGGGGTATCACAATATGTACTTTTCATGATGGCAAATGAATTAAAAACTCTGTAACCGATAACTTAAAAAGTTTAAAACTATTTCAATTTACGACAGGGTTTATCTTTAACAGCACCGAAACTTAACGAACAGGTTATTGAGATGTTAGCCAACACCAGACAATATTACGTCATTTCAATTACACCTTAATCAATTGGAGTTACCTTGTCATGTTAATAGTGTGTCCGAAACCAAGTAGTGTACACAATTGGAGATTACCTTGGTGTAGTTATATATATAGCTTTTTGGGGAAACCCCAGTCAGTTATGGCCATGTCCCGTCGGAAAACAAAGCCGGGATTTCTACGTTGACATGAAGGCACAATATCCATTATACCTCATTAATAATTCCACACCTGTAAACAATGACCTGTTTCCAGTCTCAAGGCACAACGGCACTATGTACACATTTGAGAACCATCGGGACTGAGCAATTATTGAAATTACAATATTGCTACTTCATATTTTTTTTATAAAGGCAAGTGCATCGTGTTTACAGTAAGCAGAAGAAACCTTTATCGCGAGACCACCGTGTAATAAAATATACATGATAACATTGACTAGCTTTCAAAGAGTCACGTTCCCTGGTCGGGTTTACCAAGACGCTTAATTACACAGAGCACTGATCCATTTACCGACATCTAGTGGGCTTTTGTCTCGAAGCAGAATATCCTGAGGATGTCGCGATACGATATGTCACACTAGAATGTACATAGCAGGCAACGTCCGGACTGGGATCCAGTTTTGTCTGTTAATGGTTGTACATCTCAGCAGCTATCGGAAAGTACAGGATTACAATGTCTGTTCCATGAGCCAGTAGAGGTCAATCACGGTAGGGTGGTGTGCATTTCAATAGACATTTAATTAAATATATCATTCACTGGATTTCAAACAACACCGTAACCGATTTCACATGATCAATGAACTCAATGGTTCGTAACAACCTTTGTCCTTCCCATTTGTGCATATATTTATTGCTTATTATCTTTGCATAACACAACCTCGACTATTTCCCACTTCAACGCTCCGTTGCAGCTACACACACGTCATCGTGCGAAATACTGAAATATTCCACAGATTAAATAACGTTTGAAGGAAAAAAGAATTTAGTTTGACTTTACTCTCATCTTTGAAAACACATTTGCTGTTTTAAATTATCTCCCTTTGACCACAGCCTTCAAAGCTAGACGTACCTGAGGCAAAATATACAATTATCTCTCCCAATCGAAGTATATTTTAAGGACCTCACAGATAAGAAAATACATATGTATTTGGCACATATTGTTGTCCGTTACTAAACGTGTTTTTCACGGACGATGACCAACATGCGAAAACTACCCACGAAAACATGCATAGCATATGCCCCACATAAATATTGTACAAAATGGATCTCTCAAAGAAACTATTAATCACAGAGGCGCTGCTTACTTCGAGACATCATTCGAGTTCTTTGTAACCTCGCTGTCCTAGTTTGACTCAGACGTTCACAAGCTTACAGAAACTTCCACTGTGACGTATTTCAGTCACGTTACTGTAGATCTGCAAGCCTTTGGCTATAGCTCCATGACTGCCTCTAAGTATCGTGTAATGTAACACTATGGCACTATTTAGTTCAGGTAAGAGGTGAACAGAACATTTTAAATCAGCTATTTCATGTTACTGACAAAAAGATTGCACCAATAATTGGAATCGTATTGTCAAAGCCGGCTAAAGACTAAGGCATTTTCTAGTGTGAATTAAGAGACCTTTCTGACTGCCGGGGTCTCAAAGATATGGTTCGTGGCATTATGTTGTCACAACCAAACCAAACAAGGAATGTTCCGTGGCACACTTGGACTGGACTTGGTATGCATAGATGTTCCTCCTTTGAAAGACATGGTAACACCTCATACTATAGATTGTATTGGATTTCCGTATATGTACGAAGGAATGGGTATTACTTGCAGTCGCTTGAACAATTATGCAGCTTTCAGCGACGAAATCTTACAATGTTTAAAGGGAAGTAACACCTCTCAGCCATATAACTGTAACCGGAAGTACGCCCTCAATATCTAGAGTTATCTTCTCCTGGATCTTTGTGGACGGGACAGTTGTTGCGTTTGTTTACCCTCTTCAATCTGTGTTTAAACAGACAGATTATGACGAAAATGATCAGGGTCAAGACCGGAAGTGCCACCAAGACCCCCCCTACCGCAAGCAGAGTGGGGTCATTGTTCTTGGAGGCGTAGAACACGAGGAGGATACCTGAATGACAGAGAACAGAAGAATTAGTCCTGAAATGTTGTTTCAGACCGCACCAGCAATATTCCAGCTAGTTCATGACCTCCTTTAAACATCAAAGTCTGTACCAGGCAAAACAGTGGCTGACAGCATGAACACCTGGCAGGGTATGATGGTCTAATCCAACCATCAGAAATGGGCATTCGGTATTGGCCGATTAAAGTAACGTTATGTTTCAAATCAACCACATTTTGAAGTTACGATAAGCACTAAAACTGCAACATGGTAGAGTTTTACGACAGGACAACATACCCGACGGGAGCCCTACAAAGAAGGCGAAACCCACAGCTGAGGCAGCTAAACACCCCTGTAGACAGCACAGACTTGACTGGACGGTCTCTGAAACAGTAAGGCAAAGTCTGGTTAGTTTAGGTGAAATGAGGTTACACGCCGGATTCAGTAATACTGGTCGTATATAGCGAATCTACGTGCGTGAGTGCGTTCGTGTCTGCGCACACTTGTACAGACATATGCAGGTTTTATAGAGCAATCCTCCTCAGATATCAGGCCGCGAGATTAACATGGATTCCCAACTGAGAGACAGTACACTGACTCCGTACCGACCAGTCCTTGTTTTATACGCTTCACTCAAATACTCCGACACTTCCTATACTGCACCAACACATATTTCGCATCGACTTCCGTGATCAATATCGCAGAAATCATTAGCGACAAACAAAGCATATCTGAACATCAGGTACACACATCTTGCCGAACATCTACAAATGGTTCAATATCAATACAGCTGAATTGGCAAACCTTTGTCCCAAACCTTGACGTACACAATTCGGGTCAAAACAACGCCCAGCCAAAATCCAATAGCGCCTGTTCTGCAAGTGCGCCATATTGGCCCAATACAAAGCTACCCCAGACACACTCTGCCATCATGTGGTCTTGTTTGTTCTGAATAAGCTGATAATCAGCCTTATCGTCCTTCATAGGAGTTCAGGCCAGCTAAACCCGTGGCCTTGACGTCATATGATCAATGTACCCTACACAGGAAGCTTGTTTAGGTGCACTATTTTATTCACACAAACAACAGCAGCCCAGTAGGAATTAGGGTCTCTTAAGGACATGCCTGGGGTATTGTATTGAGACCAAATATTTATCACCTTCATCCTCAAAACGAAATTTTCTTAATTACAACTATTAGAGTAAATGTTACTTTTTCACAAATACTCAAAAGAATGCAACAATTTAATCTACCTGAAACAAAATTATTTTTTCAAGAGTTATCTAGGTCAATTTATGTGATAAATTCACCAGCTCCCCCACCCTACCACCACCCAAAGCCCCCAATCGAAAATGAAAAAAACCACTGTACATTCCAGATGGAATTAGCATAGCTGCATCATAGACGGATTCATGAACGTGACACACCTTTGAGCACACCCCCAGCTCAAAACAGAGTCTTAAAGGTAACCCTGGAGACGTGGGTTACATGTTATGATTTCTTGAACAATAACACTCATCTTTTTTAACCGGTAAACAACCGCCATTGTCTTACGGTGTCTGTTCGTCAGGTGTTGCTTGACATTTCAATAAGCACGTGAGTTGTCATGGCAACCGCCATGTTTGGACGTACACATCATTGTCATAGTTGAGTGCCAATTTAGTTGTCCGTTTTACAGCTGATCATGCTGTGATAGATGGTCGCGCAGTAGGTTGAAACAGGTTTGAGTGGTATGAGCTTGAAGATCCACTGTTGGTAAAGGATAGGAAGGGACTATTGTTGAAAGGACAAATGACTGAATTGTCTCTCAAGTGTAGGAATCTGTGTTGTCGCCGGGTATTGGTTCCGATATAATATGGAGACGATATGTTGCCGAATAATTGTTTCAAAGATTGCTATTCATTCAATATTCATAACTCAGTCACGCAACGGCACTGTTTGTCCTGTAGCCTCGGATGTCGTACAGAGTTGCCTCCCCTAGACCTGCCACGATTCGATGATCGTTCATTTAAATTCTGATTCGGGATGATCATGTCCTTGGTATGTTCTCGCTCGCTCGCACTCACTCACTCATTCACGCACCTAGTTACTCACTAACATTCTCGTCAGCTTCCGGTTCAGAAATGACCTAACTGCCTATGACTCAAAGACAAGTGATAGTCAAACCAAACCAAACACCCATTATTCCTACATGTGCCAGACCTAAAATCACATTGACAACGGTATTTAGAGTTTTTTCAACTTACAACATTGCTATTTCTTTACCATCTAATATTTAGAAGGACTGTGATTTAGATTCCGGTAAACGAGCCCAGCCAGAAGTCAATAGAATCGTCCTGGTGATTCAGGTTCTGTGTACACGTGCTGGCAAGGTTTGTCTTGTGCAAATACGCAGCTGCTTGGTAATGCCGACAGGAGCAGCGCATCAATAAATCATACTGAATTACACATTTATGAATATTCAAAATGGAATGGCGGTCATTTTTTTAATTAGACAAACATGCGATGTGCACATCTGTGGTGATACAAGTGAGTCCCGAACAGTATTGTGTTACAACGTGGGGTGGAGAGCCCTTAGTCGTGGACGCTTGTTGTCACCCTGGCGGACGGGCATGAGCTGACTGACTGGGGTCATATACGATTGTGAGGACTCCGTTTGATTTAACAATTATCTTGAATATCATTTCAGTTATTGATGAAATTCATGCTTAATAAAATCAAATTTATTAAAATTGTCATCAATGAGGAAACTAACTACGTGAGTGAGTGAGTGAGTGAGTGAGTGAGTGACATGTGTTTAACGCCGCACAGTTGGGGGCGGGGGACCAGTCCTCTGAAGTTTACCACCTCGGTGAAACCCTTGAGCACTCGTATATAGCTGACTAGTCTTGAGACATAAAAATCAGGACAAAATGGGATTCGAACTAAAGATCCGGGTTTCTGGCGGTCTTTTGAGACAAAAGCGGTAACTTTGGATCGTCTGTCAAATTCCCTTTTTGTAATGATCACGTCACAGTGTTGTTTGCGAGACGGACGTCACCGACGTTGTTGGACAGACGGGCGTCACAATGTTGTTGACAGACGGGCGTCACAGCGTTTTTGGACAGACGGGCGTCACAGACGTTGTTGGACAGACTGGCGCCACAGACATTGTTGGACAGACGGGCGTCACAGTCTTGTATTTAGGGTGTGATGTACCTGGGGTGTCATGCGTGGATCTCGGGCGTCCTGTATCTAGGGTGTGATGTACCTGAGGTGTCATGCGTGGATCTCGGGCGTCCTGTATCTAGGGTGTGATGTACCTGAGGTGTCATGCGTGGATTTCGGGCGTCCTGTATCTAGGGTGTGATTTACCTGAGGTGTCATGCGTGGATCTCGGGCGTCCTGTATCTAGGGTGTGATGTACCTGAGGTGTCATGCGCGGATTTCGGGCGTCCTGTATCTAGGGTGTGATTTACCTGAGGTGTCATGCGTGGATCTCGGGCGTCCTGTATCTAGGGTGTGATGTACCTGAGGTGTCATGCGTGGATCTCGGGTGTCCTGTATCTAGGGCGTGATGTACCTGATGTGTCATGCGTGGATCTCGGGTGTCCTGTATCTAGGGTGTGATGTACCTGATGTGTCATGCGTGGATCTCGGGTGTCCTGTATCTAGGGTGTGATGTACCTTTAGGTGTCATGCGTGGATCTCGGGCGTCCTGTATCTAGGGTGTGATGTACCTGAGGTGTCATGCGTGGTTTTCGGGCGTCCTGTATCTAGGGTGTGATTTACCTGAGGTGTCATGCGTGGATTTCGGGCGTCCTGTATCTAGGGTGTGATTTACCTGAGATGTCATGCGTGGATCTCGGGCGTCCTGTATCTAGGGTGTGATGTACCTGAGGTGTCATGCGTGGATTTCGGGTGTCCTGTATCTAGGGTGTGATGTACCTGAGGTGTCATGCGTGGATTTCGGGCGTCCTGTATCTAGGGTGTGATTTACCTGAGATGTCATGCGTGGATCTCGGGCGTCCTGTATCTAGGGTGTGATGTACCTGATGTGTCATGCGTGGATCTCGGGTGTCCTGTATCTAGGGCATGATGTACCTGATGTGTCATGCGTGGATCTCGGGTGTCCTGTATCTAGGGTGTGATGTACCTGAGGTGTCATGCGTGGATCTCGGGCGTCCTGTATCTAGGGTGTGATGTACCTGAGGTGTCATGCGTGGATTTCGGGTGTCCTGTATCTAGGGTGTGATTTACCTGAGGTGTCATGCGTGGATTTCGGGCGTCCTGTATCTAGGGTGTGATATACCTGAGGTGTTGATCTATGCCACACTGGGTCTAGGGTGTGAGTGAGTGAGTAGGGGTTTACGCAGCATTTAGCAATATTCCAGCAACATCACGGCGGGGAACACCAGAAATGGGCATCACACACTGTACGCATGTGGGGAGCGAACCCTTTGACCACTAGGCTACCCCACCGCCCCGTCTAGGGTGTGTCATGTACCTGATGTGTCATGCATGGATGTCGGGTGTCCATGCCTCATTGAACTATGACACACTGGGTCTAGGGCGTCGTGATCAATGGCTGCCGTCAGTTACAACATGAGAAGCTTTGTAGATAACAATTTCTTTGAAGATTATTGTGGCTACTGCTTGTCCCTTCATCAAATGAACCTCTGACGTCAGCGAAGTTTGTGGTATCTCCTCCCTTTGGTAACCCCAGAGGGAGACACACCATGTGTGACTTCGACAGACTTCAACTACCCATGCCATATAGCTGACAGAGTAACTAAATACTATGATGAACAGCCCGGGATCTGCCAGTGGCCACTTCCATACAACTGACAGAGTAACTAAATACTAGGATGAACAGCCCGGGATCTGCCAATGACCACTTCCATACAGCTGACAGAGTAACTAAATACTAGGATGAACAGCCCGGGATCTGCCAATGACCACTTCCATACAGCTGACAGATAGAGTAACTAAATACTAGGATGAACAGCCCGGGATCTGCTATGGCCACTTCCATATAGCTGACAGAGTAACTAAATACTAGGATGAACAGCCCGGGATCTGCCAATGACCACATCCATACAGCTGACAGAGTAACTAAATACTAGGATGAACAGCCCGTTCTCTGCCAATGACCACTTCCATATAGCTGACAGAGTAACTAAATACTAGGATTAACAGCCCGGGATCTGCCAATGACCACTTCAAAGTGTTCCACTAATACCCACAGCCCCCTTCAAAAGGGTATTGATTGATACAGCTATCTTTGCCAAGGGTGTATATCACTTCCGTATTATGTGTAAACCTTCCACTCAATAATTGACGATCCAGCGGACCATGACACTTCAGCAGCGGATGGAAAGCTTCATGACGCCCTACATGATCACTGATACGGTGGTAATGCTGCAGGTTGAGTCAGTTACAGGTAGAAGGAAAGAATATCGATAACTCTCTGGCTGGATCATTGATTGTTCCGCATTGTTTATTCAGTTCCCGGGTTATAAAGGCGAGGTGAGGTAAAGGGTGCCTCAACACGTTCTTCTACATCAACTGTTGTTGCTGATGTTTATGCTGTTGCGTAAATTTTTTATGTTGTGTAACTGTCGTCATGGCAATGAGAATGGCGGGACACTCGCCAGTTCATACACTGGAAGCTGTTTTTACGAATGTCCGTGCATTTCCAGCTTGGGGCAATGACGTTTGTCAGACAAATGAGCGCGCCATTTTGGTATTTTACGGCTTTCAGCGAATGAAGCCATAAATCACAGCTGAGATAGTTTTTGGCAAAAACAAACGGGTATGGTGATCGTCCGCGTAATTTTAAACCCATGACAGGTGCAAATGTATACAACGAACTGCACTATGTGAGACCGATGCATTGCCATAGATCCTTGGTTACTTGGGATGCATTGCCATCGATCCATGGTTACTTGGGATGCATTGCCATCGATCAATGGTTACATGTGATGCATTGCCATCGATCCATGGTTACTTGCGATGCATTGCCATCGATCCATGGTTACTTGGGATGCATTGCCATCGATCCATGGTTACTTGGGGTACATTGTCATCGATCCATGGTTACTTGCGACGCATGGTCATTGATCCATGGTTACTTGGGATGCATTGCCATCGATCCATGGTTACTTGCGACGCATTGCCATTGATCCATGGTTACTTGGGATGCATTGTCATCGATCCATGGTTACTTGCGACGCATGGTCATTGATCCATGGTTACTTGCGACGCATTGCCATTGATCCATGGTTACTTGCGACGCATTGCCATCGATCCATGGTTACTTGGGATGCATTGCCATCGATCAATGGTTACATGTGATGCATTGCCATCGATCCATGGTTACTTGGGGTACATTGTCATCGATCCATGGTTACTTGCGACGCATGGTCATTGATCCATGGTTACTTGCGACGCATTGCCATCGATCCATGGTTACTTGGGATGCATTGTCATCGATCCATGGTTACTTGCGACGCATGGTCATTGATCCATGGTTACTTGCGACGCATTGCCATCGATCCATGGTTACTTGCGACGCATTGCCATCGATCCATGGTTACTTGGGATGCGTTGCCATCGATCCATGGTTACTTGGGGTGCATTGTCATCGATCCATGGTTACTTGCGATGCATTGCCATCGATCCATGGTTACTTGCGACGCATTGCCATCGATCCATGGTTACTTGCGACGCATTGCCATCGATCCATGGTTACATGACGCATTGCCATTTGCGACGCATTGCCATCGATCCATGGTTACATGTGATGCATTGCCATCGATCCATGGTTATTTCGGGTGCAATGTCATCCCTCCTCCAGTACTTGCGATGCATCGACAGCTGGTTCAATTCTAACGACCTGAATCGATCCTGATAATCCTATATAAATCGGTTTGAGATTATATGTGAGTTTAGTGTTATTTGACGTATTCGATTATATAAAAAATTCGGACATGACGGACGATGGGTTTCTGACCCACCTGATTGGACTGGCCTACCTGTTGCCATGGGTTACAGGTATGTTACTCACTCTCATTGTATGTGTAGAATGCCCGCGTTTCTTTAACGGGATTTACGTGCAGAGCAAAGATATATATACCTATTGCAGATCCCTTTCGAGTAAATCAACATAGAAAAAACATTCTGAAAATGTAAGCTGTGTCACTCGACCTCTGACAATGGACAGTTCCAGTGAGACAGTCACGCACACACCTATAAGTGTCACGCTCTGAATTTCGTGCACGTCTAATGCGTGCAAACTGCCCGTCAAATCGCCATCAAAGCAAGTGATCCGGTTACAGTTCCGTTAAGGAGTAGTGGATTCCGATTCCGGAAACAACAGTATCGAGTGACTTAAACCCCATTATAGTTGATATAAACTTTCTATATCTCTGCATTATGACCACGAGTTGTCACATTTGCTAGTTAAAGCGCACGTTCAGAATGACAAGTGAATTCCTAGCTCTGAATCTTCCGCAGCAACAATAGCATGACGTCATCATGGCCTCTTATACCTGTCGTTTCATTATCCACATTTATGAGTCTACCTGATATTTGTCACCTGTTGGCTGTTGAATATTCATGAAGTGTTTAGGGCCTCATAACCACGACCGGCTGAATTTAATAGTGAAATAAACACGGTACGTGTAATTCCATCTTCTCTGGCACTCGCTGTGCAGTCGGGAAATATCGTCCCAATCAGCTGTGTATATATCCGACACCTGAACAGGTAGCTCTTCTACGCATGTGGCGTACTGCCGTTTTTTCTTGGACAGACTGTAGAGTATATCACATTTGTTATAATCAGCCAACATACACGCCAAGATTGGTTTGAACATACACGTGATAGATTCAGAATATATGAAAGACATGTGATCCTGTACCTTCAGTAGCTGACCTGCTGCCATCAGTCAGATTGTAACACATGTTCATGATACATTAGGAATCCTGCAATCAGTTTGTTTTCACAGATATTTTTGGGATTACGCTGTCATTTACTGTGTGATTCACAACAGTGTTATGAGACATTATCTGTCCTATGTTTTATAACAGTAGTAGTGAATTTAGTTTTATGCCGACCTCAGCAATATTCCAGCTATATGGCGGAGTCTGCACCAGACAATCTAGTGATCGACAGCATGAGCATCGATCTACGCACTTAGGATACGATGATATGTGTCAACCACGTCAGCGAGCGTGACGGTAGTGTCCATAGTGTTTCAATGGATGTCACTTTCAAGATCTGTCCCAAAATATTTTATCAAGTATATATCATCCACTCCCATGATAAGTTATATGGTACTTTGCCTGAGCTGTTCTGTCTCCTTCCTGATAAGACCAGTGCCACATACCGTCCGGTAAGCTCACTGTCAAAATTGGGACAACTGGCTAGATCAATTACAGAAGTGTGAAATTTCACTGTCAAAATTGGGACAACTGGCTTGATCAATTACAAAAGTGTTAAATTTCACTGTCAAAATTGGGACAACTGGCTTGATCAATTACAGAAGTGTGGAATATCACTGTCAAAATTGGGACTGCCAAAATCGGGACTAAACCAGCCTGACCACCCGATCCCGTTAGTCGCCTCTTACAACAAGCATGAGTTACTGAAGATCAATTCTAACCCGGATCTTCATGGGTCCTATAATTTACAGAGATCATTGTATAGAGATCAGAGTGTATGTGTGTGTGTGTGTGTGTGTGTGTGCGCGCGCGCGTGTGTGCGTGCGTGCTTGCGTGCGTGTGGATTTCACCCGGAGTATTGATTGCTATCGATCAGTGCCATTATTCTACGAGAAAAACTACAGCGGGAGGCAAACAATGTTTTCCGTCTTTGCATTTTATATAGACATTACATTTATTTTTTAAGTAAACGTTTTATCAAATAAATTTACACTTCGAATAGAACCTGTTCTTATACATATGTATTGATTCTTGATAACAAAATGTATAGTGTTAAGTATTGATGATGATGATGATGATGATGATGATATCAAGGATCGTCGTTCAAGTAGTGCAAATATTTAATGAGCATACATCTAAAGAGCACAAATATTGATCGGGGACATCAAATCTATGTATATGTTCTCGTCACGATATGGCTGAAATATTGTCGATGTGACGTTAAATAATAACTCACTCACTCACTCAAATCTATGTCTTTCAGCGTTTAGTGCAACACAACAAGTTTAAAATTACACAAAATAAATGCGATGTTTCAAAATGTTGAAGCAATGTGAACAAAGTCCTAAAAACTACCATATACAAATAAAAAAATTTGACATTTATTGCTTTCAGTTTATACTGCTCAAAAGAAATTTTAAGGAGTATAATTCCTGCATAATACTAATGTTAATTTTTCAGATTAAATATGCAAGAATCGGCTATTGTTAACTTAGTTTGGCGAGTATTTGTTACTCTCACAACGACGCATGTCTACGTGCCTCAATAAAGGTTTTCAGGTAGTTAATGACACATGAAATCAGGTCGCCCAGCTCTTGGACAAACAGTAAGGAGATTTACAACCCTTTAACAGCTGTGAGCAACTGACGGTCGGGCAAGCAATGGCTCACAATTTCCTTGCCATTAGATTGCCCTAACGACAGCCATTATTGAATACCCATTATTCGCACAAGCCTATAGGTTAACGGTATTTTACATAGGCAATATTCCATATGTGGATAACAGTATCATAGTGATGTCCTGGTGAGCACGATGACGTCACACACCAGGTTGTTACGAAATGGACCATGCTTTTCTGGTGGCATCATTGGGGTTTTTTTCAAATTTTCAGCCACAATTTTATGCCCACTGGACTGTTTTTGTTGAAAATCTAGACAATTTGTACTTTCGAAAGATTGTTTTATGCTTAAAAATTAATGTTTATGATTGTAGAATTTTACAGAAATATTCCTTACAATACATCACGTCATGTTTCAATTTAGCTTTTAATTTATCTATTCTTTAGACTTTGGAAGTAAACGGTCAGTTTATCTATACTTAGACCCATATACATTCACTGATAACCGCAACACCCTGGGTCTGGGGTACACTTAATAAAAAGAACACCTTATGCCTTCAAAACCAGGAATTACTTGTCATGTTTTTTCTACAACTGATGAAGTGCTACATCAGACAGTTTAACTTAAAACAGATTGCAGTACATGTAAGTGAGTGAGTGAGTTGAATTTTATGCAAAATTCCACCAATATCACGGGATGGGGGCGAGGGGCATCAGAAATGGGCTTCACACATTGTACGAATATGTGAATCGAACACGGGCCTTCGGCGTGACTAGCGAACGCTTTAACCACTAGGCTACCCCACCGCCCCTGAAGTACATGTAAACAGCGAAAACTGAACAAACGACATACTATATTCTCATACATTCATAAAATATTCAAGACATCGTTGATTGTTCCTTGTACGTCTTCCAGCATGAAGCAAACGGACGATCCATTCATACATCCTTTTGTTTATTCATGTTATATATGAGTGATCCTTATACCTGTAATTCACTTACATACCTGATATCCGACGGTGTAATTCACTTACCCCATTAAGTATTCATTAACGGTAGTAATTATAACGCTAGTGTGTATCATCCGTTGTACTCCATACAACATATTATGAACGGGATCCCCCTCGGAAGTGCACCCTGTTGTACCCCACACTGCGTTTTCAAAGACGAATGAAGCAGTGTATTGCTCTATCGATTCCAGATCACTCACGGTTCAAAGTAACGTCACGAATAACAAAGACACATCTTAAAGATATTTTATTGTAGATGCGTAGGTCTTAACCACAGTTTAGAATCGCTGTACCTCGATTGGAGTATTAATCCATTACGTATCACAAAGGAAAACAGCGATGGCATCTGTTGTCTGTGGTAACTTAGCAACCATCAATATGGATGAAGGTTCATTAGAGGAAGGGTGAACTGAAGCTAATTACACCGTCGCGTAGAGGCAGACCAAATACACTGGAAAGTATGAACGCCGTAGGGCGGTTTGCTGATGCAGCTGTGCAAGCAGCATCGTCATTTAACTATTTTCAGAAAGTGATAACAGTATTGTATTCAACGGGTAGCTAAATATATTTTCCGTCAGTGATTCGTAAATATTAGGTCACATTTTCCATCATTTGATTTCTCGCTATACAGATTCCAGGACATTAGTTGAAAGTGACGACACATGTGTTTGAAATCAATTTTCTGACTGCGCAGTCTATTTTATTCATGTGACAGCTGTTGGGATATACATAACGGGCACATTCAATATAACCTCCAGACATATTTATGTATTTTCATGTACATACTCAGTCAATGTAGACTTAAGCAGTCCTTGTTGTCGAAAAGCAATCATTACGATTTATGGCTGGTGACAAAACTGTTCTTTCTTACGAATAACAGCTAACAAATATTTTACCACCTGTCACCCAAAATGTAAGCGTCTTCGTATGAGTTTAGTCGACAGGCATAAGGGGCGGTTTACTTAGTAAGTCTGTATATAGGACTGTGTTGACATCACACAGCATGAACGGGGCAGTCCGTCAATATATCAATATATGAGTCGGGGGATTTCACAATTTCGTCTCATTATTATGGATGCTTGTCTGGAACTAGTATATGATGTTCGACGGTTCACGATGATATTTATTTTGAGTTGCTAAATCAACACCTTACACTAACAGGGATCGAAATAGCGCTAAATTTGCACGGTAAATATTGAAACGGCATGGATAAAATGTTTTCAATTTGGCGTGTTGGCACAGCTAAAATTATGAATATAATACCATGATTCATTTAATAGAAAATGCGATCAATTTGACCAACTCAAATTATTCAAACTGTCAATCGGTGGCACTCACCACATAACATGGGCGTGGCTGTTTGTCACTGCACATAACGGGAAATCTGGTTTTGGATGACAACATAGTTTATGTGTTAGTTTATGGATCCAGGACAAATGAAGCTTACCTGTTCTTGCACAATGGTAGTGTTCAGGTAAATACAGTTCTCAAATTTACAGGAAGTTTACTGATTATTAAACAATAAACTGAAATGACACAGTAGTGATGTTTTAAGTTTAATTGGATCTTCAAAATGTATGGGCACACGTATTTTTACAAAAGCACACCTAAATTATCTGTCTGATGCCCTATGGCACCTTCCGACAAAAAATGGATTTCTATCTTTTCACTCCTACAGTTTTCTGCGTACGATTCTCTGTCCCACAGGATTATTGTGGCGATGCTAAAATGTGTCCTCTTGATGACCTTATGGGGGAGACTGGCCATGGGGTCATTAGGTACGTTTGTCAAATGTTCTCCGAATTACGCCCTTGACGCTACCCAGTGACCTTTACAGTAGGCGGTGGTTGGGAGGAAACTTGTGACGATTGTGAGGAAATGTGCTCCATGGCCGATAGAGGGGAGAGCAACTGTACTGGTCGTGATTTTCCGGATCTATTTAGATCCTTCTCCTTTTTAGGTAACAAGGAGAAAGGAAGGAAAACAATACATGGCAAAGACGTTATCAGGAGAAAGTCGTTGTGAAAACTTAAATAACTCACACAAATAACTTATGGGACAAGACACTACTGTCTCTGTTACTGATTGCAGAATTCTGACATTGATAAAGGCCTCCGAAAGGAAACATTCTCGAATTTAAGGAAAACCAAACTCTCAACAAATACTAGTTGGCGGTGTGTCCAAAAAATTGAATTCATAGGTTTGATTATGTTCACGAGTTGCAGATGTTACACATTAACAATGAGCCTTGAGAAACACTTGGGGGTTCACGCCAGTGGTGTGGTCGTCGTATTACAGAAAACACATGTTTTGCCAAACGAACAAACGCTATTTCAACCAAACTGCATGGTTAGAAGCTGGCTCAGTCTTGCACCAACACAATGACGGAAACTAAACACATGTATTCCCAGAGACCTGCACTTGAAGCTCCCGGTGACTGAGACGTAGTCTACATGGTCGGCTGGGAAAACACAGTTGGTCAAACATGCCCACATCATCACTGACAATGACGCAGTTATGTTCATTTAGAATTATTAATACTCATGATATCATGTGGGCCAGTTTTTATATACTTTACTGTGTCCAAACTCCAATGTCATAATCCTGGATGCGCTGCCTGGGCTAATTAGGCAAGTTTGTGGCTCTTCGTATTTAAATAGCCTTGCTTTTAACAACGTTAGCCTTGCTCCAAGGTTGCACTGAATGCTAAGCCCATGGATGTATAGTAATCCTATCCTTTAAAGAGGCAAGTCCAGATAAGGGGATAGTAACAGTATGGTGGAGGTACATCTATATTTTATCATTTAAACTATTAATTATTACCTTACAGACTTGTGCAAGTCTAGAATCACGTGTTCAGTCCCTTTAACGCTTCACCTGGCGATGTACACCCACGGATTGTTTACACTGGTATAGAAACCCAAGGTGGCCTCACGGGACTGCACATCGAACGAGAACTCCGGCCATTCGTTATTTCCAATACCGAGGACTCGAAACTCAAAACAGTGTATTGTTTCAATGATTTGCACGTGTTGTAATACACTGTACTTTCTGGATCAGATTTCAGTTATATATTTATTTAAATACATATCTGTTAAGGGTGTTAGTTGAACATATGGTTTTCAGAAAAGTGACACCATTTGGATTTCAGGTTTGAATTGGTCCACAGCATGCTGGTCATGAGAGGCGAATTAGAGGATTGGATGGCCATGCTCTATGACTTAGGGGATAGGGTGGTCAGGCTCCATGACAGGGGATTGGGTGGTCAGGCTACATGAATTATATGACTCAGGGGATTGGGTGGCAAGGCTCTATAAATCAGGTGTTTGGGTGGTCAGGCTCCATACCTCAGGGGATTGGGTGGTCAGGTTCCAGCACTTACATGACTCAGGGGATTGGGTGGCCAGGCTCTATAACTCAGGTGATTGGGTGGTCAGGTACCATGAATTACATGACTTAAGGTATTGGTTGTCTGTTTCCGAGACTTATATCAAATAACAACACAAAATATTAAATATGTGTAAATAGAAGTAAGAGCATTATGTGCAATTCACGCTTTGGTTTATTCGTCAGCTTTTTTCACCATCGCTGACATTTCTTTCCGGTGTTGTCGTACTGATCGAAGAAGACTAGCTGTAATAACTCCAGATGCGCGACTGCCGTGTCGTGCACGCCCTCGTAGGCTATACTGACCTCAATAACAAACGCACGACCTTCTAATACATTCGGGAATGAAATCGTGCCTGAATCATTTTCACAAGTAAATATAAACGAATCGACACCTCAGAGCGAGAATGCGTTGTTACTATATATTCCCTTGTTGGTGTTATCAGATCGCAGCTCAGTGTAATGAATACGTCATACCATCTGTGTTATCTCCGTTTGAAGTGAATAGCTTAATCGCCTTAATTTGATGTAACATACCCGTTTGAAACATGAGATGTATGTTGGGAAAAGCCTTTGTCGATGATAGAGTGAATTCAATCAACATTAACGGATGTGAAGCAAGTCATAGGCTTTAAATGTAACTCGTGAGACTACCCTCTGAAATTTTGTTGTTCTAAGTTTACGTTGATGAGGAGGTGAGTACATTAGTCGGGGGGAAAGCCTGGTGGTTTAAGTGTTCACTAGTCACCCCAGACCGGGTTCGAGTCCCGACATGAACACGGGAATCCCAAATTTACCCAGCCGAGATATCGCAAATGGTGTGTAACACACTGAGTTTTCTTCACTCCATGAAACAGCGTTTTTAAGTTACTGCTTGAATATAAACAGTACATGTCAACATAGTTTTAACACTTTGGAGATAAGGCACCTCACTATGATTTGCATGTGAATGAATGAAAACAGAGTGAATGTATTTTTTAAAAGGTGACTGAGCTCTAGCCATGCGCACGTTGTAAACAGCTTGACCTGACACACCCTCTAATCAACATGACCTGTACACACGGAAGTGTTGCGCAAGAACGTGTGGCATGATATCTTTGCGATCAAACTGGTCAAGAATATAATACCACTTGTAACATTTTCCTTAGCATAATGCGACCGGATACTTGTTCTATGGTGCAACATATTTCGCCTGTGCAAATAGCGTCACCTTGGTAGACTCTCATCAATGTTTGTCCTCAGGGCAAAGCAATGTGCTAATCTGCCGTGGTTTTGCTAGAGTGATTTCTCGGCTAATCTATGTAGCTCATCTAGTGACGACACACGAAAGGAATACCAATTAAAATACTTGAATATAACACAATTATATTTGCGAGGGACATTATGAATCACGTATTTGCAGGTTTTATTATCACTAAAACACAACCATCGTTGAGGTAAAACAGTCACTCATAGTGAATTGACCCAGAGGTTTGATCTTATCGTAAAGTTTGAAATGTCTTGTTTAACGACCTGAGATTACTTTTTAGTCTTTGATGAAGCGTTGCCTATATCTGAGTATGTTCTCCAAATTCTATCACAAACTGTATTACTCATAACTGCACGTACAGTGTCAGTACTGTTTATCAGCGTCTAGTTGTACATCTGGCGGCTAAAATATGAACTACTCACCCACTTCCGTGCATGTTGAGTCTGTGTCGTTGGAGCTCTGGCTGTCGTCGGGAGTTTTGTAAATGGAAATATTCGTACCAAGACCTTTCAGCGTCATGTCTCAGTCTCCCCCTCCGCTGTCATTCCACGACATCTCCCTCACTGCGACATCATCAACACGTGTGTTCAGTTCTGCTTGGGTGGGGCGAGTTGACTTCACCTCGCAGGCGGGCGAAACGTGGCGTTTATCTCAACTCGAGCAGACGATAATCCAAGCAGGCGGTCACAAGCAGACGACAGGGAAAAGGCGCGAAATCGTTACTTCCTTGAATGAAGTTTCTTTGACAATGTCTTGAAAGGCTTTGTAAACATCGATATGTGTGAACTGAATTGAAAAAACACTGAAACTGAACAGATTTCACAGAACTCCGTGTGACCTGTTTGTTCCTCGTGCGAGCTCTGTCAAGCTTTATCCTGGTCGGTCAGACTGTAGTTCTACCTGGATATCCAACCATCGAGAGCCTATCGATTCGCTTCACTGCCTGGCTTTCACAACACTCACCGACTGTGACGATTATGTCACGTGACCACTTTACATCCGGATTTGTTTCTAGGAAACAACACCACACATTGATATCAATCTTACTTTAATCGTTTTCGGTTTTACCATTGTTTTCAACATCCCATTTAAAGACGCGGTTACGGTCTACAGGAAACATCCGCTTTCTGTTGTAAAACAGAGTTATAGCTGTATCTCAGTTGTTATCGGTTCGTCTTTACGAGTTAATTAGACCAGCGTTGTTCGAAGTCGACAGTAAATATGGATTCTAGGGATGTAGACAATACAAAGTTAAGTTAATTATTTACATATTGCTCCATCCGTCGAACTGTCACAGCAACATCAATATATTTTAAGTGGATTGCGCGAGGCTACCCGGGCGAAGCAGGTGCATTGATAGCTTGTGTGAAACAAGACGTACGACTGAAGACCCCATGTTCCGTTGTTTGTTGGCCAGTTTCGGGAATTTATATTTCACGACTGTTATGTAAATTAATCGTTTGTTCTCTTTACAGTGAATTCTTATGAATATACACAGTAGCTTTTTAGGTAATCGTCCTGTAGTTATGTCTGACTGACTGACTGAGTTTGGTTTTACGCCGCTTTTAGCAATATTCCAGCAACATCACGGCGGGGGACACCAGCAATGGCCGGTAGTTATGTAAAAAACCCTTGTTCTCTTTAACCTTATTAATCCAGACGGTTGTTTTTCAGGCAATCGTTCGTGCAGCGTGTTTTCTGGATAAAAGGACACGTAGTACTTACTGATGTTCCGTCTTGTAACAAGAGTGTCTTGTAGGTGAGGTTAGCATAATGGATAACGGACTGAACAGGTTTTAGAACAGATTTTCACAAAAGCGAACGGATACAAACTAATATCAAACACTCAAAGCAACTATTTCTAGACACAGGGGCTTGTATTGCTGAAAATAATACATCCTAGGTCCAACACTCGTTCACTGATAATCCTCTACTTATACTAGCCCCTGTGTTGCTAGACAACTGTTTTTTCGCTGTCCTCAGCAATATCCCAGCAATATCAGCGAGGGCGGCACCAGAAAGAGGCATCTCAGTTTGTTTGGTGGGATCGAAGCCGATCCGAAATGTTGATGAGAAAGGCATTACTTACAAGGTAGCAAGGTTACCTAGCAACAACAGTAGAACCAATTCAAATTCAACACACGGTGTTGATTAAAGATCATCACTTTTCTTGTATGTAACTAATCGATTACACTCAGGTATCAATTGGAGGCGTACGCGTGTTATTGACTGTAATAAGTAAACAAGTGACTAAGTACTTTACAAATAGCCTGTACTTTACTGCATGTGTGTACTTTTCCTTTCTTACAATTCGTCGCTGACATACACCGCAACAACAGCTGGTCGTATATTTTCACCGAGGCTGAACGTCAACAAATTGTAATAGGTTGTGCGTATCTTTATGAAGATTATATCGTTGTGAGATATGATTGGCCAAATAACTCTAGCTTATAAACAAAGCCATACCAAAAGGGAAAATATGAATAACCCCGAGAAATCTAGCATGGCACGTAATTAATGAAATAATTTAAATGGAATATTCATTATAAAAGTTCCTGTTTAGAAACCGTTTAAAATACTGTTTTTAAGTGGAATATGTCTTTGTGATGTCAGTGATAAGAGTCCCCTAAGGCATTGCTTTGTTTATTTTTTAGTAATCTGTACACATTATAAGGTGTTACGAGTTATCTGTACTTCGAGACAATGTATGTATGTATGTATGTATGTATGTATGTATGTATGTATGTATGTATGTATGTATGTATGTATGTATGTATGTGTGTGTGTATGTATGAATGTATGTGTGTATGTATGTCTGTATGAATGTGTGTGTATGTATGTGTGTGAGTGTGTGTTTGTATGTATGTATGTGTGTCTGTGTGTCTGTATGTGTGAATGTGTGTGTATGTATGTATGTGTGTGTATACATGAATGTATGTGTGTGTGTATGTATGTATGTATGTATGTATGTCTGTCTGTCTGTCTGTATGTGTGTATGTATGTATGTGTGTGTGTATGTATGTATGTGTGTATGTATGTGTGTGTATGTATGTATGTATATGTGTGTCTGTTTGTCTGTCTGTATGCATGTATGTGTGTGTATGTATGTGTGTGTATGTATGTATGTGTGTGTCTGTCTGTCTGTATGTGTGTGTATGTATGTATGTATGTATGCATGTATGTGTATGTATGTATGTATGTGTATGTATGTATGTATGTGTGTATGTATGTGTGTGTATGTATGTATGTATGTATATGTGTGTCTGTCTGTCTGTATGTGTGTGTATGTATGTATGTATGTGTGTGTTTGTATGTATGTCTGTATGTGTGTGTATACATGAATGTATGTGTGTGTGTATGTATGTCTGTCTGTCTGTATGTATGTATGTGTGTATGTATGTATGTGTGTGTATGTATGTATGTGTATGTATGTGTGTGTATGTATGTATATGTGTGTCTGTTTGTCTGTCTGTATGCATGTATGTGTGTGTATGTGTATGTATGTCTGTATGTATGTCTGTATGTATGTGTGTGTATGTGTATGTATGTCTGTATGTGTGTGTGTGTGTGTGTATGCATGTATGTATGTTCTCTTTAGTAATATCGTTTTATGACAACATGCTAGCTAGTTTTACTATAATATCTGTGATGCACTAATAGTTTTACTGCTCTTCGTCAACTGGCTTTTAATTTCTAATTTTATTGATCTATAATATAATAATTAATTGTTTTCGTCACGATATGTCTGAAATATTGCCGATGTGACGATAAATATTAACTCTCGCACTCACACTGTATGTATGTCTGTCTGTGCGTGCGTGCGTGCGTGCGTGCGCATGTATACACCTTCACCTGATGTAGGAGTCGGGAGGTCACGTGACAAATTATGATTAAAACGGATTTTTTTGTGTTGTATGTTTAAAGGACTAGGATCGAGATAAATACCGTAACGATAATCATATATTTAAATACGATATTGTGCATTTGATGTGTGTGGGTGTGTATGTACGTGTATTGTAAGTAGGACACAGCACATTCTTCTTGAATGTAAATGCTCACGTTTCGTGATGGACAATACACAAACTACAACGACACACGTCCATCTATCATATGTTCGCAATACCGTGATGCATTATGCATATTTTCTACATTTATGAAGTACGAGCTCTTTAATACCGGCGTAGCGCTGACTTGACACTACCTGACAACGCACACCGCCACCGTTGGCGTGGTAGTTGTATAGCAGTTGAAGGCTAAAGTGTTATCAACAGATATTATTCACTCTGCAGCACCACTATGAAAAAAATAATGCAAGTTACAACATCGTTGCAGAAGTCGGAATTCGTTAAGATCGATATCTTTCAACAGATGTCGACGCACAGTAACACTATTCACTCCATGACGTTAAAGTTGTCGTTGTCGCCGGCCCAAGTTTCAATAGTAGGCGTGGACCATGTTTAGCCTTTCAGAACCATCACAATGCCACAAATATGTGTATATTATAATGTCTCCGTCGAGGCAGGTTCACGAAGTACCTGTACAATAGCTACCACCTTTCACTTGAAACACACTTTAAGCATGAAGATTCCGGGTGAGAATGTACAGCATCCCATGCCTGCTACAGTATGTCTCGAGTGGTCACTTGTTTGCTTTGATCGATGCTCATGATATTAATCACTGGAATGTGCGACACAGACTGCCGTCATATATCTGGAATAATGCACAATGGGTGCAGTGTTATAAGCACACAAACGTAACTCAGAAGTTAGCACTGTGCACAGAGTGTTGATTAACTCCGAGATTCGCGTAGGTTCGATTAATATCATGACTTTAATAACTTACAATAACGGCTTCTTTCTGGATACGGGGTGGTGGGTTAGCCAAGTGGTTAAAGCGTTCACGCCGAAGACCCGGGTTCGATTCCCCAAATAGGTACAATTTGTGAAGCCCATTCTGGTGTCCCCGCCGTAATATTGCTGGAATATTGCTAAAAAAGGCGTAAAACTAAACTCAATCACTCACTCTTTCTGGATACACATCTGTTTGCCATTTTGTTGAAGACATTGTACCCATGTGGATAATCGAACCCGGGCCTTCGGCGTGACGAGCGAACGCTTTAACCATTAGGCTGCCCCACCGCCCAAGTAGAGCATGAAGTGAGAAGATCGATCAATTTTACAAAGACATCCAGAGCCACCATTTTAGTTGCAGATGTGTGTATTGTGTTACGCCGCACCCGGCAACATTCCAGGAACATGGCGACAAACAATCCGGTGATTGATGTCATGAACAAAGCTTCGCGAGGTCAAGTAATGTACTCCGCCCCCGAGTCTGTCCAACCAAACCAATGCTAAACCTGAATCCCCTGCCACTGTGTCTAGACACGTCAACCATTGTGGCCATCCGATCACCATTACAGTCGTACCTGACGATAAGCACCGAGCACGGGAGACACTCGAACCCGGAAACCAGCTTGGCCTGTACGGCATATGGGCCCATTTCTGGTGCCCCCCGCCGTGATATTGCTGGAATATTGCTAAAAAAAAAGGCGTAAAACCATACTCAGTCAGTCAGTCAGTCAGTCGTCATACGGACTGATGGACATTTTAGATAACTGTAATTATTTTACGGCTCTTCTCATAATTTGTGTGTGTGTCTGTGAGAGAGAGAGAAAGAGAGAGAGAGAGAGAGAGAGAGAGAGAGAGAGAGAGAGAGAGAGAGAGAGAGAGAGAGAGAGAGAGAGAGAGAGAGAGAGAGAGAGAGAGAGAGAGAGAGAGGTCATCCAGTTGACTTGCCAGCGTTTACTTGTGTACATATTGTCAGACACATTTACAAGCAAGTTTATTCACCATAAGCCAACAGGTCACTGCATCTAGTCATGTATGCATTACATCTGGGGCATTACCTCAGCAAAGGTCTACATAGAACTTTATCTTACCTCACACATGAATGTCGCCTTCTGATTGGCTTAGCGCTCTTCTATTTTTTTCAATGTACCCCGCTTACAAGCAGTAACATTTCAATGTACCCTGCTGTCAATGACAACTCATTTGGTACTTCGTGGTAGTAATTCTTTATCTCGAATAACATTGAATCACGTATGATGTACGGAAATTACCGATGTTTTGCGAATGCAAATCGATGGAAGGGAGATAACTCTAAATCTGATTTTCTTGTCAGCAAAATCTGGCGATGGCTACAAAAGTATTTGTACCCGTGCTTCAAACAATTCAAAATTAACATTAAGGTGTTCGGTAAGATAAATAGGTGTTGTTCACTGGTCCCTTAGGGCCCATGGGTTGATGTACCCTCGATGTTTGTTTAGGTTCCCTGAGCCCGAAGGATACATCAACCCATGCCCCCCTCGTGACCAGTGAACAACTTACATTAATATACACCTGTCATGTACTCTGTGCCACGTGAACGGCCCAGCTTTGGAGACCGTTCATAAGTTATGGCAAGGGGGGTGATGATGATTTTTATGCATATCATGTACAATGTGAATGACTCCCGTCCCCTTTCCCATAATTTTAAGCATAATATTTTAATATTTTAATGTACATAATTGCTGCCCTCGCCCCCCACCACACACACACCTTCCCAGAACAAAATGGGTCACACACACTCACTCACTCACACACACGGACGCACGCACACACACACACACACACTCACACCTTAAAATCATCATCACCCCCCAAGCCATAAATTATGAATGGTCCTTCAGTTTATGGGTGTCGAGTGAGTGTACACTTGTCTATCATGGTTCAGCGCCAGTGCCAAAAGATAGATAGCTGCTGCCGCTCAAATGTGACATCTAGAAAGAATATATCTTTGATACACGTTTTGCACATGTCACGCATATTGCACATATTCCGAATGCATAGGATTAACACCTTTACATACATATGGAAATTTACCCCACATAAGATATTAATAACAAGACATATTTAAAGCGCCATTGATTCATACGTAAACACGTTAATAAGGCTACTTTGTAATTTGCACGGTACAGAAACTCGAGTATACAGATGATACAGAAGTAAAAGAGCTGCGTACTTTACATATTTACATACACTCTTGGCAGCCTCGTAAATTATCTCTGGTATCCCCCGCCGTGATGTTGCTGGAATATTGCTAAAAGCGGCGTAAAACCAAAACTCAGTCAGTCAGTCAGTCGTAAATTATGCTTCCCTGAAAACTGCTCTCGCTCTGACAGATATTCCGTTAAGAGTTGCCTCCCCTAGACTATAGACTTGCAGTCCGGGCAGGCAGCTGTGTTCAGGCAGCTGAACAGAGAAATTTCAGTCATCATGTTCCACACAAAACGCCACCAAGTTGAAAATATATGAGGTCGCATCCGGCATTAGTCATCATGTTGCACAATGCAGCACTAAATACGAACAATTAAACATGAATTTAATTACTGGATGTACATACAAAAGCACATAAATTAGACACAACCTATTATAAATCCAATCACAACTGCCAGGCATTCTACTACTTGACAAACGACTGATTCTGATGCGGTGCAGTAGAACCTGTACACATCAATTCTGGACGTTTGTCAGTGTCAAGCAATACGCCCTCAGGGAAAGTAGTACGCAATTCACAGCGACTAACGAGAGTTTCCTGCATACGAAATGCATAGTAAGAAAAGAATCGGATTTATTTTACTTCAGGCGACACACGGCGCCGGGACGTGTAAGATGTTGTTAACTCAAGATTGCAGCAAACCTCATTCCCAGTGTTGAATTTTCAAATTTGTGTCTCGCGGGATCATCTTACCGAGTTTTTAAACCGCAGCCTTTGTTGCCCATCTCCATCAACAATAATTGTGTCACTTTTTGCACCTCGGCGCTACTTTCAGATGTCTTATAATGTCTAATAGACTGCGTTCAGATCAAATCTACGACAGATGGAGATCTCCGTGTTCCTTGCTTTGATACATCTGTCATATAAACTCGAGAATGATACTATTCCACCTGATCAGTGCTTGTTGTAAATCTAGACTGAAATGAGAATCGTGTGATTACAATGAGTGACGTTCTCACCGGTTAGGGGTCAGTGCTCATGGTATTAACCCCAGGTTTGTCAGGGTCAAAATCGGACCCAAAAAAATGATGCATTGTTGCCGCATAACCCAACACAATTTCACACAACACTATCGCTTGTGTGACAAAAGCATGAAATACAAAAAGGGGGCACGGGTGTCTGTTGTGTTGAGCTGGGCCCCTTGGGCTTGCTAGAAATGTATGATTTGGGGTTCGCATCTCGTTCGTTTTGTTTCTTAGTTTGTCGGTATAAAACCTGTGGTCATGGGTTTCACTACATCGCACTACATCACTGCACTCACTCACTCACTCACTCACTCACGCACGCACTCACGCTCCCACCCACCCACCCATGCTCTCCCACCCACCCACGCACCCACTCACTCACTCTCAAGACGCTGTGTCAACATAGTCTTATTAGTCATCAGTTAAACTGAATTTTTTAAAAATTGACAGGATGATAAATGTCGTCTTCGATGCCTATTTCAATTTCTTGTATCTCATTGGGCATTCTAATTACAGTCACAAACATACAGATAATAAAAATGTTTAACTTAGGTTTTGTTTGAATCAAAATGACCTGAAGCATCTTGTCTTTCTTTTCTAAACTTCACAATACTGTTCCAATCAAGCACACAGCAGTTCGGTGTTACCTACCACTAGAGAATCAGCGCGAGTGGTAAACATGCGAAACAAAGCTGAAGTTGCAGTTAGTCCCATATACATAGACCAGAAAACTTCTACTTCAAACTTCGGTTTTACAGAATTTCATTCTTATAAACTGGCGTAAAAATACTCCTCTGTCCTTTGGGGATTATTTTCCCCGAAACAATGGAAATGTTTGGAAAAGTGTTTTCCTTGTCACCTACAAGTCACAAACGTGTTGCCAAAACACCACATATATACTTTACAGTACGTGGGATATCAGAGTGTGTAACAATATAGTAAGTAACCTTAATGTTTCTACACTCTGTAAAAATACTGACAGTGACGTTAATGTCATTACACATTGTAACAATACTGACAATGACGTTAATGTCATTACACATTGTAACAATATAATCAGTGACGTTAATGGCATTACACATTGTAACAATATAATCAGTGACGTCAATGTCATTACACATTGTAACAATACTGACAATGATGTTAATGTCATTACACATTGTAACAATATAATCAGTGACGTTAATGGCATTACACATTGTAACAATATAATCAGTGACGTTAATGACATTACACATTATAACAATATAATCAGTGACGTTAATGGCATTACACATTGTAACAATATAATCAGTGACGTTAATGGCATTACACATTGTAACAATACTGACAATGACGTTAATGGCATTACAAATTGTAACAATATAATCAGTGACGTTAATGACATTACACATTGTAACAATATAATCAGTGACGTTAATGACATTACACATTATAACAATATAATCAGTGACGTTAATGACATTACACATTGTAACAATATAATCAGTGACGTTAATGGCATTACACATTGTAACAATATAATCAGTGACGTTAATGACATTACACATTATAACAATATAATCAGTGACGTTAATGGCATTACACATTGTAACAATATAATCAGTGACGTTAATGGCATTACACATTTTAACAATATAATCAGTGACGTTAATGGCATCATTGTAACAATATAATCAGTCACGTTAATGCCATTACACATTGTAACAATATTGTCAGTGAGGTATGTGTTGCTACACCGTGTAAGAATAATAATGTCTTGTATGTCATTTTCAGAATGACAGAAAAGACAGTGAGAATAACTGTATTGTCCCTTGGCCCCACAATCTCTGTTGTAATGCCACGTTGAGGGTTTAAATAGTATTGATTTTTAAGTTCTAACGTCAGTCTTGTTATAAATATAAATGTTTAAAATGTTCACGTAAATACAACTCGTGACATGTACGTGTGATTAGTAAAGAGCCAAACATGCTGCAAATTCGACATAAAACAACAATACCATTGTGTAATTAGACATAGTTTATGTTGGTCCCGGTGTAGCAGCCCGGAATAACCCCCTACCAGATCATACCCCGGGGTAAACTAAAGACTCAGAGATGAACTGGAGTCAGGCGACCATACAGACCTTACTACCAAACAAATCAAGTCCACCCGTTTGTTCAACCCTATCCCCAAAAATGCTCGAAGGAATTTGGCTGCTGCATTAGGCCTGAACTCTTCAAAGGACATTTATTACGGAAGATCAACAGACTTGACAGCACCCCGACGGACATACAGAACCAAAGGCGACGGCAACTGCTACTTCCGCTGCATCATGTACCCTGCCAGCTTCAGTTTGAAAACTCACACTGATTATGCTTTGTATCTGGAAAATGTATCGGACCATTTCAATGTTGTAACCAGTGTTTAATTGTGTGAGAAGTACAATAAAATAATAGTAGTATCCTTAATCTCTTGTTTTCTGTAGGGGTATAATCTGGGCTAGGGGGGTATACT
The DNA here is from genome assembly GCF_003918875.1 of Haliotis rubra. Taxonomy (NCBI): domain Eukaryota; kingdom Metazoa; phylum Mollusca; class Gastropoda; order Lepetellida; family Haliotidae; genus Haliotis; species Haliotis rubra. Next base: position 1,612,649 of record NW_025765370.1, on the reverse strand, counting down.
ATGGCCTAGTTCAGAATATACCCCGGGGTATAAACTAGGCTAGCCCAGATTATACCTGGGGTATAGTCTGGGCTAGCCCAGTTTAACCCCGGGTATAGTCTGGGACAGGGGTATACTCTGGCCTGTTACACCGGGTACTACCGGCTGGACACATCTACGTTGTCCGGAAATACTCATTTTTAGTGATCCATGTATATAACTGACACTGCTATTTTCATATACCTTTCAATATCAATAAAATCTGGACTGTGGCTTATCTAGTTTATTCCCTAACTTTGGTGTGATATATCTGTTCTTACGAGTGGAATTTAGTGCTTGTTTAACACAGTCCATGGCTCTAGATATTACCTCTGGTTCATAGCTTCCTCACGTTGCCAGGTAACCAGGGTATTACTTTCGCTGGAAATACGACAGCTCACGGCGAAGGAAATAACAGTGAAAAAATATATGATTCTTTCCAAAATAAGTATGGGGAACGGCAATAGCTACTACCAAAGTCAATCTCCAAACAAAAATGGCCGCCAAACACCTCAAGAGCGCACTTTTGATAGCTGATGGCTAGCAAAAACACGCGGATAGATACAAAAACATCTTTCCAAACAGTTTGAGAACATAGCTATAAGAAATACACAATATACATCTCTTAAAATCTCTTAAAATCATTTTGTAACCATTATATTCTCGTGCTAACATAAATAAAAACAGCTCTTCCCGAAAAACCCGCAAGGCTTCTTCACGAAAGAAAGGGCACTGTGCACTTGCCCATGTGACGAGTGTTTGTCGGAGTTTAACCATTCGTAAAATGCTTGGATTAAAATCGTGTATTGAGCTGAAATACTTTAACGGGTTGTCGGATGGCATTTCCGATTGATCAGGAGTGACCTGTACCGTGAAAGTATATTTCGCAGTCGCGTCGTTTCATGAACAGCTTTCAAGCAAGGGACGTGAGCTCTTCCAGCGAAATCAACAACCACCAATATGTAAATGTAGATACATGTCTGAAGAAAGGCTGAGATATTAGAATAGAAATATTATTGAGGTGCCGAATGTGATTAAAGAAATCTACTCCAGTTAAATCTTAAAAACGATATAGAAATATGATTTAATTAATTTGAAATATGAACATGATTTGCCTCAGAAAAATCAGAGCCATGATAGATAGATATAATTCATGAAGAATATAGACCTTCGGCCCATATTCATACAGGCAGTCAGTCAGCATATAATAGAAAAAATATGATCATCGTCAAAATGTATAGAGAAATATGATTGTGTTGACTTAAAAAAACAAAGTGTTGAGCAAAATTTAGTATTTACATACAGACGAGGTCAGTTCAGTCACATGTACACATGTTAAAATAGCAGTTCTAGAATGACGTTGGCTCGTCACGCCGAAGACCCGGGTTCGATTCCCCACAGGGGTACAAGATGTGAAGCCCATTTCTGGTGTCCCCCGCCGTGATGTTGCTGGAATATTGCTAAAAGTGGCGTAAAACCATACTCAGTCAGTCAGTCAGTCAGTTTAAAATGAACATACAGATGTTATCCAGTTATATTCACATAACATTGTTGACTTGATATGAAGTCGGACGGTGCTATGTAGAAGGCCATACAGACATGTATTACTTGAAGTACGTGGTGAATGAATAAGTGACTGCACGTGACGGTACAGTTGCTTTTGTTTGTTTGTTGTCTAACCCTAAACAATATTCCAGATATATGGAGGCGGTCTGTAAATAATCGAGTCTGGACCAGACAAGCCTTTGCTTAACTGCATGAACATCGATCTACGTAATTGGGATATGATGACATGTGTCAATCATGGTACAAAACCGCAAAATGATAAAAATCTACAATCTGCAACTGTGAACTACGATGTAGTAGATGTCACTTCCAGTCAGGAATTGGCGTTGCAATCAAATTGAAACATTGTATCTGTTTATTGGAGTTGTCTGACAGCCTACTTCGAATCAGCGGCTTGTTTATGTTACGCAGGAGTAATATTCATCTTCCTGATCAGCATGGTGTTATCCGGTACTTGATTATTGTCGACACAGGGCTGTTTCAGCTGAATAAAAACCAAAGCTATCAATGTCTAGACATTGTCACATGACACGTCACATTAACGGGTAACTTAGGAAAAGGGGGTCTTGTTGCTATATATCGTGAAACTAATGGTGCAAACGGCGTTGAAGAGGAGCAAAACAAGAACATAAAACATATGTATTGTCCTCTGCCATGAATACATAACACTTCTTATCATCGTCAAAAATCCCAGGTATCTAATTGGCCAGCTGAAGTTTTAGAACACGATACAAGTTGAATGACAAATCTTTATGCTTAAGCGGCGTTTCGGTATAGATATACCGTTTTCAAGTTGAGTGGACGGGTATCACTGATGTTACGTGACTGTTGACGGGTATCACTGATGTTACGTGACTGTTGACGGGTATCACTGATGTTACGTGACTGTTGACGGGTATCACTGATGTCACGTGACTGTTGACGGATATCACTGATGTTACGTGACTGTTGACGGATATCACTGATGTTACGTGACTGTTGACGGATATCACTGATGTTACGTGACTGTTGACGGATATCACTGATGTTACGTGACTGTTGACGGATATCACTGCTGTTACGTGACTGTTGACGGATATCACTGCTGTTACGTGACTGTTGACGGATATCACTGATGTTACGTGACTGTTGACGGATATAACTGATGTTACGTGACTGTTGACGGGTATCACTGATGTTACGTGACTGTTGACGGGTATCACTGATGTTACGTGACTGTTGACGGGTATCACTGATGTTACGTGACTGTTGACGGGTATCACTGATGTTACGTGACTGATGACGGGTATCACTGATGTCACGTGACTGTTGACGGATATCACTGATGTTACGTGACTGATGACGGGTATCACTGATGTCACGTGACTGTTGACGGGTATAACTGATGTCACGTGACTGTTGAGGTCTCAGCTGAAACTGCACTTACAGTGAGCTTGCTGATCGTCGGACTGACTGACTGACTGAGTTTGGTTTTACGCCGCTTTAAGTAATATTCCAGCAATATAACGGCGGGGGGACACCAGAAATGGGCTCCACTCATTGTACCCATGTGGAGATTGGAACCCGGGTCTTCGGCGTGACGAGCCAACGCTTTAACCACTAGACTACCCCACCGCCCCTTGATCGTCGGACACAACATTTAACTGGCACACAAAAATACTTCACTTAACTCAATTCTGTTAAGATCTGATGATGACACAGACGGTACACGTACATACGTCGGTGGCTGGTGGAATTCAGGGTTCTAACGCTAGTATCTCGACCTCCATGGCAGAGTACAAATACTGATGGCTGGGGCTAACACTGGAGACTTCGATACGGGAAGTATCCTTTTAATCCTATAAAGTATCACAAGGGTAGAGACACTGAGGTACACATGATTATCGTTTCTTCAAGTGTGGCTACAAGCGATAGCATTTATTCACGGCAAAGGACAATAAATGTTTTTTATGTTCTTGGTTTGTTACTCTTTAGCGTCGTTTGCTCCATTAGTTTCACGATATTGAGCACATACTGACAGACATAAACATTTTCCGTTTTTTTCTCAGTGAAATAAGTACATACTATTTGGATCAGTGCAGTTTTGCACCAATCATCCAATAACATATTGGACCCGTGAAGATCCGCTCTAGAATTGGTCTTCAGTAACCTATTGGGTGGTCAGGCTCGCTGACTTGGTTGACACATGTCATCGTATCCCAACAGCGTAGATCGGTGCTCACGCTGTTGATCACTGGATTGTCTGGAGAGCGATGTTAAACAACAAACAAACGAATAGTAAATATGAAAAAACCAGTGGACCTATAACAGTTGACGTTGGCTCATGATCAAGGCTACCAGCCTCGATTTCGTTTTTGTGCACTTGAGATAAATGGTGGATACGCATAAACTGATTGAACTAGATAACCTGAGTGATGATCGTAATACTTCATGGGACTGGTAATTGGTTCGAACGTAGTTCCCCTTTAAGGTGGAGCTTGCAGGGTTATTCTTGTACACCTCATGGGTAATCGTATCGAGCGTAGTTCCCCTTTAAGGTGGAGCTTGCAGGGTCATTCTTGTACACCTCATGGGTAATCCTATCGAGCGTAGCTCTCCTTTAAGGTGGAGCTTGCGGGGTCATTCTTGTACATCTCATGGGTAATCGTATCGAGCGTAGTTCCCCTTTAAGGTGGAGCTTGCAGGGTCATTCTTGTACACCTCATGGGTAATCGTATCGAGCGTAGTTCCCCTTTAAGGTGGAGCTTGCGGGGTCATTCTTGTACACATCATGGGTAATCGTATCGAGCGTAGTTCCCCTTTAAGGTGGAGCTTGCGGGGTCATTCTTGTACACCTCATGGGTAATCGTGTGAATGAAACACTAGATCAAGGAGGGTACTCCTACCCGTAAGGCAGGTTTGAGAAACAGGTACTTCTAAGCCAGACCTAAGAATGTTGTTAACTGTTGTGTGTTGTATAAACATGGACTTAGGAGGTCAAATTGAGTTGACCGTTCTTTCCAAAAGTAAAATGACATTTTCATAATGTGGTATGAAGACCTTCAGCATTACACACGCTGAAACGATTTCATTGTGCCGTGACACTCTTTAGTACGTATATTTGTATTTTTTTATCCAATATTGTTTACGTCAGTGTCTGACTATTATTATAAACATTATGTTTTTTTCGATAGGATGTTTTCTCTGTATTGTTCGGTCCTCTTCTTTAATATGTCAAACGTTTCTGAAAGTATGCTATTCAAATTTAAATAAACCTATGTATGTCCTGCGGAAAAAAGCGGCGTCATCGTCCTTGAACGTATTTGTTTACTTTTTAACAATGTACAGTGAATTTCTATATTCATATAAAATTTAAATATAATCAGTTATTACTTTTAGTTTGCCGACAAATGTCTAATAATGGCAATTATTATTATTGTTTGGTAAGTCCATGTGTAAAAGCAAACAATATAGATTAGTTGATGATAACGGGGCATTGTCCAGGTCAGCTATTACTTCACGTCAACTGTTACTGTCGTATCATATACAGTCTAGGCGAGGACGGTCTTACCAAAACGGCGTAAAACAGAATCAGATGACATCAGACTAAAAAAGGATTGGGTTAGCGAGAAAAAGCTTAATTTCATTTCACACTTGCTTCAAATTCCGTGGTTGTCACGTGATCAGGGATTTCACTGAAGTAGTAAAAATAACTTGACGCCATGATTTCACTGGACTACTATAAGTATTTGCCAAATGCACTTACTGGAAAACCACTCGCCTCTATAAAGAAACGTACCACAGCCCTTCTTTGAACGCGGAGGTGAAACAATTGATTCAATAATAATAAAACATGTCCAGTATAAACTCAATCAACCATCGGCCTTGAATCTCATCAATTGCTGTGTCACCATTGTGTTTTGCTTCGGAAATATTAGTGTGTTGAACCCTTCGAGTTTCTTACCTCAAATATCTCACATAGTTCTGAAGTCCAACGCGTGAATCCATCTGAAAGCGACTTAAAAAGGGACACTGTTAAAATGTTACAAGTTGACATTAATACGAAAACTAAATATCCTCAGAAGATGTTTTCTGGTTATGCGCTGACAGACTTTGTTTGTTCTACTTATGCACAAGTGTTCTGTGACAGGGTACAAGGAATGACGGTGTTCTACTTGAGAGTCTAGGAGCATACATATCAACTCTTTGGGATTGTTCTCGCATATTGAAAAACGGAAATCACTTTCATTATCTTGGAAACTTCTTTTTGCACCTTTTTAAATTTTGTATCGTTGGAATATCGTATTTTAAATTTCGACATTTATTCTGACAAAGCCAATTTTAGTGATAGAGCATTTCTTCTTTCTAGTTTGAGGAATGAGGAAATTTAAATTCAACTTTTGATCATTCTAAATGAAAGGTTACTTTCTTTATTTCAGGGCAGAAACGGAGCGATGACCAACGACAAGACTGCATCCCAGGGTGCATCACTTCCGGAACTCCCATCAACCCCCACCGGAAGTTCCACGTCCGACCTCCAGCTTACAGTCGAAGTTGACATTGAACAGTATGGCGACCATCGGTCGTACCCATCCTCTCCACTGTCCGACCTGCCTCCCTCCCCTCCCCTCTCAGACCTGCCCCCATCACCCCCTCTGTCAGAGTCCCCGGAAAAGGAAAGACGCCAGTCTACATCTTCCATCGCCGGCATCAGCGCAGACATCAGCGACACCCCGCGGCTGTACGAGTGCCTCTCCGACGAGGAGATCGAAGAGAACTACCTCGGTAACATCGCACCACATCATCGCCGTCGGCACGGGGTTGTCAATTGTCCAAGTCCTATTTCATCTGATGGAGCTGACAGTGGCCAAACCTCCCCCGAGGTACCTTCTTTAGAATCCCCGTAGTTCGAATTTATTATGCAATTATACAAGTCAACGCTACAGAATAATCAAATTTCTTTGGGTTTAAAATGGAAATCTGTTTTCTTCTGATCCTTGTCAGTACTTATATAATGTCAATCACTACTGCATCTTTGTCACATACAATCAAGTGACCATCTGGAGCACCATAGTGTCCCTTTATCAAACCTTCATATATTACCGGCTGCATCTTATAAATGTCAGATGAACATATTAACAAAAGGTACATAGAATGCGGTAATACATGTAAATATAGGCACAGAGGTGCTTCACGTCTTTTCAGTTGATGCATTATGAGATATACACATATATTAACAAGAGTATTTTAAGCACGCCGAAGATTTATTTTGATTACACAGAGATATGTACAAATACACCATGATAGATCATTATCACGTCAAACATACAAAGTCAAGGTTACGATATCAATTATACACCCCTTATACAAATAGAAGCCCAATAAAATGTGTTAGCTAAGCAATATATGTATCCCATCTACATAAACATCTGTTCACACAGAAACGCTTAACAGACAGTGCGTAAAGTAAGATAATTGGCGAACGTTGTCATCCAGTGGTTCTGTGTTTTCCCAGGAGCATGTTGAGGATGAAGGACCCGAGTTTGGGCTGAGACGGAGCAAGCTAGCCAAGCCGAATACTAAACGATCCCGAGGGGAGAACGGGGTGTACCCTAAAAGGGTGAGGATGTCTGTGGAGGAGCCACGCCCTGAGGAAATACGGGGAGGAAGGGAAGGGAGAAGAGGGTCCACGGAATCTAACGACACTGGGGCATCGTACAGCAATAGCCTCGCTGCGCATGTCAGGAAGGACTCGATCGCCATTGGTTTAGATAAACTGAATGGCTTCCCATTCCGGAAGAAGTCCCTTTTGGGTTTCATGAATCTTCCTCTGCCATCTAAAGCCAAGGTGAGTTTCAGCCGCTCCTACGATTAACAATAATTCAACGAGTTCCGAAAACAGAATCCGAAACACTTTAGTGTTTAGTGTAATGTTCAATGTGATGTTCAGTGTGCAGTTCAGTGTGGTGTGTGATGTATTGTGTGATGTGTGATGTTTAGTGTGGTGTGTGATGTTCAGTGTGATGTGTCATGTATAGTGTGATGTGTGATGTGTGATGTATAGTGTGATGTGTGATGTTTAGTGTGATGTGTGATGTTTAGTGTTTAGTGTGATGTGTGATGTGTGATGTTCAGTGTGATGTGTGATGTTCAGTGTGATGTTTAGAGTGATGTTCAGTGTGATGTTCAGTGATGTGTTCAGTGTGATGTGTGATGTTTAGTGTGATGTATAGTGTGATGTGTGATGTTCAGTGTGATGTTCAGTGTGATGTTTAGTGTGATGTGTGATGTTTAGTGTGATGTGTGATGTTTAGTGTGATGTGTCATGTATAGTGTGATGTGTGATGTTTAGTGTGATGTTTAGTGTGATGTGTGATGTTTAGTGTGATGTGTCATGTATAGTGTGATGTGTGATGTTTAGTGTGATGTTTAGTGTGATGTGTGATGTTTGGTGTGATGTGTGATGTTTAGTTTGATGTGTCATGTATAGTGTGATGTGTGATGTTAAGTGTGATGTGTGATGTTCCCGTGTGATGTTTAGTGTGATGTGTCATGTATAGTGTGATGTGTGATGTTTAGTGTGATGTGTGATGTTCAGTGTGATGTTCAGTGTGATGTGTCATGTATAGTGTGATGTGTGATGTGTGATGTATAGTGTGATGTGTGATGTTTAGTGTGATGTGTGATGTTTAGTGTGATGTGTGATGTTTAGTGTGATGTTTAGTGTGATGTGTGATGTTTAGTGTGATGTGTGATGTTTAGTGTGATGTGTGATGTTTAGTGTGATGTGTGATGTTTAGTGTGATGTGTGATGTTTAGTGTGATGTTCAGTGTGATGTGTGATGTTTAGTGTGATGTGTGATGTGTGATGTGTGATGTTTAGTGTGATGTGTGAGGTTCAGTGTGATGTATAGTATGATGTGTGATGTTGAGTGTGATGTTAAGTGTGATGTGTGATGTGTGATGTTCAGTGTGATGTGTCATGTATAGTGTGATGTGTGATGCTTAGTGTGATGCTTAGTGTGATGTGTGATGTTTAGTGTGATGTGTTATGTTCAGTGTGATGTGTGATGTGTAGTGTGATGTTCAGTGTGATGTGTGATGTTTAGTGCGATGTTCAGTGTGATGTGTGATGTTTAGTGTGATGTTTAGTGTGATGTGTGATGTTTAGTGTGATGTGTGATGTTTAGTGTGATGTGTGAGGTCCAGTGTAATGTTTAGTGTGATGTTCAGTGTGATGTTGAGTGTGATGTGTGATGTTTAGTGTGATGTATAGTATGATGTGTGATGTTGAGTGTGATGTTGAGTGTGATGTTAAGTGTGATGTGTGATGTTTAGTGTGATGTGTGATGTTTAGTGTGATGTGTGATGTTGAGTGTGATGTGTCATGTATAGTGTGATGTTTAGTGTGATGTTTAGTGTGATGTGTGATGTTGAGTGTGATGTGTGATGTTCAGTGTGATGTGTGATGTTTAGTGTGATGTGTGATGTTTAGTGTGATGTTCAGTGTGATGTGTGATGTTCAGTGTGATGTGTCATATATAGTGTGATGTGTGATGTTTAGTGTGATGTGTGATGTTTAGTGTGATGTGTGATGTTTAGTGTGATGTGTGATGTTCAGTGTGATGTGTGATGTATAGTGTGATGTGTGATGTTTAGTGTGATGTGTGATGTTCAGTGTGATGTGTGATGTTTAGTGTGATGTATAGTGTGATGTGTGATGTTTAGTGTGATGTGTGATGTTTAGTGTGATGTGTGATGTTTAGTGTGATGTGTGATGTTCAGTGTGATGTGTGATGTATAGTGTGATGTGTGATGTTTAGGGTGATGTGTGATGTTCAGTGTGATGTTTAGTGTGATGTTCAGTGTGATGTGTGATGTTTAGTGTGATGTATAGTGTGATGTGTGATGTTTAGTGTGATGTGTGATGTTCAGTGTGATGTTTAGTGTAATGTTCAGTGTGATGTTCAGTGTGATGTGTGATGTTTAGTGTGATGTTCAGTGTGATGTTTAGTGTGATGTTCAGTGTGATGTTCAGTGTGATGTGTGATGTTCAGTGTGATGTGTGATGTTTAGTGTGATGTGTGATGTTTGGTGTGATGTGTGATGTTTAGTGTGATGTATAGTGTGATGTGTGATGTGATGTGTGATGTTCAGTGTGATGTTTAGTGTGATGTGTGATGTTCAGTGTGATGTTTAGTGTGATGTTCAGTGTGATGTTCAGTGTGATGTGTGATGTTTAGTGTGATGTGTGATGTTTATTGTGATGTGTGATGTTTAGTGTGATGTTTATTGTGATGTGTGATGTTCAGTGTGATGTTTAGTGTGATGTTCAGTGTGATGTGTGATGTTTAGTGTGATGTATAGTGTGATGTGTGATGTGATGTGTGATGTTCAGTGTGATGTGTGATGTTTATTGTGATATGTGATGTTTAGTGTGATGTTCAGTGTGATGTTTATTGTGATGTTTGATGTGTGATGTTTAATGTGATGTGTGATGTTTAATGTGATGTTTAGTGTGATGTGTGATGTTTAGTGTGATGTGTGATGTTTAATGTAATGTGTGATGTTTAGTGTGATGTGTGATGTTTAATGTGATGTGTGATGTTCAGTGTGATGTGTGATGTTCAGTGTGATGTTCAGTGTGATGTGTGTTTTGTCATCGTTGTGACTTTTCATTTTTATGTCTGTCTAAATATTTTCATTTTCATCAGCGCCTTTATCAATTCTTTCTTGACATTAACAGTAACAATGAAATGTTCGTGTCAGGTTAACTCTGGTTAGCGTCATCAGTGCCTTCATGGATACCGCCTAAGATTTTATGATGAAAATGAAATGTCAAAATCACTAACATATATCTATATGAGCTGACATTTCTGGGATTACCTTTTTCAAAACATTGTACTTTAAAATATTGCTTAGTGTTTCTGTTTCTAGTCTCAATGCAAAACATTGCCAGTAGTATCTGTTGACAGAGTCCTTCTTGAAGTGGTGGTGTTGTTGTCGTACCAGACAGCTGTTCTCTGCTTCAAGCACGTCAGCTTCATACCAGTATAGCCAACCTTTTACACGCCTTCCTCTGCTATATATTAACAACAGCAGATCTTAATCAGGATTTGATCATACTCGATACCATGAAAGCTCGTCCATTCTGTAATACAGTGAAAATGTAACTAGTGAGCGATTGTTCGAGACAAGAGGAGTTCGAGTGTGAATAATAGACAATAGTACCGACGCAGTTACGCGTAAGGTAGCTATGTAGAAATTAAATAATCCTTCATTCTGTTGTTACATTTCAGGAAGTGAAGCCATATTTAGTAATGGTTCTTTTGGTGTTAAGATAATAATACCAGATTGACATTGATTTCACTCTACAGGATCATGCTTGGTTTTGAAAGTACAATTCCGTGTTCGAACCTTATTTGCTACGTCGTATCCGCTCTCACGAAAAACTTGATATGGCATCTGTAGATAAGCATAATATTGATTTGTGCCACTAGAATGATATTCCAAATCTTCTATACAGTTTCAACCTACAATTTTCTCGCTTTGTTGGTGTTACTCTTTGTTGTATGTGTCATGGTATCTTGAGAAGAAGCTGTGTTCGAGGTCGCGCACATTAAAAGTGCGTGGATACGTTTTTGTTTCAAACTAATTTAAAACAACACTTCAACTTGGTCAGTCTGTAAAAATGTCCAGTCCAACCGCCACAATTACTTGTGGTTTTCTTACAACATGTACTGGACACGGAACTCTTTTATATTTTATGAAACGATGACTCTACTCGGACTATATTGTTGTTCCACAGCCAATATCGTCACACATAGCAGGTGAAAATGTGTTATTGGAAGGATTTGTATAGCACCAAGATAGGTATCATAAAACTATTATTGTTGTACAAACTCATATATTTGATTTCTTAAATCTCACTGTTTCCAACAGTTCCAATCAAAGAACGGCGTTCTCCCAGTAAGTGTTCATCTTCCTCTCTGGCTTATATCTGTTTTCCCTCCCAGCTGCTTTGAATTTAGAATGTGTTTAGTCTATGCTTCCGTCAAACGCGTAGTCCAATTTATATTTGCTGATGTTTGATAAAATATTATAATCTCAGTGCTTTTGGTAAACTGGTCTTTTAATTCCATCACTGAAATAACATTCCTCCCTTTGTCTACATGTATTTTCTCACTGAAACTCATTAGAGAGGGACGCTTTGGGGTAGCCTAGTGGTGAAAGCGCTCAATCGTCACGCCTATGGACCGGGTTTGATTCGCAAATAAGTAACGTGTGCTAAGCCCATTTACGGAGTCTATATTTTACTCGACTATTGTTAAAAACGGCAGAAAATCAAACTCACTCACTCAAAAAGATATTGTCTGGATGTTGTCCAATGTGCTACAATGCTTTGGTCCAGGGTCTGCTGGTCGTGCATTCTAACCTAATGTTTTACCAGACTCCCATCTACCACCCGCTTTCGAGGGTGTTCAGACCCCTTGAAACAGCTGAAATAATGCTTAACGGAGTGACACGGAAATTTGGATTCTTTATATTCCTTAATACGTTTGTTACTGTACCTGGGAATGTTTTCATTGTCAGTAGCCCAGCTATAGCTTACTAACACAGCCTGTAATTTGACCTGAAAGTTCCCTGACCGTTTTGAGCTATTTTATTGGGGACTTTTTTCTATTTTTCAAATTAAAAACAATTTATTTTTCACACGCGGCATGTACTAAGTCGGGAACGTGCCATTACTGTTGTTGGAGACGCTGCTTAAATACTAATGTAAAGCTTCTCTAGTGATATACAGAGGGAGAAGAAGCCGTGGAATCTCCTGCAGTGTAAAGAGTTAACCACGACCACGATCCACCGGGAAGCCGCTTCAAAGGGCTTTCGCATGTTTCAAAATATTTTTGTAGCAGACTATCATGATGAAGGACATTGGGCAAGATCTTCTAGGGTTGCACCTGTAATCAATCAGAAAATAGTCAGGCGAACTAAATCCGGCCTCGTGAAGTAGGTTCCATTCCCAACAGGAAACAACAAGTGAGAAATAGTCCAGGACTCCGGAAATAGGCTTGACCACGTGTTGTAGACATTTTGAGATTCAAACAAGGACTTTCGGAGTGAACACTTTAACCACTAGGCTACCCCACTAACACCAAGATTTCCATGTAACACTTGCAGTACCTTACCGAAGCGGTGACACGTTAACGTGTGTCGTTATAGAACCCCGTGCTTGTCTCTGGTGTACACCCTTGTGTCCTCTGGCTGTGGCCCTTCAAGCATCAACAAAATGGCAAGCTTGCGTCACTTTTGGGCTTATTTCCCACAATCAGCTGACACGTCATCAGTCCTTGAAACGCTGTACACAAACTCAGCTAGAATATTGGTGATGGTGGCCTTAAACAACCGTCAAATGTCAATGTCAAGCCGAGATTGTTCCATGTTGTGGTGAATCATGTTACACGGTTGAAGTCGGTTGTCTGACGACTGTTGTAGAGGTCACTAGCACAAGTACAACCAGGGAACAACACAACGGACCTGTGAGAGGAAGTGTGTGCGTGCGTGTGTGTGTGTGTGTGTGTGTGTGTGTGTCTTCGTATGTGTGTGCGTGTGTGTGAATATATGTCTTCTCGTGTGTGTGTGTGTGTGTGAATACTAGTATATGTCTTCGTGTGTGTGTGTGTGTGTGTGTGTGTGCGTGCGTGCGTGCGTGCGTGTGTGTGGTATCTGTGGAACTTCGAGTACCATGTTTATCGTGATGTTGCGTTTAAAGTAACATCACTGCGTATAAGAAAATCGTCAGGAGACGCCATTTCACAGTTATCATTGGTATAGCATTTTCATGGCCATGATAGTTGTGTGACATTCATATTAGTTACTGAATGTTACCGGTCACGATATCATCTTACTGCTATCTATTAAATTAGTATTTATTCAATGCTATCTTTAATGTGCTATAATTCTATCCACGTTATCAACCAATGACAACGATAACAAATTCCTTCAACTTTGGCTTTAAGAGTTTTGACAGGGCCCTGCCAGTATCACTAAGAATACATTGAATGGTATAACCAATTATATACTTTGTGTAAAAGGTCTCGTAAAAGGATGCATTAATTTTCACATCATAAGGAATAATCTTAACTGAAACTGAATGATGTCATTGAAGAAAATACAATCGTAAAAAAACACGTACCGTTGTAGGTATCGTTGTTGAACCGCAGCACGGTATATCTCTCCGTGGACTACCACTGTAAGGGACGGTGGGGTAGCCTAGTGGTTAAAGCGTTCGCTCGTCACGCCGCAGACCTGGGTTCGATTCCCAACATTGTTATAATGCGTGAAGTCCATTTCTGGTGTCCCTCGCCGTGATATTGCTGGAATATTGCTTAAAAACTAAACTCACTGACCACTGTAAAACGGGTTTTCCGGGCCGGGCCAAGACCGCCAACGATATCAGTGGCTACTCCATAGTGGACAACCATGGCTACATGTTATTGATGCTGTAAACCGACACTAGTCCCGACTTGCAGCAGCGGGTACACACTCATCCTTGTACATGGCTGTACGTAAGTGCAATAACCCTGAACGCGACGTTTAAAGGTCAAATGCAACGTAAAACACAACTTTGCAGATTCTGATACCTTTCGGTATGGACTTACAGATACAAATCATCAAAATGCAAATTGAACTGATCAAGTTGAAAAAAAACGCGATGAAAAAAACGATTCACTAAATTCACCCCAGCGCTTCGGGTGAAAAGTAGTTTCAACAGCTGTGCTGCGCTCATAGCACATGCGCAGTGAAATAGGTTCGCGCAGCGGGATGTCCGGCTTATAAGGTCGTGAGTAGGAGTAGTCTAATCAAAACGAATAGTAGATAATCTACTCATTACATAAAAGAACCTTGTTAGGATCTAGATCTACTCAGCTATGTGTCAACCAGTGAGGCGTTCGACATTTCAAGACGGAAAACCTTCGCTGGCGGTGAATACTCGGTGAAGGCTTTGATGTGAGCTATTTTTCTAATGTTTTGTTGATATTTCACAGGCGCGAGCTTTTTATATGTTATGACAGTAGATTACCGATTTAACTGTTTGTATAATTTCATTTGTCTATTTCACCACACGTTCTTCTTACCGAGTCACTTTCTCAGTTCGATACTTAAAAGCAATGTCATTATTTAGCGTTGACAGAATTTCTAACTTTGATATAGATATGTCGTTGTCACAGACAAAACTCAATGTCTTGTTTTATTGACACCTGTGTGTCTGTCTGTCTGTCTGTCTGCTAATGGCAATATTCAATACACAACTGCGATCACTGACCACATGTAATTGGAACTAACACCAATCAGGCTATACACTAGAAACAAAACGCATTGATTTATGGTCCGAGTTCGGTCTCTGTCACATTATGTAATTACACAGACAGGCAGGTGTGATACTTGTACACATGACATGTTATGATGTCTGTTGATTGCAAAATGTTATATGCAAAAAATGAGCATGTGTTTACAAAACCCAACATCTCTGTATACACACACACAATGAGTCGTGAGGGCATCTGCAAATGAACCATCCATTACACTCGAGTGCTCACCCACCCGCTCTGACTGGGTTCGGTATCCTGGCTGCTTCGTTTCGAGGGAAGTAATCCCAAGTACAAAATATTGCACTTTTGATTTGCGATTGTACGCTTATAATTTTGTTTATATGTATTTTCATAATCAGCAATGTATATTATATGTCATGAATAAGTGATAATTGTGTTTTAATTATGTTTGATTTTTTTGTTGCATGTGACCTTTAACCTCATTTGAAATGTAACATATGTTATATTTGGGATTTCACTTTCTTAGTAAAGTACAAATTCTAGTACTTTTGTTGGGTTGAATCAGCCACCGCAACTTCCACAGAAATGGAAGTCGGACAACTGGTAGTCTAGGTTGCAGACTTTGTGTACCCCTCTGATAAGTGTAAATTAGCACGGCTCCCATGGCCGAAAGCTATGATTACACAGTGACATTTAGAAAGTGGTCAAATGTAACATATGTTATATTTGGGATAACACTTTCTTAGTAAAATTTGAAATCACCTCAAGAATAGTACCGCATGCTGATATGACAATGCAGCACCATAAAACACCCTCATTGTATCTACACGACAGCCATCACAGATGTCTGCTTAGGTAATATCGATGTTATACAGTTACTGTGTATTAATACTTTGAACAGACTAATTTGCAAAGTAGTTGAGCCAGTACTAATCGATAAGGAACGTTACAATAGAAATGTTCTTATCTCTGAATACAACGGGCACTCTTTGTCCGGAAACCTGCCTTCCGGACGAGTACACAAATAGAAAGTAACATTATTCATAGTTGGTAATCGGGACACTTGATAACCCGAACATTGGGTAGTTTGGGCGATCTCTCTGGGAACAGCGCCAGTTCGTTTCATTGTATTCGTCTGTCGGGCACGGGTGGCCCAATCGCGATGAAGAGATTACTCCCTCAGACAAGCCAGGATCCTATGACACATAGTTCAGTTCCCAAATGATGATGATTGTGTACCTTGGCCTGCATCACCCACAAAGCTGTGTTTACAATTCTCCAACCGCTTCTTCCGATTTTACATTAATCTGTCACCTGACTAACTAAATCCTTTTCAAAGTGGCGATAATCCCGAAAAATCAGGACATACCTTTTTCTCCAACACCTGGTATCATTGCTAATTTTCATTTAAATAATGTACTCTGCTGTTTTACCATTTACATCACATGGAATCTGTTTCTGGGGATAGTCAAGGCTGGGTATTCTTCCGCACTGAAGTTTTCATTTTACTCATTTTTCTGTCTCTCCCCCTCAAAAGAATCAGTACTCATTTCCTTGACTCTTCTCCCTTAAAAGACATCAGTACATTTTTTCTAGACGTATATGACTCAAGGTTTGAAGTTAGCCCATCCCGACACTTAATACAATGAGACCCGGAGTCTGCGCGCGCCGACTTCGCCCAACTCTTTGTTGGCCGAATGTGTGTCGGCGTCACCAGCTGTCACCTGATAGCTGTGGACTGTGAGCAGACGACAAACACGACAAATCACTGACGTAACCGCTACCCAGTCATTAACACACACCCTCCTCCGTTATAACACCCCTTCCCAGCCCTCGTTATTACGTGATGCGCGGTAGTAATTCGAAACAATACCAAACAGTTTTTATACTACAATCTCATTTCAATTATTCCACCGAAATTATTCATGTCGAAAGCAGTTATCTCCCGTGGATATATGTGAAACTGGGCTGATGAATCAGATCGACTTGAAGCAGGAAACGAATCCTGCCGCAACTCGACAAAAGACCATGCTGTGATGCTTATTTAATGTGGACAATCCCTGGTCGGTGATGGCGTGAAGGTTGGGTTAAGATGGTTAAATGGGGTGACCCCAGACCAGCGTCAAGATGAGGGGGGAATATCAAGAGGTTCATGTGCCGGACCGGAGGGTAAATATTACCGTTTCTTTGTTACTAGGCTAGCGGTCACGCTGTTGTGACCATGAACGCGTGACCGAATCCATGTTTGTTTGGGATAGGGAATACCCTAGTAACGGTCTTTACACTGTGTCTTGCTATAGATACGACTGGTCGTAATAGTATGTCGAGGAATATCGACAGGGACCATTCTTAGTGATCGTGTGATGAGGAAATAGGAACATCAGACATATATTGTACAGCGTAGACACACCGATTGTTTCTCCTGATGAAAATTATACATCATGTACATATTTTGCACGGAAGTGTACTTGATGCAGAAGTAGTTTAAACTTAGATATCCCTGGAAGTTAAGTATGATTCTGAGTTGTTGTACTGTACTGTACATATTACTCACCATATTATAATACACTGTTATCGTACTGTACATATTACTCACCATATTATAATACACTGTTATCGTACTGTACACCTTACTCACCATATTATAATACACTGTTATGGTACTGTACATATTACTCACCATATTATAATACACTGTTATCGCTCTGTACATATTACTCACCATATATAACACACTGTTATCGTACCGTACAGTACATATTACTCACCATATTATAATACACTGTTATCGTACTGTACATAATACTCACCATATTACAATACACTGTTATCGTACTGTGCATATTACTCACCATATTATAATACACTGTTATCGTACTGTACATAATACTCACCATATGACAATACACTGTTATCGTACTGTGCATATTACTAACCATATTATAATACACTGCTATCGTCCTGAACATATTACTCACCATTTTACAATACACTGTTATCGTACTGTACATATTACTCACCATATAATAATACACTGTTATCGTACTGTACATATTACTCACCATATTATAATACACTGTTATCGTACTGTACAGATTTGTCACCATATAATAATACACTGTCATCGTACTGTACATAATACTCATCATATTATAATACACTGTTATCGTACTGTACATATTACTCACCATATAATAATACACTGTTATCGTACTGTACATATTACTCACCATATTATAATACACTGTTATCGTACTGTACATATTTGTCACCATATAATAATACACTGTTATCGTACTGTACATAATACTCATCATATTACAATACACTGTTATCGTACTGTACATATTACTCACCATATTATAATACACTGTTATCGCACTGTACATATTACTCACCATATTATAATACACGGTTATCGTACTGTACATATTACTCACCATATTATAATACACTGTTATCGTACTAAAAAATATTACTCACCATATTATAATACACTATTATCGTACTGTACATATTACTCACCATATTACAATACACTGTTATCGTACTGTACATATTACTCACCATATAATAATACACTGTTATCGTACTGTACATAATACTCATCATATTATAATACACTGTTATCGTACTGTACACCTTACTCACCATATAATAATACACTGTTATCGTACTGTACATATTACTCACCATATCATAATACAGTGTTATCGTACTGTACATATTTGTCACCATATAATAATACACTGTTATCGTCCTGAACATATTACTCACCATATTACAATACACTGTTATCGTACTGTACATTTTACTCACCATATAATAATACACTGTTATCGTACTGTACATATTTGTCACCATATTATACTACACCGTTATCGTACTGTACATATTACTCACCATATTACAATACACTGTTATCGTACTGTACATATTACTCACCATATGACAATACACTGTTATCGTACTGTATACATTACTCACCATATTATAATACACTGTTATCGTACTGTACATATTACTCACCATATAATAATACACTGTTATCGTACTGTACATATTACTCACCATATTATACTACACCGTTATCGTACTGTACATATTACTCACCATATTACAATACACTGTTATCGTACTGTATACATTACTCACCATATTACAATACACTGTTATCGTACTGTGCATATTACTCACCATATTATAATACACTGTTATCGTCCTGAACATATTACTCACCATATTACAATACACTGTTATCGTACTGTACATATTACTCACCATATAATAATACACTGTTATCGTACTGTACATATTACTCACCATATTATAATACACTGTTATCGTACTGTACATATTTGTCACCATATAATAATACACTGTTATCGTACTGTACATGATACTCATCATATTATAATACACTGTTATCGTACTGCACATATTACTCACCATATAATAATACACTGTTATCGTACTGTACATATTACTCACCATATTATAATACACTGTTATCGTACTGTACATATTTGTCACCATATAATAATACACTGTTATCGCACTGTACATATTACTCACCATATGACAATACACTGTTATCGTACTGTATACTTTACTCACCATATTATAATACACTGTTATCGTACTGTACATATTACTCACCATATTACAATACACTGTTATCGTACTGTACATATTACTCACCATATTATAATGCACTGTTATCGTACTGCATACATTACTCACCATATTATAATACACTGTTATCGTACTGTATACATTACTCATCATATATGATACACTGTTATCGTACTGTACACCTTACTCACCATATTACAATACACTGTTATCGTACTGTACATATTACTCACCATATGACAATACACTGTTATCGTACTGTATACATTACTCACCATATGACAATACACTGCTATCGTACTGTATACATTACTCACCATATTACAATACACTGTTATCGTACTGTACATATTACTCACCATATTATAATGCACTGTTATCGTACTGCATACATTACTCACCATATGACAATACACTGTTATCGTACTGTATACATTACTCACCATATATGATACACTGTTATCGTACTGTACACCTTACTCACCATATTACAATACACTGTTATCGTACTGTACATATTACTCACCATATGACAATACACTGTTATCGTACTGTATACATTACTCACCATATATGATACACTGTTATCGTACTGTACACCTTACTCACCATATTACAATACACTGTTATCGTACTGTACATATTACTCACCATATGACAATACACTGTTATCGTACTGTATACATTACTCACCATATGACAATGCACTGTTATCGTACTGTATACATTACTCACCATATTATAATACACTGTTATCGTACTGTATACATTACTCACCATATATAATACACTGTTATCGTACTGTACATAGTTGTCACCTGAGCACACTGTACTATCAAGGTACATACTTTACACTTTACTGCACTGTACTGTACAAGACCTAGACTGTACACTCAAGATGCTATAACGCACTGTCATGGCGTTGTCAACGTACTGTACAGTTATGTCTGTCTACCGTACTATCACCTCACCAGAGTGTATTGAGAACATCCTCTGCTGCACCGTCAGTATAATACACTGTGTACCGCGGGAACACACATTGTGAACGTTCAGCTCATAGGTCAGCACACAGCATGGATAGTGCACACATAAGATTAGGGGCAATTCAAATTTGTGACTGTAAACCCACACCGGGGTAGCCTCGTGCTTCAAACGTGGGCACATCCCACTTGAGACGTGTACACGGCAACAGTGTGACGCCCAGCGGAACCTGACGCAACAACCTGCACTGGGAAGTCCGACGCATTGGACGACGGGATTACCTTGGTTACGATATGAGGGGTATTGAATGTCATCTACAACAGCTGCTACTCTAAGGGGCGGTGGGGTAGCCTAGTGGTTGAGTCGTTCGCTCGTCACGCCGAAGACCCGGGTTCGATTCCCCACATGAGCACTATGTGTGTATCCCATTTCTGGTAACCCCGCCGTGATATTGCTGGAATATTGCTCAAAGCGGTGTAAAAATAAACTCACTCACTCACTCTTTGTCAGGGCTGCGTCTTCTCCTTACAGCAGGCGATTGACGGGACGGAGGAAACATCAATTACAAAGACACACACAAACACACACGCACACGCACACGCACACGCACACACTCACACTCTCTCACACACATTCTCTCTCTCTTTCTCTGTCTCAGCGACTGACTGGTGCATTTGATTAAATGGAAAATGTCTCGTGGATTCCGTAAAGGTTATGGTATTGAATACTGACAGACAGACAGACAGACAGACAGAATTCCGTGGATGCCAGTTTTGGATGATAAGGGCGCTTTCAATATAAACATTTATTGTGATAAATTAACCCTTCGTGGTTTCACTTTGAGTATCAGATTATCGAGCAAGTCTAAGTAGGATGTGGATGGTTACATACAGCGAGAGTAAGTATTGTTTATATTGAGTACGGTCTATGAAGTACTGTGAAGGGGAAACCGACACTCCGGTGGATGAGTAACGCGAACCTGTTTCCTTTGGATGGTAGATTTGGAGGAAATGACTTATTTATTAGTTTGAAAGGGGCGTTGGGATAGCCTGGTGGTTGAAGCGTTCGCTCGTCACGCCGAAGACTTGGGTTCAGTTCCCAACCTGGGAAGCCCATTTCTGGTGTCCCCCGCCGTGATGTTGCTGGAATATTGCTAAAAGCGGCGTAAAACCATACAATATCACGGCGGGGGACACCAGAAATGGGCTTCACACATTGTACCCATGTGGGGAATCAAACCCGGTTCTTCAGCGTGTCGAGTGAACGCTATAACCACGAGGCTACCCCCCGCCCCTGATATACTGGAAATTGTCCTGTCGCCTCGGATCCTGGCACAGATTCCTTGTCGATGTGGAATGGGATTTGTCGCTTTTATTGACAAAATGTCATTTGTTATTATGAACAATTGAAACAATATCAGGGGCGGTGGGGTAGCCTAGTGGTTAAAGCATTCGCTCGTCACGCCGAAACCTCGGGTTCGATTCCCCACATGGGTACAAGCCCATTTCTGCTGTCCCTCGCCGTGATATTGCTGGAATATTGCTAAAAAGGCGTAAAACCATACTCACTCAGTCAGTAAAACAATATCATTTTAGGCATCGTTTCAACTCTTTTCTCTATGAACCTTGTGCACTGTGCAACCAAGAACTACTCCGAATACAGTGTATATTTTCTAAACGAAAATAGAATAAGTAGGTCGTCTTTTTATAGACTTCGCATTGAACATGTTACAGTGTAATCACGACAATGAACTAACGAACTTTAGTTGTGTCAATGCGTGGTTTGTATTGATTTACGACTGCATGCTGGCACATACTTTTAAATGCTCTTTAAGTTTTGATAGAGGTAAGGTGAATCTTAATATTCATCTCTGACAGCGAGGGTAGACATTTTACGACATTTGTGGTCATATGTGTGCAACCCGCTGTTATATGTTGTGTCCCTTTTTCTAAGCAGGATCCGCTCGATTAAGATGGTAAACATGTCTGACTTTGTTACTTCACCCTTGAATAAAGCCGACACTTTCGTTTGTCTAGGTTACACTTTTTTTCACGTGTATTTCTAAACACGTGCACGTACTCTTGCATAAAACTAACATCCATTTATCCTACCACTTCTAAAGTCCTCCTATACCTCCCACTAACATCTATATACACACATGCACGTGCACACACACGCACACACGTTTAGACGGGTAGGATGGTTAAGATCGGTGACTTGGCTAAAGGAATTCGTAGTACCTTGAAGACATGTTGCGTAGCTAAGATATATACTGTATTACTCGCTGGTTGGTTATATGCGCTTTATAACCTGAGTAATTATACGTGTCTATGTACATACAT